>NC_031771.1:10613947-10922559 GCF_001522545.3 Parus major | reverse complement strand
GTGTTAAGTGGTAGCAGTGGCTTTTCTGTTCGGGAATTTGTCTAGATATGTTGTTGCTGTCTTGGTTTGTAGCGTGGAGCACACAGGAGTAGCCTGTATTCTCCTTTGGCTACAGCTCAGTATTAATAAACAGGCCAGGCTTTCATTACATCAAAAAGTCTTGAGCCTCGCTTATAACAGTTTAATGGGGGCTTGTCCGGGATATAGCCATGACCCTAGAGTGGTCCTGCAGTAGGACAATGTTGCAGTCTGCTTGTTTAATTTTGTTAAGTGTTCAGTTGGTACATTCCTGTTGCTCCCCTATCATTATGTAATGGTTCTGACCCCAAATGTCAATATTGTTAACCCCTCCTCTTGCTCCTGAAAGTTCCTTGCCAGTCACCTTCACCCTGCCCTTTCGCCCTATCCATCAATGTAAACCCCACCTTTCCTTCCAGTTCCTTCTATGTCTTTTATCCCTTACCTAGTACCTGGTTCGTTATAAAGTTGTTGTCCCACCTCTGTTGTAGCTTCATTGGCCCACAGCATTGCGAACCCCTCCCTTGACTCCTCCCTGTGTAAGCCCTGATTGGTCCCTGGATTGTACCCACCCCTGCTTAAAACCCGACGCAGAGAAGTGCTCAGGGCTCTCTTCTCTTGGTCCTTTGTCCCAGCCCGAACCCTGTCACTGTTCCCTTCTCCTCGTTAATAAACTTGTTCCTGGGAAGTACGAGAGACTGAGCCTCCTCCATCCGTTCGCTGCGACCTACGACGCCTGGGACTCACAGAGCCCGAGTGTGAGCGGGGCTCTGAAGGTTCAGCAGTGGGGCATTTATTCCCCTGCTGTTCCCCACTCCTTACTGCTGCCAGCGCCGGAGTGGAGCAGAGCTAGCCTGGAGCTCCGGTTAGCTGTGAGGTGCAGCGTCAGGACAGGACCGGAGTGATGCGTCCAGTCTCGTTTTTGGCTTCCCGAACTTTGACTATGTCGGGATCATCAACGGGCTTGCTGGCTGTACCTGAGGCTGCAGACGAAACTACGACCAGGAATTCAATGGTCCTCCGAGAGGGGGCGAGGCTTCCGATGCATGGGTGGGTGTCAGGAGTGGGGTTTAAGGCAAAAGGGGGGAGCAGAGTACCCTAGGGACCCCTGGGAGTAGGGGAGACAGAGAGTACCTCTCCTTCAGCCGCCCTTACTCGCTCAGGCTCCTGCTCCTCCCAGGGAGGGAGGCTCCAAGGGGTGGATTTGGCCTAATCCCTGAGTTAGAAACCCAGGAAACTCATAGGGAACTTTTCCTGAACTAGGAGTCTAAAGGGGTTTGTAGGGAGGGCTGAATTCCACCTGGAGGGCGGTTCCCCAGAAACAGGGCAAGTTCGCTGTCTGGGGAGCTAGGACTCCAGAGTAAGGGAGAAAGACACTTACCTGGGGACTGCCACGAAAGGGGACCCCCGGATAGGTGAGTACCCCTCCTTTTGACAGGGGGAGGGGAGGGGACCCACTCTGGAGGAAAGCTAGGGGCTCCCCGAGTTAGAAATCCAAGGGGTTCATAAGGGGGGGTTAGTCCTTCCCTGAACTAGGAACCCAAGGGATTTGTAGGGGAGGCAGAAACCGTGCAGCAAGGTGACTTCGAAGGTCCGAATTAGAAACCCAAAGGGGGTTTGTAGGGGGAGACTCACTTCCCTGAGCTAGGAACCCAGAGAGGGGTTTATAGGGAGGGGCCACCGGCTGTGGGAGGATCTTTCCAGTCACTAGGATTGGGAAGAACGGGTTAGAACCTGTCAAGTTAGGGAATTTTTTTTTTTACATCTGAGTTGTTTGTTATTAATTAAAGGTGTATTTTGATTAATAGACTGCTAATTGTTTAAGGGCAGTTGAATTGTCATTTAGAAATTATCTTTTGGTCTGATATATATATGTATAGTTTTGCTTATTACCTAAGGATTGAGTTTGCTTTGGTTTAATTAGTTATAAGTTAAGTTTGGTTGCCTTTTAATGGAGGATTTGGTTATTGAGTGTTTCTAAAGGATTGCTTATTTTTATTACTGAAGATGAGCTGTTCTTGTTATAGTTGGTTGATTTTAGTTTCGGAGTCACGGGTGACTGGGGAGTGAGGTTCTGGGGTGAGGGCTAGCCAAGAGTCCCCAGACCACTCCTCAGGGGAGGGGCGGAGGAGGAGTCCGCCATTTTAGGAGCTTTTTGTGGCAAGGTAGCGGCCATTTTGTAAGAGGCTGAATCCTCTCAGGGAGGGGGGAAGCCTCTTTTATTGCTAGATTCTGTTAGAACTTGATTTTGTCAGTGCCTTTCCATACCTACAAATAGAATATTTAGAATTTTAGGGATTACAAATCTGTTTCTCAAATATTATTTGTATTTCTTTAAGTTACTGTTTTTGTACATTTTGAGTTTTCACGTTAGGAATTCTTTTGATATTTACTAAGTACCACCATCTTATTTTGCCAGAACTTCTCTTTGGTCATTTCCGTTTTCCCACACTATTCTGCCATTTTATTTATATTTTCCCACATATACTTTTGGTCATCCTTGTTTTTGCCACACCATTCCTTATCATCAAGCCACTTTTGTTGGCACCATTTCTGCTTTTCCCACGCTTTCTTACCCTTATTTTGCTAATTTATTTACAACATTGTTTTGTTTTTCCTGCATTCCTTTCTAGCTATTTTGCTGATTTTATAAATTTTAACTCGTTTTCTGCTAAAACTAAATTTCCCCTTTGTATTGTGACCTGAATAGCTGAACTATGGGCCAGTGTGTTAGCAAAAGGGTAAGCAAGTCAAAGAAGGGGAAAACTCTGCTAAGAGATATTCCTCTGAATAGCCCTTTGGGGGAGATCATGGACAGGTGGGATAAGGCCACCATGTTAAATGGTCTAGATAAAGTAAAAATGATTGAATATTGTATGGAGATCTGGCCGCAAGAGAGTATCACAGAGGGCCCAGTATATTAGCCATGGTACGGGTCCAAGGAGGAATGGATGTGTCTGGCATTAAATAAGCACATTAATGTAAAAAGGAATCAAAGTGAAGAGGAGATAAAATACGCAGCATGCTGGTTAGAAAACATAAAAAGGGAAAAACAGGTTAAGTTGTTTAAGGTGTCACAAGGACAGAATGATTGTAAAGAAAGATCTAAGGAAAAATGTGATCCTCTAGATCATCTTCCTCCACCACCACCTTCAGCTATTCCTATAGTACCCCCTCCTCTCTCACCACTAGCACCTCAACCCCAACTTGCACCTTTGCCCACCTACCCTGATCCATCTCAAGCCATACCTAAGCCCCAGTACTTACCTGCACCCCCCACCTTAGAAACAAACTCTACACCACTACCCATCGGGTCTGTCCCTCCTGTCTCCTGTATGGAAGGTATTTCATCCCCAATTCCTTTAAATTCCTCCTCCTCCTCAGAACCCACCCAGAACTTCAATTTTCTCTGGTCACCCCCACACCATCTTCAGCCGCTCTGGTAGCCGTATCTAGTTCCTCCAAATTACATCCCATCTCTCAACGCATATTAGCCCCAAATATTGCTCAGAGCAGTCCTTCTTATTTTTCACCAACATCCCAAACCCCAAGTGCTACTCTAGAAGCACAGAGAGGAAAAGAGACTAGATTAAAAGAGCTGGGGTCAAGTTGTGGTTGCAAAACCCCAGAAGCAGGGGGCCAAGAAAAGCAGGATGGGAATTTAGAAGGTCATCACTACAATACAAGATTCCAGGCCAGAAAGAACAAGATGGAAAGGGAGAAAATTGAGAGGTTGTTGCCACTGAGGGAGGTACCCATGGGAGGAGCTCGGGGAGGAATAGGGTTTGTGAATGTCCCACTCACAGCTTCCAAAGTGCGCAATTTTAAGAAGGAAATAAAAAGTTTATTGGAGGATCCAATTGGCATTTCCAACCAGTTAGATCAATTCCTGGGCCTGAGTATTTACACATGGAAGGAATTAAATTCCATTTTGGGAATACTTTTCTCTCCTGAAGAAAACCAATTGATCCAAGCAGCTGGCATGCAGATCTGGGAGCGGGAGAACCGAGGTGGTCCAAGGGGTGAAGAGAAAATGCCCCATAATCAACCTGATTGGGACCCGAATGAAGAAGAAGGGCGGAGAGAGATGAGGGATTATAGATCACTGATCATTAGGGGAATAAAGGAAGCTGTTCCCAGAACTACCAATGCAAAACTAGCTTTTGACAGTCAGCAGGAAAAGGACGAAACCCCGACTGCCTGGCTAGAAAACCTGAAAAGAAATTTTCAGTTATATTCTAGTGTGAACCCAGAGAGCCCTGAAGGGCAGGTGTTAGTCAAAGTCCAGTTTGTCACCAGAGCTTGGATTGATATAAGGAGAAAACTGGAGAAGTTAGATGACTGACAGGAGAGAGGTTTGAATGGACTATTGAGGGAGGCACAGAAAGTATATTTGAGGAGAGATGAAGAAAAGACAAAAACAAAAGCAAAGATTATGGTGGCGGTGGCAAGAGAGAGTATGGGAATGGGAAAAGAGGAAGGAACTGAGGAGTTGGCAAAGGAGAGGAAAAGAGGACCGATGGGAGGTGACAGGGGAGATCAAAGGAGAGGAACTAAGAAGAAAGAAGAGGTCAGGAAAAAAGGCAGGTCACCACGGATGAATATAATCTGCTATTACTGTAATGAAAAAGGACACACACAGCGGTTTTGTAGGAAGCGGAGGATGGATGAGGGGGTAGTGAAGGAGCAGGATGCTTTGGAGATAATACTGAGGGGCGACGATTAGGGGTGTCAGGGGTTCTATGCTCTGAGGGAGGAACTGGAACACCAAAAATAGCCCCTGGTAAACTTGGAAATAGGCCCTCAGAGCAAAGAATATATATTTTCAGTAGATACTGGGGCAGATAGATCAAGTGCAACAGAAATTCCTGAAATAAGCAATCGTAAATGTACAGTTAAGGGTGCTGAAAACAATCCATTCAAAACCTCTATAATAAGAGTCCAAGTGAGAAGAAATTTTCAGGAAGGTTGTGTTAATCTTTTATATATGCCAGATTTAGGAATTAATTTGTTAGGTTGGGACTTGCAAGTGCAATTGGGAATAGGGGTAATACCTGAAGGAGGACGCATGGTGGTTAAATTATGGTATTAAGGGAAGAAGATGAGAAAGGAGTAAATCTGTATGTATGGGCAGAAAAAGGCAACCATGGATTGTTGAATATACCTCCTCTGAAGGTCAAAATGAAACCTGATACAATGCCAATAAGGGTCAAACAATACCCCCTGTCGGCAGAAAGTCAACAGGGATCAACACCAGTGATTAAGGAATTGATAAAAGAGGGGATTTTGGAGCCGTGCATGTCCCCACACAACACCCCAATATTGGCAGTCAAAAAGCCTGACGGCACATGTAGACTGGTCCAGGACTTGAGGGAAGTGAATAAACAGTCACCTGGTACCCTATGGTGGTGGATCCATACACCTTGTTAAATAAGATCCCATCTGAACATGAGTGCTTCAGTGTGATAGACTTAAAAGATGCCTTTTGGTCCTGCCCTTTCGCAGAGAACAGTCGAGAGTGGTTTGCCTTTGAGTGGTAGAACGAGGAGACCGGAAGGAAACAACAGTTACAATGGACAAGGCTGCCCCAGGGATTTACAGAATCACCAAATTTGTTTGAGCAAGCCTTAGAGAAATTGATGGGAGAGTTTACCCCAGAAGGAAACATGCAAGTCTTGCAATATGTAGACAACCTGTTGATCTCAAGGAAATTGAAAAACGAAGTCCAGGAGACCACCATTAAATTATTGAATTTTCTGGCTGAGGAGGGTTTAAAGGTATCCAAAAAGAAATTGCAGTTCGTAGAATCAGAGGTGAAGTATTTAGGACTTATATAATTGAGAAGGGATATAAAAAACTTGACTCAAATCGAATACGGGGAATAATATCACTACCAGCTCCCAAAACTAAGATATAAGAAAACTATGAGGATTGATTGGGTATTGTAAATTATGGATAGAGGACTATACCAAGTTGGTAAAATTTTTGTATGACAAATTAGCAGGGGGAGAGCCAGTAACATGGAATGAGGAGAATGAAAACAGATTAAAGAAGTTAAAAGAAAAATTAGTAACTGCTCCAGTACTCAGCTTACCCGACCTGAGTCGATTGTTTGAATTATTTGTGAATGTAGAAGAAGGAATTGCATACGGAGTTTTGGTTCAAGAATGGTGTGGAGTCAGAAAACCAGTGGCATATGTTTCAAAGTTACTGGATCTAGAGGTAAGAGGTTGGCCTATTTGTTTGCAAGCTGTAGCAGCTACTGTAGCCCTAGTGGAGGACAGCTACAAACTGACATTTGGAAACAAAATTAGATAGTATGTACCCTGCACGATTTAAAATCAATACTGAGTAAAAAGGCCCATCGCTGGATTTTGGACAACAGACTGTTAAAGTATCAATTAATTTTGAATAACAGTGAAAATTTGGAATTGGCCACCACGAGAGTCCAAAACCCCTCACAGTTTTTGTATAGGGAACCTAAGGGTGAACCTGAACGCTGGTGCTTAGAAACCATTGAAATTCCAACAAAGGTTTGAGAAGACCTTTATGAATACCCCTTACCAGAAGGGGAAATAGTCTTCATCAATGGTTCATCGAGAGTACTGAAGGAAAAAAGGTTGTCAGGATATTCAGTGATAAATGGACTAAGTATGACAGTAATTGAAAAAGGAAAACTACCCTCTACTTGATCAGCACAATGCTGTGAACTGTATGCTTTGCTAAAGGGACTGAAATGACACAACAAAAAGACTGGAACAATCTATACAGACTCCAAGTATAGAGCAGTGCATACATTTGGGAAAATTTGGGCCAAGAGAAGATTTATAAACTCAAAAGGGAAGACTTTAATCCATGAGGGACTGATAAAGGCAGTGTTGGGAGCCCTGCAAGGCCCTTCAGAAATAGCAGTCGTGCACGTGAGAGGACACCAAAAGGGAAATTCAAGGGAAGTAAGAGGAAATGAGCTGGCTGACAGGATCGCCAAAGAGGTGGCTGTGGATGACGCTGAAAAAGTATTTCATATAGCAGAAATAAAAGAAGGGAGTAGTGAAGATGGAAACCATCATGATGGGGAGGACTTAGGAGTTCCAGTGTTCACGGAAAACGAGCAGGAAGGACTACAGAAGCACAGTGCTATTACGAATGAGAGGGGGGAATGGAGGCTGCCTGATAGGAGACAGGTGTTAAATAAGACTCTAGCAACGAAAGTAGTGGAGAATTTACATGCCTCGACCCATTGGGGAACTCAAGCCTTATGTTAAGGACATATGTTTGTATTGGTGCCTTTGAAATTGCAAAGATTATAACTTGGGACTGTACAATATGCCAAAGAGTTAATAAGAAAGTAATGAGAAAGTTACCACAAGGAGGAAGGGAGTTGGCCAGGAGACTTTTCCAGAGTATACAAATAGACTTTACTGAGCTACCTCGGATTCAAAGGTTCAAATATCTACTAGTGATAGTAGATCATTTGACTCATTGGGTGGAGGCATACCCTACCACCAAAGCGACAGCTGAGATTGTAAGTAAGATCTTACTGGAACAAATTATACCAAGATATGGAATTGTTAACACCATAGATTCAGATCAGGGCCCCCATTTTACAGCAAAAATATTACATCAAACAATCAATGCACTACAGATAACATGGAAACTCCATATTCCATGGAGGCCGCAAAGCTCAGGCCGGGTGGAAAGGGTGAATCAAGTGTTAAAAGTCACTCTCACAAAACTAACAGAAGAAACAAGATTGAATTGGTTAAAATGCCTCTCAATGGCCCTGATGCAGATAAGAATAAAACCTAGAGCAGATTTGGAAATCTCCCCATACGAAATGATACTCGGATTACACTTTTTGACTACTCCAAATAATATAGGAACCTATGAAGAAGGTGAACATCACATAAAAAAATATGTACAAACCATAGCTACCATGTTGGAAGAGTTAAGACAAAAGGGATATCTTCCTCAGACAACACCAATGGACTTTAAGATTCATAAATTTCTGCCTGGAGATTGGGTATGAATTAGAACATGGAAAGAACAACCATTGACTCCAAAGTGGGAGGGTCCCTTCCAGGTCCTTCTGACAACGGAAACAGCAATTAATACCCAGGAAAAAGGATGGACTCACAGGTCAAGAGTAAAAGGGCCTGTTTCTGCCACGGTTGAGTTCCTTACCCCAGGTGACTGTCCTGAAAGGGACAGGTAAAAAGATGGAACTTACAACGATAGTGTTGGGAAAGTTATTTAAAGATTGTGAGCTGTAATGGAAGCTAAATATTCAGTTAAGGTTTGTGAGTTGTAGTGGACATTGAATACTTAGTTAAATTATGTATCTTGGTAAAAACTGAACTTCTGGTGTTTCTTATGCAGATTCTGAGTACAAGAAATAGAACATTCTCCCAGGTGCTTAGCAAATTCAACCCCAAAAGAGAAACAGGAGAGGAAACCAGTTGACACAGAGGGAATCTCGAAACCCTGCAACCAGGTAGCTGGTAAGAACACCAATCCAGGGCAAGGAGAAAGGGAGGCAAGACCAAGGTAGGGAAACACTTTTTGAGTAAGTGACATGAGTTCTCTAAGTAAGAATGACAGAGTACCCTATACCAGGCTTCCATGGATTCTAGACCTCCTGATGATGAACACTGTGATGGGAGAGGCTGTCCCTTGTGATAGGTGCTATCATATATACCCATTATATGCAGGGGATGCTCGATCAGCCATCCTCAGAGTGCAAACAAACCCGAGCCCCTCCTGTGTCAACACTTCACAGTCAATAATTTGTACAGAGAATGGGAAAACCTATTGGCAACTTGAAAATATAGGAAATTTTAAACAGAAACTACTGGGAGAATGCCCTGTGAAAGAAAAATGGATATGTACAGAGCAAAACCTGGCAAACCTGGGAGGTAATAAACAAATTTATGAGCCTGATCTAATTAAAGGGGTGGTTAAGAGGACTCCTGACATCCAATTAGTGGGAGGTAAGAATTTGTTTCTGGATTTGGTCGAGAAAATCAGTTGAGAATTTAATGTAACAAATTGTTTGATTTGTGGTGATACAAAGATAGCAGAAATATGGCCATGGGAAGGAATACCTTTAAACCCACAGGAAATTTTAAAGCTGTTAGACAAAGAAGAGCCAGGACCAGATAATAGACCAGAGGAAGAAACCTGGAGTTTGAGATCCAAGGTGACTGGGGAAGAATGCTTGTGGCGAAGAGGTCCCAGGTATACAGTATATGCGGGAGAGCTTCATTGTAAAAGGTACTTGGTAACAAATTATACCAATCAATGGTGGATTCCAAAAGCACCACATTTGCATTGGGCAAGGGAGTACAAAACAGATTGTGTACTGGTAAAGAGAGAAAAACTGTATGAATGTATTACTAAAGAAGAAAACCCCTTTCTAGATGAGCCACAAATCTCCAAGTTTTGGAATAAAAGCAGTATAACTTCAGTAAAAACAGATAAATATTGGAAAGCCCCAAAGAGTCTATTCTGGTTATGTGGAAAGTCAGCTTATGTAATGCTTCCTAAGAATTGGGCTGGAAGTTGCACCCTGGGGATCATTAAACCTTCCTTTTTCTTACTCCCCAGGACTGAAAAGAAACATCTAGGGATCCCACTCTATGATGAGTTAAGGAGGAAAAGGAGAGAGATTTTAATTGGGGTTACTTAAAGGTGGGGAGAAGATGAGTGGCCTCCTGAGAGGACAATAGCTACATATGGCCCTGCTACATGGGCTCAAGATGGGTCATGGGGATACAGAACCCCTATATACATGCTGAATCGCATCATTCGTCTACAGGCATTAGTAGAGGTTATTTCAAACCAATCGTCCTTGGCCATCGATTTACTCTCAGCCCAATCTCAGCAAATGAGAACAATGATCTATCAGAACAGGTTAGCACTGGATTATCTGTTAGCCAAAGAGGTTGGTGTGTGTGGGAAATTTAATTCATCTGAGTGCTGCATTGAAATCGATGACCATAGTGAAGTAATTACCAACATCACTACTAACATAAGAAAATTAGCCCATGTGCCAGCTCAAAAATGGACACCCTTGATAAAAATGAATTGGTGGGACAATTTGTTCAATGGGAAGTGGTGGAAGAAATGGTTGGTAATTGCTGGTGGTGCACTACTAAGTATTGTTTTCCTTCCCTGTGTAATTCCTTGCATGATCCGGACTGTAACAAATGCTGTCCAAACCTCCCTTGAACTGAGCTTACAAAAGAAGTTGACTTAAGAAAGAATTGAAAACCTCCAGCTGATGAAAACTGAGAACCCAGAAGATGACCAAGGCTTGGAAGCAGTGAAAGAAATACATGAAAACAACCAGAAGCTGCAAAAATTTTACCAGATAATAGATAAGGAGACTGTGTAATAAGACTATTGATGCAGGCTAACAGCCCAATCCAAGTTTTAGAGGGGGGAATCGTTATAAGGGATCTTTTCATTGAACTTGGGAGGTTAATGAAAGCTGTTATTGTTGGAGAGTTAATTGATATTATGATAAAAGTTAACTATGTTTAATTATGTTGTAAAGTCGTTAAGATAGTTGTTAAGGATTTTGAAGAGTTCGGGGTTGATACTGGATTGGGGTCGGGTGGATAGAATGGGGGACTGGTACAAAATATAAGGGGGCTTATGGGGGGCCTGGAATAGAACATTCAAGAACATGAAGGAATGAAGATTGTCATCAGCACCTCGAGTAATGATTGGAAGAAACATCCACCAACCAATCAACACCCTGGGAAAATGATTGGACCAGGATGAACATGACTATGGACCAATCAGAGCCCAAGAAAGCAACCAATCCCAGAAAGGATCCAAAACGGACCAATCCAGGTCTAAGGGAGGGTATAAAATGGGGTGTTAAGTGGTAGCAGTGGCTTTTCTGTTCGGGAATTTGTCTAGATATGTTGTTGCTGTCTTGGTTTGTAGCGTGGAGCACTCAGGAGTAGCCTGTATTCTCCTTTGGCTGCAGCTCAGTATTAATAAACAGGCCAGGCTTTCATTACATCAAAAAGTCTCGAGCCTCATTTATAACACATTGGTTCTCTTGACAAAAACCCAGAAAAGAGAAAACAAACCTCCAACCGCCAGTATGGGTGGTCACTAGAGATAAAGAAGGGGGTCCCCAGAAACGTAATTCTCTGATTTACCACTTTAGACACCGTTCCCAGTCAACCCCAAACACACTCACAAACACATCAGCATGAATCTGAATCTTGAAATATTTGACGGGGTAAATCCTTCTAGAAAGGATTTCAAGAGTTTGTTGTCGCACTATTTTAGGAACGGCGAGGCAGTACAACACAGACTCTCTCATGGGTTGTCCAAGAGAGCAAGTTTTATTATTCCAGTTCTTCTTTTATAGACAGGTCTGAGAGGTAAAACTCTAATTGGTCATTAAAGCAACACATCACTGTTATTGGACAATTGGAATATCACCACTTGATTTTTCTTGCAAGTAAACAACAAGGATCCTAAATAGCACCTGCAGAACCTTGTTGTCCTTCTGCAAGGACTGCTTGGATTCCTCCTTATGCTTTCTCAGGCCACAGTGAGAACCTTGTGTGACTTAGTGTCACACAGACACTGCACTCCCTGCTTGCTTCTTGCATTTAGCATCCACACTTTGAAACAAAAACACAGGAGTGGAAGCCTTTGAAAATTTCATGTAACTCAATGTTCTGGAATACTGAAAGTTTTGAATCTCTGTGGGTGTTCACAGTAATAGTTCAGAAATGCTCACAGTGTGGGCAGCAGCCTGCTAGAATTGGGAACTGCTCTCCTCATTTTCAAGCCATTGGGACAGGCTCTTTCTTGGTGAGGCAGCTTGTCAGAGATCAGGGCTGATGTCTTTGCTCTGAGGAGATGCACTTAGGTGGGAATGGCCCATAGCACCATTGGATGCATATTCCAGCCTTTGCAGGAGTGTTTTGTGTATCCTTATGTGCTGACATTGGTGTGGCAAAAACCAAGTGCCATGTTCATATTAATGCCACGGAAAATGCTAAGGCTTTGTTCTCTCTCAGGGTCAGCGAAAGCGCCCTGGAGAGGCACTGGATTCCACTCTAGCTCAGAAACGGAGCAGGCTGCTGCCCTCCAGAGCTGCTGGAACTTGGCAGATAGAGCAAATTGACCACAAGGAAAGTCCTTCACCTGCTTTAGAGCCTGGTAAGAACAGAAACTGCTTCTGGAGGGTTGGAGTTCATTTGAACGTGTGCTTTGGCCACTTCCTAGGCCCTTTCCTGGGGAGGAAGGGAACCTTGGGCTTGAGGAAGCACCTGGGATGGCATCCCTAAACAAACAGCCCACTGACAGCTGGTTTGGTTTGTTACTGGACTCTGTCCATTGGCCTCTAGTGGGAGATGAGCTGTGTAGCAAAGGCCCCAAGTGTTGCTCAAACACCTGAATGGGTGCTCTGACAAGCTGGCAGTGACTGCAGCTGCCACAGTGGAGGTGGCAGGCTGAGTTTGGAAACTTTCCTTTTTAATCACATCTGAATCACACCTGGAGAATTTAAGGAGGGAGGAACTTGGAGACCTTTATGTAATCCACCAGTATGGGCACATGGAGTTAGGGATTTATTTACATCATAAAAACCCATACTTGATTTATTTAATGTAGCCATCTCTAATCCAGCTTGAGTGGGTGAGGATCATTACCTCATGTCACTGAAGAACCAGTAATAAAATAACCAGGAGCTGAATTTTACTGGAGTGCAAAAGGGCTGAGATCTCTGCTGACTTCAGAAGGAACCTGTTGGGAGGGTATCCTAGGGTATCCTAGCTCTTTGAAGATGTTTAGTACAGCATAAAAAATAGGTTTCCATGATGTATTTACTTATTTTGAGAGTATTTTATCACTTCATTAATGCTGCTCTGGGTGGAGGTATTATCCCACTCCTCTCATGCAGTCCTACATCAGGGACAGGAAAATGGGACAATAAGGTTGAATATTAGCAAAGTGCTAGAGATCTTCTGCAGAAAGATGCTAATCTGGAAGAAAAAAAATACTGGGTATGAAGGCAAAACACTCATCTGAGTGCTATATTTGGCTGATATGAAATCCCAGCCACGTGGAAGCTTTATGGGTCCTTTCCCAGGACCTTGCTAGGAAGGGTTTTGATACATTTGAGTCTTCTTTGGTACAGCAAATTGAAATAGAACATAATGTGAGGATCTTTTCTTCACTGCATTTTTGTGTTTTGTGTTTGGTTTTATATGGCTTTTATTCTTTTTTTTTTTTTTTTTTACTGCGTTCGGAAATCTTATATAGATGTTCAGTAATAATCTTTAAGACAAATTTAAAGACAAAGTTATCCCTTGGGAAGTGTACAAAGTCATTTAAAAAGTAACTGAACTTCTGTATGGCATTTTCATCTAATCTATCAAAACTGGTGAATAATTCTGAGGCCTTCTGAATAACACACAGATTCATCACAGACTCTAGACTCAGACATTTCCTTATGATACATTAAGTTGTATAGAGATAATTCAATATTCAACACTCAGACTCACATTCCCATTCATCAAGAAGTGTTAATGTAAGAACAGCTTCATAATGAGATTATGAAATCATAGAATTGTTTAGGTTGGGAATGAGCCTTAAGATAATTCTGTCCAACTGCTAACCCAGCACTTCCAAGTCCATCATTAAACCATGTCCTCAGGTTCCAC
This sequence comes from Parus major, assembly GCF_001522545.3. Taxonomy (NCBI): domain Eukaryota; kingdom Metazoa; phylum Chordata; class Aves; order Passeriformes; family Paridae; genus Parus; species Parus major. The sequence goes on along the minus strand of NC_031771.1, from coordinate 10,908,841 downwards.
ATTTACACATCTTTTAAGTACCTTCAGGCATGGCGATTCCATCATTTCCCTGGGCAGCCTCTTCCAAAACTTGACTACCCTTCCAGTGAACATTTTTTTCCGAATATCCAATCTAAACCTTTCCTGGTGCAACTTGAGGCCATTTCCTGTTGTCCTATCCCTGGTTGCTTGTGAGGAGGTACTTGGCTATAACACCCTTTCAGGGGGGTAGAGAGGTCTCCCCTGAGCCTCCTTTTCTCCAGGCTAAACACCCCCAGCTCCCTCAGTTGCTCCTCACTGTGCTCCAGACCCTTCCTCAGCTCCTCTGCCTTTCTCTGGACACACTCCAGCACCTCAATGTCTTTTTTGTAATGAGGAGCCCAGAACTGGACACAGGATTTGGGGTGCAGCCTTAGCAGTGCTGAGTACAGGGGGATGACCACTGACCTGGTTCTGCTGACCACACTATTGCTGATCCAGGCCAGGAAGCCATTGGCCTTCTTGGCCACTTTGGCACAGCTGGCTCACTAGGGACTGAAGATCTTCCTAATTCCACCTACACTGATATATTTCTCTGCTACTTGGTTAAGTTGCTTAAACTTTTGGGTTCCCATTTTATGCATCTACAAAGTAGGGCACAGATTCTCACAGGGATGCTGAGAAATTTTATTGTATGAATATTTTAAAAGCACTTCAAGATTCTTGGGTTGAAAACAAATCATTTCAAATAATCATCTAATTGCTTAAATACTCAAATTTGGTATCCTTGATGTGGCAAGTAAACATTTATCTATTGAATTATTCAAATAATATTTTCCATAAACAAAACTTTCAGTCAACAGACCCCAAGTTTATGAGGTTTTTTTTCTTCTTTAGCAACATTATGTATTATTATTTTCCAGGTGAAATCAATGAGCTAAAGGTAAAGGCCAGATACATTATTTTTTTTCTAAAGCCACCCACTGTAAACTCTAATTCTGAACTGAATCTCACCTATCAATCCTATTAAATGCTCTAAGTAACTTGAATGTCACTGATTACAGCCAGGAAGGTAAAGAGTTCAGGTAACATAAGGAAAAAAGACATTGCATGTGATGCCATACTTTTCTTAGATTCCTTTTAGAAATTTTTCACAGGGCTTGCTTGTTTTAAAACAACCAACCAAGCAACAAGAACACATAAGAGCTCCTCTAATGCAGGAAGAGATTTCAACCAAGAATTCATTATGCCTACCACAATAAAAAAGAAAGTAAAAAACAAGCAAAGTCAGGTGAGAGAACTGATTAATTAGGTGGACATGAAAACTGCAAGCTCTGTTCTATTCAAACAAGAAATGTATATTTACAGAATAAGAATATCACATGAATTAATGATAATCACATTTTGATGGTGTCTGGAGATTTAGGTTAATAAGCAAGGTATCATTTATACAAGTAACCTTGCTTGCTGTAAAGTGAACTGCTAATTTGTCAACTATTTTGGAAGAAGACAATGGGAATACATAGGTCAGTTCCACACAGAACTGCATATTAATCACATTAATTTTCTAAAGTGTAACAACAAATGTTCTTCAGTTGCATATGGGGTCGTTTTGTGGTTATATTCCTTATCTTGGAAAGTCTTTTAAAACATCTGTTTGACTACAGATAACTCTGCAGGGGAAACAGGGTGGCAAGGAAAAGGTAAAGCATACACACCAATGGAAGCATTGCAAACCATTCTGAACAGAGGTTTGCACAGCTCATTTAAAATACACATAACATCTGAGGAGAACCAAAAAAAAAAAAGAAGAGCACAAGTTGTAGGACCATGTTTGAAGTGTCACCAGGAATTTCCTTGGCAGTTTCACATGCAGATCTAATCCCAACCTCTCTGTAAATAGCCTCTTAATATAGAAATAGTGTTATTTTACAGACCAGAAGTCAATTTCATGCTCATGTACTCTATAAAACACGGTTGGCTCTACAGACTTTGAAAATTCTCTGTAGCTGGAATTCCATTTGAGGAGAGAGAATTTTCCTGGTCAAAGCTGGTGAATTTCCTTTTAGCTTTACTTTACCTGAGGTTGTATAAAATTCCTTTCCCTCCATCCCATCTCTAGCTAGAGATTTCAGAAGTCAGAGCAAGTCCTGCACATGACATATCCTACCACCCAATAAAACAACTTGAAACTGGCAAAATGATAACCCTGGCATCAGATTCTCCAACCTATATTCAGTCACAGACACAGCCAATACATTAAATTCAAATTTATCTATATATTTATTTACACATTAGTCTGCATGAGTCCTCTGCACACACTGGAGCACTATCCTGTGGCAATAGTTAGCAGCTCAGAGAGACAAAAGGTGTGTACGAGGGGGAGATTAAACTTCTCTGGGCCTTTGGGACCTGCTTCTGAGGAAATGGGAAAAGGTTAGTCCAAATAATCTCCAGCTGAGGTCTGAACTAAGAAATGTGACTTGTTCTGCAAAGGCCAGACATGCCCATACAGTGCGGTACTATTTGGAAAAAATTAAAACTTTGCAGCTGAGACTCATCCACTTTGGAGCAAAGTTACACACATGAGTTTGACTTTGTCTGTGTAACTTTGTGATCAGGACTAGAAACTATGTATCAAAAGCAGTCTAAAAAGTTGATCCATACTGTTTTGTGGCTTCTAGGTCCTGGTTCCTAGGCAAGACCTGCGTGTCTAATCTTAGCAAGTGTGTTCATGCCCTGACTGTAACAAAATTCCCTCTTGTTCAGTTCCTTTTGTTGATTTTACCACCAGAGGAGATAATCCAGCTCCATAGTTTATCACTTCTTTTTGCTTGTGGAGGTTTTCAGACATCACAGATGTTGGCACTTCAATAAAGAGTGAGTTTCACTGATGGTTTCTATGTATCATCTTTAGAATGTTGTAGCTAGATGTTTAATCTACTTTGTAAGAAACCTGGTAATAATGGTGAGAAAGTGCTCAATTTTATTGGTATTTCAAAACATAAAAAGAGAAAAATGTTAAATCCATCAAAAGTGTGGCAAAGAATATTGGACAGAAGAGGACAAACTGTGGTCATCTGTAATGACACAACACAACTGCAATTTCCCAATGCAAGAGACCTAAAAAAATGAAAACATGTACGTAGTTATAAAAGCTTTTGCAGTTTTTTACATGCTCATTGTGCCAAGAGAAGAAGATATGTTCTGTAATGGTTGAAAATAAGTTGGAAAAAAGTTGAAACTGCATCCATTTCAGTGCATTTGTTGGCCATTTCTATGAAAAGTGAATTTGACTTGAGCAGCCTCAGGAGCACTGAGAAGATGCCTGGGGAAACCATGAAACGTGGGCTGCAGCACATTTAGGAGGTTTAGGCTGTGTGAATAGGTTCATTTGAGTCATCAGGGAGAGGCGGTGGCAAATGCAATAGGAAAATCATAGAATCACAGAACGGTTTGGGCTGGAAGGGACCTCGAAGATGATGTAGTTCCAACCCCTCTGCCACGAGAAGGGATGCCTTTCACTGGACTAGCTTGTTCAAAGCCCCATTCAACCAGGTCTAGAACACTTCCAGGGATGGGACAGCCACAGCTTCTCCGGCCAACCTGTGCCTGCGCCTCACCACCCTCACAGGGAAGAATTTCGTCCCTCTACCCAATCTACACCTACTCTCACTTTGAACCCGTTACCCCATGTCCTATCGCTACATACCCTTTAAAGCAGTTCCTCCAACAAATGACAGGGATGCGTAGCTTTCTTCCCCGAGGGATGTATTTTAGGCTGAGGGCCGTAGAGAAGGAGCATTTTTTGCGTTTTAACGCAGTGACTGAACCACGTCAAGCCCCGGCTTTAGAGGGCTGGCAGGCAGCTCCGCGGATGCACCTGAGGGGCGGGGGACCCTTGGACGACCATCGAAAGGGCAGCACTACCACTACGGGAAAACCGAGCCTGCAAATTCTCCCTTCCTAGAAGAACCCCTCTCCCCTCCCGCTCCCCCGAGCAGCCCCTCCCACCCTTCCCACGGCCGCTCCGGACGCGATCCCAGCTGGCGCCGCCCCCGCTCGGCCCGGCCCGGCCCGGCCCGGCAGGAGCCCCGCCCGCTCCCGCTCCCGCTCCGCCGCGCTCCACGGCCGGGCCGCCGGCGCCGCTCTCGCCGGATCCGCGGCGGCTGCTTCCCCCGCCGGGAGCCGGGAGGCCGAGCGGTGCTGCCGCCGCCCCTGCTGCGGGACCAGAGCCGAGAGCTGCCGGAACAGGCGCTCCGGCCCCACGGCCGCTGCCCGCCGGAGCCAGCAGGGAAGGGGCTGAGCAGGGCACCCGCGCATTGTGCGAGCCCGCATGGGCACGGCGGGGGCGCGGCCGCGGGGCTCCTGCGAGCCTCTCGCTCGGCCCCCGGCATCGCCTGTAGCCGGGGGGCGCCGCGCTCGGCCGTGAGGGATGCTTTTGTGCGCGGCCGCGGGCGCAGCAGCGGGTAGCGGCGGCTCCGGCGGGGCCGGGGTTGCGCTGGCGGGGCAGGTCGGGCGCGATGCTCTGTTAGGCGGCCCGAGCCCTTGCGAGCGCGGCGGGCAGGCGTAGCAGCCCGTAGCGGAGCTGGGAGGGCGGGCAGGCGGCTCCCCATGGCGAGCAGCCGGAGCATCGAGCTGGAGCACTTCGAGGAGCGGGACAAGCGGCAGCAGCGGTCCGGGCCGCGGCGCGGAGGCTCCGGGTCCGGCGGGGGAGCGGGGCCGCGGGGCAATGGGCTGGTGCCCAGCCCGGCACACAGCGCGCACTGCAGCCTCTACCGCACCCGCACCCTGCAGGCGCTCAGCTCCGAGAAGAAGGCGCGCAAAGCCCGCTTCTACCGCAATGGGGACAGGTACTTCAAGGGCTTGGTGTACGCCATCTCCCCCGACCGCTTCCGCTCCTTCGACGCCCTCCTGGTGGAGCTCACCCGCTCCCTGTCGGACAACGTGAACCTGCCCCAGGGGGTCCGCACCATCTACACCATCGATGGCAGCAAGAAGATCACCAGCCTGGACGAGCTGGTGGAAGGTGAGGGGGGTGTCGAAGGGCTGGAGGTGGCCGTGGGACCTGCAGGTGGGTTGCGGGCGCTCCCTGGGCTGAGCTCCGCAGTCGCAGCCCGGATCAAAGCGGAGAGGTGAAAACTGGCGGCCGCAGAGCCCATGAGGGCAAGTGGCGGGGCTTTCCCGCTGCTGTGAGGGGCGGTAGGGCCTCGTTTTCCCACTGTGGACCATCCACTTCTCCCGTCACCCCGAGTGCTGCCATCTGCATGCGCTGGGCTTGACTCCAATGCTAGTTAAGCAGCAGGTGCTCTTTTCATCTGCAAAGAACTGTAAAGTTCTTGGTTACCTTCCATTTGTAAGAGAGGGAAATGCTGTAATTTGGTTCTCTAAGTGTCATTGTTGACTCGCAGTAGCTTCAGCCTTGAGAGAGGAAGCCCCAGTGCTGTGAAAAAAGGGTATCTATATCCTACCACTTATTAAAACTAAAAGATGTAAAATCCTAGTTTCAAATGTGATCAGAGTCCCTATTAACAGAGGGAATTATTTACCTTGCCTGACTTTCAAAAGCATGTTATAGAACCAGATGTATTTCAGAGTTCTTCCTAAGCAGCTTTTCATAATGGAACTTAGCTGCTAAGGTTATGTAGACCTTGCAAATCTGAACAGAGCAGTACTTGACTGTCTCAAAATGGGGCCAGAAGTATTGTTTTGTGAATGACACATATGCCCCTTGTTTGTGGGGAGTGATAATTATCGGAATGAGGAGCAGAATTCCCCAGTCTTTTCACGTGATGTCTTAAAATACAGTTTAAGCTTAGCATTGCCTGCTTCCCAAATGCACAGGTTGTGTTGTGCACACTGAGAGGTTTATAATGAATTTGCACTTGATGGTTGTTCTCCGGTATTTAATACATCAGGCATCACAGTCTTCCATCCTGTGCCTCTGTGTGCCAAGTGTAGCTTGCATTAATGAAGAAATAGGATTTTTTTGTAGGCATTCCAATGCTTCCTAGGCTTTCAGCTGCCTGTCTTTTGAGTTTTGGTTTGGAAGCTTTCCTTTTCAAAGCAGTGCTGAATCACACCTGGAGAATTGGATGGGAAAGGGAATCTGAAAACTTTTGTCTAATCTACCAGTAAGGGCACTGCTGCTTCACAACATGGAAGAGAAAGGGGTGGCGGGTTACAGAATTTGCTGTGCCGAATGTGTGTCCTTTAAAAAAGAAGTGTATGGAAGGGCACTTCCTGATAGTACCATCGTGCTGAGGACTTATGTGATCTACTATTAGGCTGTTTTACAGTGACAACTGAGAAAATATGAAGTGGTTGTAGGGTGAAATGCTGACCCTGTGGTAATAAAAGAAATTAAGGAAGTAAAAAAACATTTCAGTGATTTGGTGGTTAGTTTAGAGATACCTTAAAAAATATGATATGCTGAAGTGGTGACAGAAGGGAAAGGAGATGAAACTAGCAATAACATGGGGTGACTTTTGAAATCTTGACTCAGGAATGATATTAAGCTTTTATGACTTAAAGACAGAGTTACTTGCTGGACAGCAATATATACTCTTACAACCATAATAACTGAAAACAAAATTTACTCTTTGTCTCTTCAAATACTCATTGAAAGCATAACCTTTGTTGTGGCTCTTCACTGGAAGAATAAAGCAAAATAAATGTCACAGTCAAAATGCCACTTCCATGCTTTTTCAATGACATAAAAAGGGGGGAAAAAGAATACCAAGCACTTAGTCATCTATCCATGACCAATACAACTTTCAGGAATATTAAGAAAAACCTATAGCATCATAATTGGTTTAATATGTTCTCCAGTTAATATGTTGAAAACTTCTGTAAGACTAATCACTAATCACCAGAGAAAGAAAAGTATCTATAGGAAGGAAAGGACAGCAAACAAGTAGAGAATCTATCATTCCTTGAAATTATTTAAGTTTTTTGCCAGCTGTTTTGTTCTTGAGGTGCAGGAAGAGATTTGATTTGGGTTAATTTTCTTTACTTCTTGTGGTTACAACATAGCAAGTTTGAATTTCTGCTCTGAAGTAAATTCTCCAACATTGGTGTTGACCTAAAGCTTGAACTGCAGAAGCACCAGAAGTAGTTTTGCATGGTGCTTTGCTGTATTGCTTTTTAATATTTTTCAGAAAGGAAAATAAAACTAAAGTGCTGTAGTGTGTGCCAGCCACAGGCTGAGCACCAGACGGCCCATGGCTGTGTGATGCAATACCTAGTTCACTGGTCTCTTGGCACCTTCCCAGTGCTCCTGAACTGGGACATGGAATCACAGCAGTTCAGGTTCAGTAGTGGCAGATCTCTGCAGTGAGCAGAAGGAGAGTGCTCAGCAGACCTTGCCAAGCCAGCAAGATCTGCATTAAACCTCCCTCAGCTCCAGCCTGTGTATGAGGCTCTTGGACAGTGACGTGTCCCAGTGCAGGGCAAGCTCTTTAAGGTTTATTTGCTATTTATCAGGGTAGTGTCTATCTGGCATATAAAAGCTGCCAACATCTAATTCTGTATCATAATGAGCTGAGTTGAGTCACTGATAAATGTTTTTTTGGAGTTTGGCTGTATTTGACAATCTGTTTTACTGTTTGTCATTTTAAGAGAAAAAGAGCTAGTCCAGAGACATACTGGGGGTATGAAATATTGCTGTTATGGGTTGAGCCAGTTAAAAATTGGACCAGATCATGTTTATTAGTAAAAAATAGAAGCTCAATTTTAAGCATATTGCTTTTCTTAACTGGATCTGACAAGCAAAAAAGCATGCTCTGCTGGACCAGCCTGAGGCAAATATAATTTATATTCTCAGCCCCTGTAGATTAGAAAACATTATGGTTCATGAGTCTGACAGTTTTCATTGTTTTCTTAGAACAGGAGGAGAGAAGAATGTCATTGTCTGCTCCTCATCTGTTTGAGCAGGCAGATCCAGAGAGGAGGTGGGAGCTGGGACTCTTACGACTTTTGTACAGTTTTCTTTCTTCTAGCTTTACTCTCAGACATAACACTATTTCTTACTTTAGAATACAGTATTACATGTGTAATTTTATACTTGCCCTTCTGTATCAAATATTGAATAGAAGATTAATTTTAATTTTCTACCAGAGTTAGCTATTTAAGTGTTTGTCTTATTTCCTTCAGTTTCCCTTGAAAAGGTAGGCTTCCTAAAACATGACACCATGGTAATAGAAATGTGCAGCTCTTAGTCCTGAGCTATGTGTTTTATGTCAATGTTGGTCATGCTCTGTCTTTTTGATTTCATTGTCTTGTTACTGAAGGATGTGGAGAACCCTGATTTTAAAGGTCTGCTGTGAAGTTGGGAGTTGTTGCTGGCTTTTGAGATATGAAAGCAAGAGTAGACTTCATTCCTGGAAAGAGAAGTTATGTTGATTTTGCATCTAGTGGGAATCCTTCTAGTTATCTAAAAAATAGCTGAAAGTCTTTGTTCTTCCAACAACAATCCTTAATTAATACAGTCCTTTATAAAATGTCTGTAGTTTTGTCTGCATGGTTGTGCACACAATCAGGGAAGTCTCTGGGAAGGTTGTGGGCAGGGCAGTCCTTATGCATGGCCAGGACACATAACACAAGGCAATATCTGATTTACAGGAATGAGCTTTGCCTCATTAATACTGAGTAAGAGAATGTGTTTTGAAATGAAGTGTCAAACAATCCAAGTTTTTTCTGCCTTAGACCGTTGTTGTTACTGCATATTGTATTTAATCCTGCATAAAGTACCTGTGATTTTAGTTGATGTGCACTATTGTATGAGGTCAAGAGTATCTTTTCTCTTGTCAGGGCAAGCAGATGGTAATGCCAAGTAGGCAGTTTGTATTTTTGCTTGTTCCAAAAGGTATGATTGTCTACCTGTGCTAAAGCCAGAAGCTGTAATGCTTTAAAAAAAAAAAAAAAAAAAAAAAAAAAAAAGGCAAATGTAGCAAATTGAACAATAGGTTAAAAAGGAGGATGAAAGAAAAGGATTTAAAAATGCTGAAAACATATTCTTCCAAATATGTATTCAAATCACTGTAATGACACAGTCCTGGAGCAATTCATGGGGTGTGGATGTGAAATGTGGATGTAATTCTTAGTTAACTTCCCATCCAAGTAAAATAAATTAGTTCCACCACCATCCATCTCCTAGTTTCAGGGCTGGGGGAATTGTTGTTTACCTGAAAAGGGTTATTTACTTCCTGTAGGGAAGGCTAATGGTGTCAGGTGTGTTTGATACCAGGTAGCATTGACTGTCTTCTGAGAGCTTTTTCCCTGCCAGAGAAGGGGGTTGAATCTCCAGAGGTCTCTTCCAACCTCAGCTATTCTGTGAAAGCTTGTAGGAAGCTGTAATCTGCACCTCTTCGTATCTAAATAAAATCACAAGAGAACTAGTAGCAGTTAGTCATCTGCTAAAATCCTGGTTGTCATCCCAGGTTTTAAAAAGTACATGGGGAACTCTGAGTGCTGTAGATGAGGAAAGATCGTGACTTATACAGGGTTATTAAAGGTGATATGAAAGTGAATTGTAAGAAAATGATGAGGAGGGAAGTTAGTCAAAGTAAGGAAGGAAAGAGAAATTGAAATAACCCAATCCTTCATAAAAGGGGTTGTTTTATTTTTAGGTCAGTCATATATGCTGTAAACACGCTGTTCCGGAAATCTGCTTGGCTTTTTGTTACAGAACACGGAAAGGGTACTCTGCTGTTTCCTAAAGTTAGAAAGAAAGTCAGTAGCTATACTGATATATAACTAACCAAATAGCTACCTTGCTGTACTAAATGATCAGCTTTTGGTACCTTTGAAGCTAAAGAGTTGCACCCAAAAGAAGCTGAGGAACATAAGGTGAGTAGATTAAATCTATCTAGATACCTTCCCTGTCCTATGGGATTCACAGGGGAACACATGCTTAAAAAGTATGGAAATTGTTTTCCTTCTCTAGGGATGTTTTTACCTGACACCTATATAATTCCCTGTTATGCAGAGTGCCATTTAAAAGTGATCCTTTATGTGACTTTCAGGAGATAGTGCTTAGTAACCTTGCAAAAAAACAAGCCAGAAAACCTTATTCAGATACTTTTGTTTCAAATATCCCTAGTGAGAATTTTTGAGTGTTGCATGCTTAATTCATTCCTTTTGTTGCTCACTATGTGGCATACCCACAGTTTGTTTCTAACTTAATGCTAGGGAGAAGTAAATATTTGTAATATTTCTTTAGTAGTTTCTATTTTTTAAGGACAAAAAGTTTTTTCTATTTTTTAAGGACAAAAAATATTTCTAGGCTATTTGTTAAATGCTTAGCAGTGAGGTTTGGCTCACAAAATTTATGCTGTGAAGAACTCCAAATGGTCAGGCAGCTGTATTCCCTCAAAACTGCACTTGTGATGCAAAAGGGCAGTATGCATCCTGCTTTTTTTATTAGTACCTAATATTGCATGGTTGAATTTAGAATAGTTCATGCAGAGATCTAAAATAATCAGGGCTGAAAGAGACCTTTGAGATCATCCAGTCCAATCATTCACCCAGCACTGCCACTGTAACCCCTAAACCACATCATCTAATGCCAGATACAAATGCCTCTTAAACACCTGCACAGTGGTGATTCCTTGAAAAATATTTTCTAATGTCTCATCTGAATTTCCACTGTCTCAGCCTAAAACCATTTCCTCTATTCCTCTTACTGCATGCACAGCAGAAGAGACCGACCCCATCTTCCTTCTCCAACCTCCTTTCAGGGTGTTACAGACAGCCATGAGGTCCCCCCTGAGCATACTCTTGTCCTGACTAAACAAACTCAGCTCTTTCAGCCATTCCTCATAAGACATGTTTTCTAGACACTTCATGAGCTTTGTTTCCCTTCTCTGAACATGCTGCAGCTCCTCAATGTCCTTTTTAAAGGGGCCTGGAGCTGGACACTGCACTGGAGGTGTGGCCTCACCAGTTCCCAGTACAGGGGAACAACCACTTCCCTGTCCTGCTGGCTGATCCAGGCCAGGGTGCCACTGGCTTTCTTGGCCACATGGGCACACTCTGGCTTAGGTTCAGCTGCTCTCAGCCAGCACCCCAGACGTCCCTTTCTGTCCCAAGCCCTTCCTCACCCAGCCTGTATCACTGCATGGCTCAGGTGCAGAACCTGACACTTCATCTTCTTGAGCCTCCTGCAGTTGTGTCCTCAGCCCACTGATGGAGTCTGTCCAGCAGAGCCTTCCATCCCTTGAGCCCATCAACGCTTCCACTCAAATCATTATTTTCTGCACAATTACTGAGGGTGCACTTGATCCCCGTGTCCAGATCATCCATAAAGACATTAAAAGGACCAGCCCAAAGCAGGGCCATGGGGAACACCACTAGTGACCAGCTGCCAGCTGGATTTATCTCTATTCACCACAGCTCTCTGGGCCCAGCCATCCAGACAGATTTTTACCCATTGAAGAGTCCACCCACCCAAGCTGCCAACAGCTGGTTTTTCTAGGAGAATGCTGTGGCAGATGGGGTCAAACACTTTACAGAAGTCTAGATAGACCCTGGACAGACACATCCACAACCTTTCCCTCATCTACTAACTGTATGCTCTATTCTCCCTAATACATGCATTTTTATCTTGAAAGGTGAGCTAGGCACATTTCCTGAGGATTGGTGTTGAAGAAATAGATGGCAAATGAAAAACTTTGTGGATCAATTTCTAAGAAAGCAAACCAGTATTTAGGCAGCTGATGACCTATGGCTATTTGTCAGTCAGATTGACCAGTGTAGTCTTGTTTTCTCTTTTTCCATTCTCCGTGTTCATCACCTGCATTTTTCTCTTCTGAGGGAATGGCCAGTGCTGTGTTTAGACTGTTGGCTGTCTGAAACTGGAATCTGTTTACATTGTTCTTAAACCATTTACACAGCAGCTTGTTTTCATGGATACTGCATCTGGTTATTATTTCAGTGCAGCTAAATTATTTAGAGGCAGGTAATGTTTCCTTGTCAATAGGCAATGTTCCATGTCTTCTAGATGATCTTCCACTGTTAGTAAGACTTGGAAAATCAGAAGTAGACTTAACACCATTTGCTGATTGTATTGTGACCCAAAATATCAGCAGATGTTTCTCCTTTTAAGCGAGCATATGCCCAATTTGAGGAGTGTTTTGGTCATAGCAGGATTTCTTCATGGAAGAGCTGGCACTTTTAGCTTGCTCTGGGTAATGTCATTACTCATGGGATGGATGGCACATAAGCTCTGTTGGAATTATGCAGTGAACTTATAAGGAGGTTTCAGACTTCTGCCAAAACTGCTCTGCAGCTTGGTTGAGCTTTCTGCTGTGCAATAGTTTGGCTGGCCTCAAGAGTCCCAGATGTCACCTACATCTGGAATTGCTGCATTTTTTTTCTGCACTTAAATGAAATGAAGAAAGCAATGCTTAATTGATCTTCCTCCTTCATTTGCCTATAGTGTGCTTCTTTACCTGCAAATCTTAGTGTAATATTAGAGACTAAACTCATGCTCTGGTCTGAAACCTGGGGAGCTGATTCATGTTAATGCCAATGCTGTAAGCTGAAGACATGGTATTTACAAGACATTTACATGAAGACATGGTATTTTACATATTTACAATGTAACTGCTGTGACTGTGCTAGTTAAAGCTAGTAAGCATTAGCTTTAAAATCTTACAAGATTGTAAGTGAAAAGTGGTTCTTCAAACCATAAAATTGACCATATTGAAGTCAGCAGTGTAAATATTTGAATTATTGTTTATGCCTGTTTTTGCAGATGTGTCAACTTTCTAGGGCTAGTAGATGTAAAAATGCAAAAAGAAGAAGAAAGCTACAGCCTGATCAAAATGCCACTAAAGTCTCAGAAAATATTTCCTTTGTATTTGGGATGATATGCATTTAGGTTATTCATATGAAAAAATCTCATTTGAGACAGTCAAATTTATTTATGTTTGTGTTTGTTTACCTTTACCTATAAAGGTATCTGTTAGTTTCAACAACATTTGAAATTAATTTGATCAGTTCAACCCTTCTAGATCCCCTCAAAAATTACATATTATGTGTTATATTTTAGAAATACTCATTTTCTGGGAGATTGTGGCGATTATCAGAAGTGTGTACTTATACATGAATTAATCGCAAGCAGATTTAAAATCAGGTCATATATGAAAGCTGTGAGCAAATATGGGATATATTTGGTGTGTATATATATATATATATATTCATGTTCTTATCTACAAAAAAATAATGTAAAAAAGAGAGAATACTTCTACAAATGACATGAGATTTCTTCCAAACCAACATACATAAGTGCATTTTTTACTTTGTAGGATGGCTAAAATAATTTAAACAGTAGAACACCTTTATTAATGCTTACTTATCAAGGGATGGTGTTTTTGCAGGCATGCTTTTTAAATACACTGTTCTGAAGGAAAGTTTCCTGGACTTAACTTATAGGTGTGATTTAAGTTACCCCTGCCAGTTTTTTCCTTATGTATTTTTATCTGGTAAGTAGTGACTTGTATACCCCTGTCAAACAATATTTAACTCATTCCTAGAAAACCATTCTTCACCCAGAGAGAAGTAATTGGATTCCTAATTATCTTTTGTCTTTAAGTCCTGAAACAAGCAAAACACTCAGTGAATGTGTTTTCTTACTTACAGCCCTTGCTCTAGTCTTGACATATGTGCCTGTTTTGCAGGTGAAGTAGTAAAATCTGTTTTCCATGTGAAACTTGTGTTCTTGACTTTATTTATATGTCTGGTATATGAAAGCAGGCATGGACTGTAAAACACCAAAAAATCTGTAAAATACTACATTCTCAAACAATCTGTGATATACTACTTTCTCAAGTAATTAGACTTTCCTGTATCTGCCAACTATAGGAAATTTTCAATTCATTTTGGCAGATTTTTATTTTTTTTTAAGCTAGAATAGTTTATGCTTCAACTTAAGGGTTGGTTAAATGCAGCTAAAGCAAACAATTTAAAATCCTTTTTTTTACGTTACTACATTGTATTATCTTGAAAACACTTCCTGAGTTTTGTTACTATGGCCTCTGCTTAAAGGAAAAGAAGTAACAAGAACAAATGTGCATCACAACACTTTGAGATAATTAAGAAATTATTTCATTCATGATTCAAGTGAGGGAAGCAGTAGGAGACATAAAGTTTTACACTGCTATTATAAAGAAATATAGATTCTTTTGGATTAATACTGACTGAAAATTTTATAAAAGTACAATTTCTGCTGTCCTATAGGGTGCTGTAGTACAGCTGTGGCAGATAACAGATCACATTCCTAGCACAAAGAAGATGCTCTATTTATGATTATGAGTCTGTAAAAGACAAAGCTAGCGTGCCTGTTGAAACTCCTCTAGGATAAATCCTTGAGCAAAGAGACGCTTTGTCCTTCACCTTTACTTTATGTAAAGCTATTAACTTCAAGTTTGAGACTCTCCTTCTGAGTAACTTAGACTGTCAGACTGTCCTAAGAGTTTGTGCTGGTTTTGGTTGGAATAGAGTTAATTTTCTTCATGGAAGCTACTCTGGGCTTTGTTTTGTATTTGTTTTTAAAACAGTGTTGATAACAGGGTGATGTTTTTATTACTGCTGAGCAGGGCTCACCCAGAGCCAAGACCTTTTTGGCTTCTCACACCATCCCACCAGTGAGTGGGCTGGGGGAAGATGAAACTGGGAGGTGACACAGCTGGGACAGCTGACCCCAACTGGCCCAAGTGATGTTCCAGACCATATGACATCATGCTCAGCTTATAAATCTGGGGGAAGAAGAAGGAGGAGGGGGAAAGTTCAGAGTTACAGTGTGTGGCTTCCCAAGCCACCATTACAATGATGGAGCCCAGCTGTCCTGGAGGTGTCTGAACACCTGCCTGTCCTTGGGAAGTGGTGAACAAATTCCTTGTTTGGCTTTACTTGCCCCTGTGGCTTTTGCTTTTGCTATTAAACTGTCTCTATCTCAATCCATGAGCTTTATTTTACGTTTCTGATTTTGCCCCCTCTGTCCCAGAGTGGAGTGAGCAGGCAGCTCTCTGGTGCTTAGTCTGGAGTATGCTGGGGTTCTGTGTCCTGCAGGAAGGTAGCTGGAGAGGGGAGAATAACAAAATGATCAGCAGGTGTAATTAGTAAGCCTGTTGGTATTGAGTTAGAACTACCAGCTTCTTGAGGTGCCTCTCATTTGACAGCACTGAGTTTGGGGACAGACTTACCGGCAATTGTTCAGAAAACAAGCATAGTCCTTTGAGTCTAGTGTTAGAGGATGTACAGGGGAAGCCTTTGCTTTCTATTGTAGTTGAGCTGCTGCTGCAAAACTTGAATATCTCACGCTGTTTTGCGATAACAGGATAGATGACGAAAACACCAGTTGAAAGAGAACTATGCGCATCTTTAAAATCATAGGATCCCTTAGTTTAAAAGGGATTTTCTGAAGTCATCTCATCCAATATCTTGTTCAGGTTTGATAAAATCAGGTTATTTGGAGATTTCTAACAATTTAGTGTGTAATTCTGGGGCAGCATAAGCTTCTAGACACCACAGTCCTTCCAAAGCTGTGTGGAGTCTGGGGTTCTTTTTCTCCTCCCTGTAAATTGGTGCTAGTGTGCAGCATGCAGGTCTTTGTCAAGGAGTTTGTGTGCTGAAAAAACCTCCTTTCTCTTAGCTAATTTTCTGGGGGAGAGAGGAAGTCTAGTTTTGTCTGTATCAGTTTGTTTTGTGCACCACTTATCTGTGAATGGGAGGAGGAATGATGGGGGTGGGTGAAGAGGAAGAGTACAGGCAAGGGAGTGGCATAGACAGAACCTCACCCAAGTTTCCTAGTGCCTGAGTGGAATACAGTCCCAGTGATGTTTGGAGGCAGAACTGGCTGCCAGAATTTCACAAACAAAATCATTGTTAACTTGGCTTAATTATAATCTGTGGTCTTTCAGATACAGCAAGTAGACTTTCAAGAAGGTCTAAATACAAGATAAATTACAAAGCACTGTAATTGGTATTGGAAAAGAAACAAGAAATTCTTTCAGCTCACAATAATTCTTTAGGGCTTTGAAAGTAAAGTATCTTGCTTTTGAATAAACTCTGCAACTTCTAAGATAAATCAGCTCTCCAAACTAGACTTCAGAAAGTAAAAGTGTTGTTTAACAAGGTTTTCTAGTATGTATCTAAATGTAGGCATATATTTTGTAACTCTTACAGTTCTGTCCCCTAGATGTATTATTACTCTTTCTTCATCTTGCTGTGCATGTGAGAAGTGAGTTTGGTTTGATCCACCAGTGGCTTCAATTGAGTCGCTTTAATCTTAGAACAGGTTAAGCTTTTTAAGATGCAGGTGTTTCTTCTGCCTGGTGTATTCTCTCAGTTTGGAATGCTTGCTTTTCATCCTTCTGGCAATAACCTGCTCTTTCAAGAATGTCTTGGGATGCTGTTTTTTGTCACCCCAAGGACGTGGGTTACACGAATAACCCAGAGTTAAAGATGTCCTTTGGCATGGTTTACATCTTGCATATTGCTGTCTGATGTCAAAAGAGTTGTCATAAGCTGCAAGCAGTCCTTCTCTTTTTTATCTTTAAAAAAAAAAAAAAAAAAAAAAGGCCAAGAAAAACCACCAAAAAACCCCTGGAAACCAGCTTTGAATTGGAAAGAAATTAAAAATGGGGAAGTGTAGATATTCTGTTATGTTCCCATATTCTCAAAGACTAATTTGTGGGCTCAACAGGTGTTCATTGGTCTAAAAAATATCGAAGTGGATGCATTTCAAATGTGTGTCCTTGGTAGAAAGGCTATTGTGCCTTTCAGGGTAAAGGTCTTGAGTTTCTTAAATTTATTCTGTTAAAACTTGCTGTTGTAAAATAAACACGGACAGGAATGCATCTATCTTGAAGTATGTGTTTGAGGGATATATAGGGAGGACCTGGATATTTGCTGAAGGAGAATGCTCTTGGTATCATGTGTTGAGCTCAAGTAATTTTAAGCACTTGCAAAATGACTCAGTTCAAAAGATGTGAAATATCTTGAACCTCCTTATTACCCCCTACTATTTTTTATACCAGAAGTCTTTTGAAACATGTTAAAAGCACTCTATGAGAATGTTGTTTGGGTAGAAAGCTCTGATAAGTCCTCCCTGTTGAAATACAGGAAAATCCAAAATATTTATCTTTATTGTTTTATTAATTTTTTTAATTGACAAAGTAGCTGCTAACCCCCTTAAACTGTGAACATGTCCTCTCCTTTTCAGGTGAAAGCTATGTGTGTGCATCCAATGAACCATACCGCAAAGTTGATTACACCAAGAATGTCAACCCCAACTGGTGTGTGAACATAAGGACTGGGTCCAGTCGGTCCTTGACGTCTTTGACATCCACGAGGAGTGAAGTGAAGGAGAGTAAAGATTTCATTAAACCTAAATTGGTGACTGTTATTAGGAGTGGGGTAAAGCCACGGAAAGCTGTGAGAATTCTGCTGAACAAGAAGACTGCTCACTCCTTCGATCAGGTCTTGAATGACATCACCGAAGCCATTAAGTTAGACTCGGGTGTAGTCAAGAGACTTTGTACACTGGATGGGAAGCAGGTAGGAGAATAAACTGCTGTGGCCATCTAATAATCTAAGATGTTCAGTTTTCATAAGTTCAGTTCTCATTACTGTGTATGCTTTAATCTGCTTCTGAATAATGACAGTTTAAAAAAAAATCAACTTTTAAAAGCTTTATTAAAATATTAATAAATTAAAATATTAATAAGTTTAAAAATTAGAATTGTATATAGTGTAAAATAAGTGGATCTTTATATTCAAGTAAAACAAATTATTTTTTATGCCAGCCTTTTTGCATTGCCCAAAAAAGTGACTGTTGGTTAAGTAATACAGTTTATTTGAAACACTTGTTAAGATATCTGTGTTTTCAGAAGCAGGGTCCTGCTTTCAGACTACCACATAGTGACTGAGTGGTATAAGAAAAATATTGGTGTCTTCATCCATTGCACTTGCACAGATTGCTATTTCCAGAGCAAGTAACTGACATGAGCTTGAGGTCAATAATTGTATCTGAAATTAATCGTTCTGGGAGGGTGGCTGCATCTTTGCAACTTGCTTTATTTTGCTTTTTGTTTTAAACAAAAAACATAGGCAGGGTTAATGATGTGGCAGGTGTGTGTTCTTGCGCAGAGATACAAAGGAGTGGCCCGCAGGATGTTCTGTTGCACCAGTTTGAAGTGTCAGGAACGCACTTGCTGTTGATCAGTCACAGTAAAGCTCTTCATAGAACAGGACTTTGATACCTGATACTTTCATTTGACACTGCTGTGGTTCTCTGACAGCCTTGTGACTTTACTAATAGAGCAACACAGGCTGCAGAGTGGTATCAGGTACCTGGACTCTTGTACTGTTGGCTAAACAATAATATCCTTGCTCATTCAACAGGTATTTATATACACATGCATACCTATACATCTGCATGAAGTAATTGTAAAAGTTTCAGTTGTGTTCAGAGATGTGGGTGTTTTTATTTTAAAGATTTTTATAATGTCTAATGCTTGAAATTCACTTTTTTGTGGTGAAAGCTTTTAGCAAATATATCACAGAGGAAGTGCACTTAAATTGCCTCAATATGATAAACTCTCTGGTTATGTTCTGTGTGCTTGGATGCACGTCTTGTAGGAAAATATGTGAGAAGAACAACTTCTGTGTTTTGATGAAAATACAGCAAGGCAAAGGCATCACTGAAACTCTTGATTCTCAGTGTTTGGTTTGCACGATGATGGGCTCTGTAGTTCTTCTAATGGGTTTGATTTTAAATAAGATTTGTTAATGCTACTTCTTAACAGAGAATCCTTCCTAGGAACATCTGAAAAGGGTTTGTCATGTTTAATTTAATTCATAATAAAATAGCTTTGAGGATATTTATTATGCAGTAATTAGTCTCTTCTGCCCATGAAGTGTTCTGTCACTATCTCAGATGATTTTAGTCTTCTCAACCAAGAAGAGAGTCAGTAAGAGAAACTGCAAAAGCTAGGACTGTCAGTTCAATTCACCTCTTGCATTGTTGGAACAGCAGATACCCGCTGATCTTCATTGGTATGGAAGATGCAGTAGTGCATCAGGGATCAATAAAAGTAGTTAAATTTAAATATCGCATAAATTTCTTGCATGTTGCCATCACCCACAGTGGCTGGTGATTGTCTTCAGCCCATGGTGAGAATGACAAACATTGGTAATGCTCCAAAATACAATTTTTATTTGCTGAAGTACCTTCTTCTCCCCTTCTGTGGTAAAAGCAGTTATCGAACTTGGACTTCAGCTGTAGGAGTGTTCTCAGGCAGGACAGAGAAATCCCTGTGAATGGTCTGCAGAGAGCTGCTCCATGCAGCTGCCTCTCTGTGTAAACTGTTCCAGCACGAGCAGTGTGTAAATGTCGAGACCACCCTTCCATTGGGAAGACAGGCCTTGTGCTTTTCCATGGACTTTGGGAAGGAGCCTTTGTTGCATGACCACAGTGTAACTGTGTTTTCAGAGCTTGTGAGATGGAGTGCCCCCAAGAGAAGGCCTAACACTTCAAACACCCTGACAAAAGTAAAAGCCTTCTATTACTTACCTAGGAGGATGCAGAGTACTTGTTTTGTTTTATTTCTTGTTTATTTCTCTTTCCCCAAAGTGAAGGGCTGACCCGTGTTTAAGTAGTGTTTTTTTAAATTTGTTTGTTCACTGCTGGCATATGTAGAGGTTGGTGCTGAAGGGCTTTTTGGAGTTTGGCACATAAAGAGTTGCTTTGCTGCCAACTACCAATTGGTGGAAATTTCTGAGCCTATTTTCTCTAATGTAGTAATTGCTTATTCTTCTAAATCTGCTAGGGAGGCAGATCTTTTATGTTCATTGTAGTGTTGGCACAGCTTGAAAGGCAACCATTTAAAAAAGGCATTTTGTAAATGGCTATGTTCCTGTAAAAATGTAGCCCTTGTGTTTCTCATGGTTCTAATTTTTTTCCTTGCCCCTTCCTATTTTTATCTCTGTGGAAATATTTATTTTTTTTCCTGAGTGAATAGGCTTAAGTTGTATTTTCTGTTTAATATGAAAATGGGACTGAAATTCAGACAATTAAAACATGCTTGTATAAAATTTGTATCCATTGCTTAAGGAATGCATTGTTCTGTCAACTTGTGGTGTGGTTTCTTTATTCCAGTAGAAACATTTAGTGTGTACGAGGAAATGGCGATAAAACCAGTGATCTTTCTGACCAGTAGAACAGAAAGGATGTTCTCAAAAGAGTTTTTATTTACTCTCCTGAATTCATTAATCTTGACTGTCACATCTTGATGATAATAGTAATACAGAGAATAACACCTGAGCGGGATATTTTCCTTGATTAATCTGCGTGAAAACAGACAAGTATCTGATTTTTAGTTGTAAGATTTTATAAAGTTTGCAGGGTTTCCTTTTATCTTAAGTTTCAATATGAATGTTGTCACTTAACATATTAGTGCTTTGTAGCCTGAAGTACAGATGTATTTTTGAACGATGTTGATACTGGACTTAATTCTGAATTTTAAGCTATTGAGCAACCAACTTTTTTTTACCTGCCAAGATTGTTGAGATGGTTTTTAAGTGAGAAAAATATTTCTGTGAAAGTAACTAGGCTTTAACTTTGCAGTGCAGGCTTCTGCTTTTCCAATCTTTGTGCTTCTGACATTGAGGTTTGCCTAATGTATTTGCTTGACCAAAGGGTTTCCTTACTTGGCTGCATTTTCCTGGAATCTGTCACTATCCTACTGTGAAGCAAGGACAGTCAGACTGAAACTTCTCCAGCTGGGAAGTTAACTCTTTGTTATCTCTGAAGAGAATGTTTCTTTCTTGCTAAGCAAGCTTCCAGCTTCAGTCATTGTGGAGTGTGGAGTAGCAACTGTGTGGTAACTTGTGGGGAGAGATTTCCTGTGAGAAGCCCACAAAAAACCATACAGAACTCTGAAGCTTGTGTTATTTGACACACAAAAGAAAATTAAATCTTCACACTTTTTAAGCCTGCAGTGTGTCGCAGTTTTGTAGATTAATGTCCATAAGCAGGACTGAAAAGGTGGATGAGATACCTCATCCATTGCCAAAACAATGAAAATGCACCAAAAATGAGCCTTACTTTGAAGGTCCTTTGATGCGTCACAGGTACATTGGAGACTATCTCTGAAACCAGTTCTCCAGTTTTCTGTAAATGAAGTTTTTTCATGAAGTGCTTATTAAAAGTAAGTTGATGACTGAAGAAAACAGTTACTACATATGGATGTATTTATCACTCCTGCTCTCCTATCAGTGATTTTTTTTTTTTTATTCTCTAGAGATAAAATTGAAAACTCTTAGTAGTGAAAGACAGCCTTTGAAAACTGAATTTTATATTTGCTTTGCTGGCAACATACCCATCAGAGGCCAGAAACCAAAATAAGGGATGAGCAGGAGAGATTTTATTAGTGTAACAGATATTCCCTATATTCTTGATCAGTTTTTATAATTCAGATCTCAAAAGTTTCCATTAATACAGTATTTTTGCTACAATCTTAATCTCAGTAGATATCTTACTGTTTAGCATGGAGAGAACTTTTAGAACATAAGAATTTCATTTTTCTCAGTTTTTCTGTTTTGTTGGCAAAGTCCTACTTGTATGAGATGATTTTTTTAAAAAATAATTTTATTTCAGTTAAGTACTTTTTGGCAAATATTTCCGCTTAGTTCAATTCTCTCCTACCAAAATGAAGGATGTTGCTTAAGGAACCAGGCTCTAGATGTGTACTTTTTGTGTGTGTATGAGATTTAATTGTGCTGTTACCTCACTGATAACTCATTGCAGGCTAATTGTTGTTCCATAACAACTGTAATAGAAACTTGCTTCAGTGTTAGCAGGCATGATTTCTAGCTGAAAGCTACCAAAGTAAATCAAGTTTTTATCTTGCATCTCAGACTCTAACCTAACACAGGCACTGTACAAATCTATTGGAAATGGCACAGGTTTGAATTTCTGCCACAAGCAATCTTGCAAGAACAGAAATACCCAGTTTTTGGGTTTTTTCAGTTTTAGTTCTGTTGAAATTTAAAATACCATTTTAAGCTGAAATGTTGCATCAATCTGCAAGTATGAAGGGAAGAAATCCTTAAGCCCTTACATAGCTCACAACTCTTTAAAAGGCTTATATATTGTTATAGAGGAATGTCAGTGGCAGCTGCAGAGAGAGCAATTCTCTGCACTGCAGATCCCACAGAAGGTATTTCTGGGCAAGGAGTCTTTCCTCAGCTAACTTCAAGGTTTTGAATATTATCTTTATAATATTTTATATATATATGTGTGTGTGTGTGTGTATAACATATATTATCTTACTCTATTATTATTATCATAATGAATATCATTATGATAGTCTCTGAATTCATCCTAAAGGCTGAGGGTCATAAGAGGTAGAATCAGCTTTTAGAAAGCGATTTAGAATTTGCCAAGCTGCAGCAGAGTGACTGGGGATTTGATACTGTGGATATGATTGCCAGTAGAACTATGGAAAAGGCAGATATGTTGGGTAGAAAGGCTCTTCAGAATTCATGGTTTAGATCTACATGAAAAAGCACATGAATCTGCCTATTTTGTGGGAAATGACACAAGTGGTAGTTACATATATTGTGGGACAGAGGGGGATATACAGTTTTTACACTGGTTTATGAAAGTTCAGTAGGGTGTGTGCACCATCACTTGAGAGAATGGGAACAGGAGCAGCAGAGACCTCTTGATTCAGGAGTGGGATAGCACTGCAATGTAAGAGTAAAATATTAGCTGGAAAGAGGCATCTATATTGTTTGTTTGTTTGTAGTTTTTGTAGCTGACATGAGTCCACAAATTATTAGTGTGTGAGAAATAGTAAAACATTTTGTGGAGATGAGCCCAGAAAGTATATTTAGATTGTCTTTAAAGAAAGAGAATGGAACTTCCAAAAGCAAGATCTTCCAAGAGAGTAGGAACTAAGTGTCCTATGAATTTTCATCAGAAAATATATACACAGTACAGAGGAGGAAAACTCACACTAGCTGTCAAGACCATTCTTCTCATTCACTGGATCAGCCTGAGACAAAACCAACGTGGAAGATCTAAAGATTACTTTCCAGGGATAGGGAAACCCTGAAAAACTGTATAGAGAAGTCCTGCATGAGTCTAATGATCTTACAGCTGGTGTTCATTAGATGAGATGGGGGTCCCTAAGGTTGAGCTAAATAAACTTAACTCTCACATGGGGCAAAAAATTGATAGAGCAGTACTGTGAATCACTTTCTGGTGGTTGGCTGGATTTTTTCCCTTTGAGTAAATATGTAGCAGTGGAATACCTGTATCTCCTGGAAGTTGAAAAATTTCACATTTGGTGCAGTCAAATTTATGTGTGCTACAGACCAGAGGGGCACTGACATAGCACCTGTCTGTTCAGGGAGCCTGCTGGTTTGGGTTGAGCTCTGAACACAGGATGCTTCAACTGAGTGCATGAGGTGGGATTTTTTGGGAAGGTTAGAAGGCTTTTTTTTTTGTTTTGTTTTGTTTTGTTTTAACAATACATAGTTATGAATCAACAACTTGACAGGGGAGAGAGACAAGGAGAAGAAAACAATAGTGGCTACTTCTTTGTATCTCAAGTTTTTTTTCATGCTGTCATTGCTTATCAGTCAGCTAGGGAAGCATGGCCCAGAAAAAATGCACTACACTTCTACTGAAAGCACAGTCGGAATATTGTTGTTCTGAGTGGTTATTGATGACTCACTGCAAAACCGGAATTTCATATTGAGTAGGGGTCAATGAATGTGTGCCTGTACGAGTCTCTGGAAATGACCTGGAAGATGGAATGGAGGATATGCTTAATAAATACAGATGAGCTAAAGGAAACCTGAACAACAGAAGATTAGAATCTTGACAAACTGCAGAAACAGCTTAGGACAAAGCAGGTTGAGTAATCTTACACTCACTGGTTATTAACAATGCAGATAGGAAATGACAAGTAGTCCTGGCTGAAGGGGTAAAGGATCACAGCTGAAGGTGTGAAGATGGGTGTGCACAGGAGGGAAAGTCAACATCCATGTGGAAGTTACAGTCAATCATCTTGTTTCTAATGTGTCTATCAGGTGTCCACTTTGTCTTATTCAATGCAATGAAGCCAGCTAGAGAGAGCTTTATTATGGAAATCCAGAAAGGAGTAAAAAGATGTAAGGAAACAGTTCTGTGAAGAAAGATTGAAGGAAATGGGATAGCTGAGACTATAGAAAGATAATCAACAGTTTTTTTGGGGGATGAACAAAAAAAACCACCCTAGCAGCAAAAGAAAATTACTTGTGTCTTCCCTATGTATAGAAAAAAAAATAATGGGCTTATAGTCAAGATCAGATCCTGTGGAACTCGATGGTAGATAGTGTAAAAATAAGAATAATGAAGAGGTGTTTTTTTAATTACTATTTTCAGCAGATAACTGGAGTCCAGCAGTCTCTAAAGTTTCTGAAAACTGACTGGGTTTGAGTGTTTTTGGTAACTAAAGGTGATCTACCACTTTGGAAGAGCTGGAGATAAAATAAAAGTTAGAATGCCTGTTAATATTAAAGTGTGCATGTGTACACACCTGCAACTCACAGAATTCAAACAGCAGGGGCTACAGTTAAAGTAAGCTTTAGCCTAGTGCTAGCAAAACTCTGCTGATGTTTGATGTGCAGCATGATTTAAGGATAGTTGGGCTTGTGCTGGAGGCTGGAATTGTTTCAGAGAGCAGCTCTGGACAGATGCCTGTGTCTAGTCACTGTAGGATACAAACCTTGCAAGTCTTGCTGAAAACAAAAGAATTAAAGTGGCTTTAATCTTCAGGAAGTCTGTATGAAAGGAAATGGATTCATCCATGGACACTGCTACATGGTATTTTTGGTCAGACTTCCAATTGGTGTGCTCAGAGCTGGGAGCCAGGTTTATTTATTGCTAGAAGGAAGGAGGAAGTAGCAGAGGAGATAATTTTGGCCTCTGCTTATGGACACAGAAATATTCCTGTCTATAGTTATATATGGAAGTGTTTGTCTGAAACCAACCTGAAATTAAAAACCTGAAAACCTGCTCTGTCATACTTGCAGCAATCTGAAAAATACTCTAAATATGAAAATACAGAAATATTTTCTGTACATATTTTTCATGGAACACTTTCCAAAGCATTTTCATTACACGCAGTGGTGCAAAGTACACGAACAGGTAATGTGGGGTTTATGATTTAGCCAAGTAAGTATTTACAGTTTTATCACAGCTGCTAGACGATCACATTACCAGTCTAGTTATGAAACAAAAAAAAAAAAAAAGGAAAATGGTAAAGATTTTGTTTCAAAGCAGCAAAATTGTGATGCTGAAGGTGCTGCAGAAAAGGGATTAAAAAAGAAACAGAGCCTCGAACATCTAGGGAGTCATCTCAGAAGAGTGTGTTATACTTGAAGTGAACAATAATGCTGAGGAAGCTCTTCAGCTTTGTTGCATATGCAAAAAATAAAGGTCATGCCACGTGAAACAGCCACAGTCTAGCACTGGAAAACCTGGCTCTCTGGAACAAAGGGCTTTAGAATTTGTCACAGTGGGGGAACCCCTCTGTCCTATTCTTGCTTTCTGGAGATCAATAACTCAGAATACAGTACAGATAGAATAAAGACTGTATCTCTTCCCTTCCCACAGGGATGCATAATTCTGGCTGTGGGGCTGTGGTGTAACATTACTGGGAATGTGATGGCTGCTGTCCACTGGGTGTGAATTTAATCTTTTTCAGGGAGGCACAGTTTGGAGATGTGATCAAGTAGTACACATAATAGCAGGTTGGTGATGTGTGATATTAAAATAATAGATTATTTCTAAAAATGAACATAAAATCAGAACCTGGTGTGAAGTCAGCACTTTTAAATTACAGCATGACGACTGAAAAAACCTGCAGATATTTTAGCTAACAGCAAGCATGTGTGTCCTGTTGAAAGTGACATCCAACTTGCTGAAGTCTTTGTGGATCTATACAGAAGATAAAACCTGCTGGGATTTCAGTTTTGGTCTGTGCACACCAAGAGCTGACAGCACTTAATAAAAATGACATGCTGCTCAATGTGGGAAACAATCACTGCAGAAGCAGTGGTGTCACCAGTGGTAGCATTGTATCTGTGTTGACGATGTATGATTACAATAATTTCAGTGATGGGTTACAGAAGTGGTGTGTGTAGCTCTTGGAATAAAAGAGTGGTATGCAGTCATTGTCTGCCATCTGCCATGCTGAAGACTGGGTCACATGGCTTGGAAACTAAACCTTGGGAATTTGTTCTGTCCCGCTGAGCCAGCCCATTAACAGATAATTAGTCCGGTAAAAATCTTTTGAATTTATTCTGCAGCTGTCATATGCCAGATTAGGGTTTGTGCCACAGGTTCCTCATTGCTTTGAGATCTTAGAAATTTTTTTCCTGTAATTAAATTACCCTGTGTTCCTTTAGTTCTTAGATCATAACACTTTAACGTGCAAATTTTCTTTAAGAATCCTGCTACATCTTGCAGTGTAATGCTATTTACCAACCATGTATGAAAGGGTTTCAAAGTTGAATTTTCTCCATTCCTGTTCATAATGGAGTCTGTAAGCAGACTTTCTAGTTGAAGGATTTGGCCTTCAGGATGTTAGGTTGATGGATCTTTATTAGCTGCTGCTTGGATGGCTGTAATCAACTATTGTTTCTTAAGTTTACTGAAGCACAACTGAAATCTTAAAATATGAACTTTTATATTTGTACCAGTTGCTAAGAAAAATGATGTTTTGTTCCATACTAAATTAATGGCAGGAAACATGAAAGAGTTTGTTGGAGAAAGGAATATTATTTGAAAATATTGCCAGTAGATTAATTTGCAGTGAATCTTTAAAGTGAGAAACCTGAAGACTCAGAAGAAAAAGCAATATTGAAGTAAAAGCAACATAAGCCAGCTCTTAAAAGCAAAGAGCTTCCCAGCACTTAAAAGGAACAGTGACGCTGTTTATGGCTTGCAGATTGAAAGCTTTGCATAGGAGGGAGTGATAACTCAGTGTTTACACTGTAGGCAGTAAAAGTCAGTGTTCTTGTAGCACTTGTTCACTGAGCCAACAATCTTATTTTTTTTCTGGTGTGCAAATATGCAATCTATGCCATGTTCTTAAATACTTTTTTTTTTATTTCTATTTATTTGGTGTTTTATTTACTGATACATGGCACAGGATATCTCTGTATTTATGAAAGGCTTCTTGAAGAAACCAAAATATCTCAAAAGAAAGCAAAAAAGGATAGAATATAACGTGTAAGCTAAATGGGAAGTTGGATTTTTGGCTAGTAGGTTTGGCTTTTCTTGGCTTTGCCCATCTTAATTTTCAACTCAAGTAGTACTTAGGGAGTTATGGATAAAATAGAAAATAGGCCAGTTAGCTAAAAAAATAAATAAATATGGTTATAGCACAAAAAATACCAAAAGAGCCAGAATCCTCTTTGTAAGTGATTTCTGAAGGTGCCATTTCCTTGCATGTAGATACTTGCTGTTCTGCTTTTAATAAAACTGAAGGTCTGGTGGATTTAGCCAGGATAAAATTGTGCAAGAGAGAAAAAAGTATGAGACATAAGACATTCCTTATTCTCCCTGCATTTTGCAAGAGACCCAGTAATGCAGACACTTAGAATATGCCCATGTGGCTGTGTGTTCAGACATCTGGAGAAGTCTTGGAAATTGGTTTAATTTTCAAAGAGAACATGCTGGTGTACTGAACATCTCTGCAAACAACTTTTCTGGCCAGTTCTCTTTGTGGCTGATCTTTTTGCCTCAAAGGGAAATGCATTCTTTCCACTTCCCTGGACCTGGGGAGGTTAAGCAGGGAAATCTGTCTTCTGCAGATACCTGTGCAAGATCTGTTGCATATTTTTTCCACATTAATCTGTTGTATTAGAGAATGTTTTTAATATTTGTTTAACATGTGTACAAATTTTAGAATATATTACTTTATATTTTTACTTCAAGCAAAAATGCAGTAAAATGGGATATCCCTTGCTTGTGAAATCTATGAGAACAATGAACAAATGATGAAATCTCATTTGCAAAGTTCTGTATTTTGTCCTCCTTCACTTTCATATACAAACAATACAATTCCCTGGAGTTTTAGTATCAGAATGGTGTTATTACCTGCAGTCCTTGAAGTCTGTCACCTCCTTAAGAGCACACTCCTAGTTCAAGCACTAATCTTCCTTTACCTGGCAGGGATTTGCTCCTGCTTTTGGATGAGTGAAAACCTCGTCATTGTCTTCTGTCACAAATTATTAGGAAGCCCAGGAGAGAAGTTTCAGTCCAAGGTACAAAGGGTTTCTGAGACATTTTTAGGGTCTGAGAGGCCTTTGAATACTATTGGAAGTGGTAATTATTTTACAGATTTTCTTGGGTTTGGCACATGAATACATTTTTATTTCTTACAGCGCACTTTACCCTTTACACATTATTTTTTCTTCTGCTTCTCAAACATTTGACTTTAAAAAAAATGTATTTGTGATACTTATCTCAGTAACTTCTTTTTCTTCCTATCTTTATGTCACTGAATATTAAAATTTTAGAACAGTACTAAAGTTAGTGGGGGAATGAAGATGTTTGATATTACTTCTTATGGACAGATGTTTGTCTGCAGTTTCCAAAGTAATTCTTATGGCTTGCTCACGTATTTTGGCAATAATTAGGTGTAGATAAAAGTTTCTATTGCTTGAACTTCTATTCTGAAACTTCATTTTTTCATCTTCACTTAAGGCCTACATAGCAAAGTATGAATGACACCATACCTACCATAATGGAAATGAAAAGGACTTGCCAGATATTTTATTTGTTTCAAGTACAAATCAAAACACATAAACAGGAAAATTATCAGTAGTAAGTGACTATGTACCTCTAAAAATGACTGTGAGTTTAGCACCTTTTATTAGTTTTATCTGAGGCTTTCTGAAGCCTCTGTCACAGTCCTTTATAAGACGTAAGATTTATAGGGAGCTTTTGGACATAAACACCTAGCAAAAGTTATTAATTATGGGGGAAGGGTATGCCTGAAAACTCAGCCTGATTGATGTTTAAGCAAAAAGCACATCTAGTTTTAAAGCTATTAAAATATGATTAGTCACATGGAGTTTATAAGGCCAGATCACAACACTTAAACCTCCCTTCTTCATATCTTGGGAGGCAGATGCAAGACCAGGAGTTTCTAAATACCTATCTGAAATTGAAAACTTCAGTTTATCCATGTTGCTTGAAGGATTTTTAACTAAGCAATAAAAGCAGCTTTCATTGCATTAGCCCTGTCAGCAGGGTCTTCACTTAGTGGCTGGCAGGGCATTATTTCTTTACCAAGAGCCTCCCTGAGGAGAGGAAATGGAACAGTTCCTGGTACTGTGTATGGGGAGTGCTGCTGTCATGTAGAAAACAGTTTGTACATACTCTTCTGGTTACACAAGGTAAGTTATAGAAAGTCAAATGGTAAACAAAGGAAAATGAGATGTATACCTGCTGTTCTCCAGTGCTTGGACACAAATGCTCTTCTGGACAATGGAGAAGCTGTCAGAATAGGTCTCTGCACATTTCTTCAGAATATGAACCCCCAGTGTTTCACCCTTCTCAAGTTTGCAGTCTGTACCTGAAACTACTTCCAAATCTCTTCATGTGGTTTTTGGTTTGATTTTTCTTCTTCATCTGTGGCTGAGTTCGTTGGTGAAATTCTCTTGGAATAACATGTGTGTCAGAGGCAAACTACTCCCATCTTCTGGTTTGTTTGGCTGATAGTTGCAAATGGAGCTATATTTTACATGGAATATTTTCCTTTTTCAAAGTTTTTCAAAAATTGTAGTGCCTGTGTTTCTTCCTTCTCTTCAAAGCCAGTGAAAATTTATAAAGATTCCTGACAATGTATTGTGAAAATTACTGCTCTGAACAAAAATTCTTTGCTGCTGTAAATGTTGGAGAAGGATTGAGGGGAAAAGCTGGAATTTCACATGGAGACCCCACTGTGAATCCATGTTAGCATAGGGAAAGAATTACAACACTTTCTCATTTGTATGACAGAAAAAAAGGATTAAATGAAGTTCAAAACTGTCTGGGGAGTGAACTAAAAAAACCTTTACAGATGTGACATGAAGAATGAATATTAATACCTCTTTTGTAAATTGACTTCGTTGGGGACGAGTCTGAAGTTAGAGACTCTTTTTGAACTCATGTATTTCTCAGTGCTTTATATATTCATATATAATTAGTCTCAAAATGTTTTAGATGATTCATCTTCCTTCATACCATGACTCATTTTCAGTCTGACTATCACACTCAAAAAATTTTATTTTTAGCTAGGGGTTAGATAGTTTGTATAACTTTCTAATTTTATGTAGAATGTTTGTGTAAACTGGCCCCAGATGACAGGGAACAAGTTATAACTTTCTTATTCTAAAGAGTTGCTTTTTAAAATTATCATTTGCCATAACAGAAAGTGCAAGCTTCCTGTGAGATGGAATATTAGCAAAAGAACTCTTATTCTAATAGTGTATCACCAGGTTTCAGTGAGAAAAGTAGCATTCTTTCCTGTATATACATATATATACGCATACCTATGTACATGTATGAGGGCTTGTATCTTGTTAAACACATAAATAAAATTATTTCAGAATTTGTATCCCCAAAATAACAGAACTCTTTTAAAATAGAAGGTACATTTGAAACATTGTTCACTTCTAATATTATGCTAGACTGGATTCTTTGGTTAAATCTGGCTGACAGTTCTTAGAATTTGATGTATTAGGTTATACTTCAGATTTGTGAACTTACGAACATTTACAACTAGTTTTAAGATTAAATTCTCAGGTCAGAGTTAGGGTTCTGAGAAATTAATTTTCAAAAAATAACTGCATGTTTTCACTAGTGCATGGATATACTTGTAGCACTTGACAAGCTCTTCATTTGCAAAACAGTGATAATAAGATTTCTGGTTGCAAATTACTTCCTGTGCATCACCTCTTTTGCAGAAACTTGATATCTGCTTTCTTCTAATTTACAGTGACCCTTCTCCATCACCTTTCTGATGGGATTTGATTTGCATTTGTCTTGCTTGCTTTGCAAGCATTTTTATTCCACTATTATTTTATATTTTCTTTTATAAATATATTTATTATATTTTATTATATTTTATTTCACTATTATTCATTCCACTATTATATAACGTTTTTATTCCACTATTGCAGCATTATTATTTCATCATTATAGTATTAAGATAGCCTTGGAGATCCACCAAGTGATTTCAGTCTGAATATGACAGGCTTTTTTATACCCCTTCCTCCCTTTTTCTGCTGCTATCTGTACTGCAGATGTGTGCTAGGCAAGGTATTAAATGGATGTATGTCTGGGCAAGGTGTTAATTGTGCATATCAGTTGAGGGATAAACAACCTGCTTCAACACTCACTCTCTCTGCCATCTTTCCAACTTAAAAGGATTGAGTGTCCACTTTCTTGTATATTTGGTGTAGGTGCTTTTTTGTTTTCCTGCTGATAATGTACAGTTTCTACTGAAAGGGAACATTTCACAAATTCTAAAATTGCATCAGTGTACCCATAACTGCAAGTTCTCTATGGTATAAGTGTGTTGTGACTTTATTCAGAGTATGAGCTCTAAAGATAGCGTGAGCTTTTGATAAATAATTTTCACTGAGAATTTCCACTTGCATTTTCTGCTCCCTCTCTTGTAATCTTTCCTCCAATGTGGAATGAATTGTAGTAAGAACTGGATTTTGTAAGCTAGTGGTATCAATACATTGTTGGGGGTTTCTTCTGTCATTGCAGCGAAGTATAGAGTCATTATAAAATGTTTTAATGGCAAATCTGTTGGAAAGCTACTGGGAACTTTGGGCTGTAGCTGTAATAAAAGTTATTTAAAACATTGTATTGGAAGAATAAGTAATCCTGCAACTTGGTGAGAAATATTTCTTGGGTTTTAGTTGATGAAATATTGATGTTTCAGACCACTCACATTAGGTAATTATAATCTCACTACACAGAAAGGTAATTCTGTCAAAAGAATACTTTTTTAATTGAACTCAGTTTTATTGAACTCAGTGGGTTAAAAAAAAAGTTTTATTTTCCTTTGGGTCAGTTTGTCCCAAGCTTGCTGGTAAGTAAGGGATGAGCAATTGTACTTCCCAGGAGTGGTGGAGATTGGAGGGTCCATCCAGGAGTAAATGAAAGGTAGCTTTGCAGTGTTTCTTTAAAAGAATGTCACCAGACAGTTTTAGAAAAAGCTGATGCAGCATCTGCCACTTCATGGTGGCAGACAATAAATCCCCGTGGAGGATTTCTGCACTCATCTGGAGAAAAAGAGTTTACAATGACACACAAAAAATACGGTTTTTATTTCAGGCTACTTAACTGAAGTAGGCTGAAGTAAAAATCTTAATTTTAAAATATTTTACTTTTAAAATATCAATAAGATTTGCCAGTTTTGACAAAATAAGTCACTATTGACTGGGAAATCTGAGTGGGTGGATGATGGCAATAACTTCTAAAGTGCATGACCAGGAGGGTGGCACAATTACAGACTGAGGGTAGATACACTTGCATATCGCCTGTGAGGCATATCAGAATTAATATGGTTTACTTTTTGAACTTCTATGCATCTCATTATAAAAATGTTTTAAGCTTGTGCTCCTGCCATCTTTAATATGAGCTTGGAGGGAGATGAAACCTGTATGTTTGAAATAGGGCTGTTTTGTTAACTTACACTCTTAAATTTTGCTGCTTTTCTATCCTTGTTGAGTCTTACTGCTTTTTGCTTCCCTGTGTAGACTCATCACAGTAGTGACTTGCTGAGGCACAGGGCAATACTCAAACATTCCTGGGGGCTGTGTGTAAATTTAAATTTGAGTTGACAGCACTTAATTAAACATGAAGCATATGATGAGTAACTGCGTGTAGGGGGAGATTGCACTCTGTTGTGGGTTGTTTTGGAAGTGGTTTTCATTTCTAAGCCTGCTGGTTTTAGAGTTAGCCTAAGTATTACAAATAAGTCAACCAAGTCAGAGAAAATAATCTTCCCAGGAGGACTGAGAACTTTGAATGATCTTGATTTTTGCACTACAGGCACTTCATGCTCTATCTTTTACAGCATTCTCCAGATGCGCTCAGGAATATCCATACTGATAAATACTGAGTTGAGGAAATTCAGCACAAATCTGTACAATCTATTGCTCCCTTACAGCTCTGAGCTGTTGTGTTTGGTGTGATCTAGGTCTTAAATGCAATAAAGGAATTATAGAAATGAGTTTTAGGCTTTAATGCAGCTCTGTGGAAAGCTGCCTTCAGTCCTTCCATGATGCTTGAGTTCCTCTGTGTTTATTAACAGTCCTTCCTCTTTTTAAAGCACCATTATCTGACTGCCATCTATTGAATGTAAACATTTGTGGGAAAATTTCAAAAGCTTTTGTGTTTTTTTTGGACTAGTAAAGAGTTTTGTAACCAAAAATACTGTTACAGCCTTCTTTCCACAAAAGAAAAGCCTGTTGGGGAAGCATCTATGGAATACTTAGATAAGGATGAACCATAGGTTCCTGGAGCTGCAGTTAACTTCCATATGGTATTCTAAGCAGCAGTTTCAACATGGTGTTCACAGAAAACAGATGGTTTCCAAAAACTAATTAGGAATAGAAAAGTAATCACTGATAATTTAAAATTCCCTTCTTGGGGGATCTGTATCTAGAAATATTTTTTTGGGGAGACTTGGGGAAAGGAGGAAAAATATTCCATTGATGTGCTTTCTAGAAAACCTTTTAGCATTATGGCTGAATTTTGGGAATAAATGAGCCTCAGAGTTTCCACTTGCAACTGGATTGAAAAAGACTACTGTTAATATCAAATAGATGATTTGTAGCAACAGAAATGATTTCTCTAAGCATTTTTCTTTCTTTTTCTTTTTTTTTTTTTTTTAAGGCGGCTACTAAGAGAGGTTGTTGTTTGGGGAAGGCTTTGGAAGTCAGGCAGGTGTCTGCCAGCACACTTTAATGCACTGCAGAGAGTGCTCTGTAATGCCAGTCCTTTTTAATAAACCACTGGAGAAAATGTCACAGTAAAATAAAATCAAGTAACTATGGCTGGACGTGCTGAACACAGACCAAAAATCAAGACTCTCTCACTGAATCTGCTAAAAGTAGCTGGGCTTGGGTTCTGATTTGGAGCAGTGAATCAGCAGATCACTGACAGGGCCCCAAGGAGGTCTGCTTGGCACACACAGTGAAACTCTACCCAGAGCTAGTAAAAACAACATATGTTCACAGAAGCTGCTTAGGAAGCTCTTTAAGCACTGGGGAATATCTGCAAAAGCCTTAGACCTTGAGAATAGAAATAAGGACACCAATAACCTCGATAAGGAAGGAGTAGTCACCACAGCTATTACCCCTGCTTTAGCAATAGTGGCTAAATGGATCATGGCTAATACTGCTGTAAACAAGTGTAGAAGTGGTTAAATTCTAAACAGGCTTCCAGTATGGTCAGAAATTCCCCTGATTGGAAACATTTGTAAGAGCAGGCTGTATGAAGGGAATCCTTTCATGTAACTGGTTCAAAGATGATATTCTGACACCTTTAACAAGCTGCTTTAGTCTTTTATGGTCTGTATTATCTCAAGGCTGGTGATTGGAAGAGAATTTCAGAAATCACGCCTAAGGCAGCGTTTTCTGCTCTTGGGGAATATGATTCTTGTGGTCTGAGGGGAAATAGAGTGACAAGAACTCAGGTGTTTCTGACACAAGATGCCTACAAAATCCTAGTAAAATGTTTGTATTTTTTTTTTAATCAGCTTCTTCAGGATCAAACAACTAACTTTGCATTAAGCCATATGTGCAATGGTAGTTATCAGGAAGCAAAAAAAAAAAGAGACAAATCCCTATATGTGCTTAAATTAGAATGCTTCTCCAGACATTGTGTACTTTATGCAGCTAAAATCAATGAAATCTTGATCTGACTGCAGAGAAACAGGAGTTTTGTTTGGTGCCATGGTGCTGTGTTGTATTTGTGATCAGAAGTGTGTGACAAGGACGACCTGTGCAGTGTTTGCTGAAGCCTGTGCATCTGTGAGCAGATTCAGTACCTGCTGCTGATGTGCCATGAACAGTGGCTGCTGCTGCTGGCTGCATGGAGCTGTGCTCGAGATATCGAGAGGCTGCCCATACTCCTTTTATTCTTTTGTGTTCCAAGCAGACTCTGGTGCAACAGTGTGCCTTTCTCTGCCATTGCAAACCCAGGTGCAGGCTGTGGAAGGGGCTGTGCTACAGACCTCCCTTCTGCAGGGAGTATTCTTATTACAGAATAAATTTTAAAGCTATTTAAATACCCCTTTAGGCTCTTTATGTCATGATCTTATGTGTGCTTAGTCTTGGTGAGGACATAGCTTTTTAGGAAAATGAGGGAATCTGGAAAATTTTTTTGTGTTTTGCAAATTAATCCTGATGATGGTAATGAAAAAACCCCATAATCCAAACATACACTTGCATAAGTTATTTCCATCAGCTGCAACCATGGGTGCATTTTGATCCAGATTGAACATCTTTATACCATTCTCTTTAAAGTGCAGTATGCAGCAAAAGCAACAGTGCTGCAGCTTGGATTTGGCCACACTGAGCTGGACCTTGATTAATTCCACTTGTTGAGAGCTGTGATGGAAACAGAATTAAAGCTACCAGAGACACGTTGCAGCTACAGTAGCTTCTAATTCTGTGCAAAATAACAATGCAGTTCACTTGCTGAGGCTGCATTTGCTGTTCTTAAGTGCCACAGACCAGCTTAGGACCAGGAACACAAGGAGCATTGAAGATGATCTGTCACTGGCTGTGTAGTATTACAGCCCTTGTCTGTTCCCAGTTTTGTTGTAAACTGAAACACAGTTTGCATTTTTATCTATACTTGTGGTTTAAGTAATGTTTCTGAAAATCCTCTTTCATCAAAATTGAGAACGGATTTGGTAGCTATGTAAAGATGCTAAAGAGAAGTAGTTAAACAGAAAAAAACTCCACAGAATGGTGAAGCATGGCACAAAACTGTTTCATAACTCTTCTTGCTGATATGGCAATATAATTTTTTTTCTCATTAATCACCTATATAACTTTTGCTTTACTTCATAGCCTGGTCTTAGTTTTTATCTTGAAGCAGATGAGGTTTTGCTTGTTGTTTGTGTTTATTTAACCAGAAATAGGTGATCACTTATTTCTAGACTAGCTAGTTTTGTACATGATTATGACCTGGAATGTGAAGAGATCTCACTGCTGCATTTGCTGGTTTTGTTGTGAAAAATGTATAATCAATGCAGTGAAAATAATGAGGTTTAATACATGTGTTGTTCAGCGTCCTGCAGACAAAGTACAATGAAACACTTCATAAACTGCTGATTTAACAAGAAAGAAACCCTGAAATCAACAAAAGTACCCCAATTCACATTTCTTACTGTATTTAAATGCTTTTCAGTAATGTATTAATGCTTCCAAAGTGCTTTTTAGATAGAGGAAAAAGGGTTAATTAAAAAAGCAGCCCTCAAATAAAAAATACATTTAGTGAACTCTGACTTTATTATTGGAAAAGCTGAAACTTGGGAGACTGTCAGTTTAGCAGTAGTTCTCTTGAATAGAATTTTGGAAAAAAACAGGTTTGTGCCAAACCACTGAAAAGGTTTGGTCAGCCAGAATCTCAGTATTGTACAAATCTACATTTTGCATTTGGCCTCTCATTATGTAAACTGGCTTTATGAGTCAAAAGACGTTTATATTACAAGGAATAAATGTATAATTCTGTGTAAATACAAGGAGTATTTGCTCTTCAATGAGTGGTAGGAGTTTGGAAGAATATATGGATTCAAGTACTGCCAGATAGAAGTGGAAGAAAGTGAGAAATTTTTTAAGGGTGCCAGCATTACTTTCTGAGCAGAGCCATGTTACAATTTTATGATTGTGTTTGCTCCAATCTATGCTTCATAGTTCAGTGTCCTACAGAAGAAGGAAGCCTGGAATATATTTTTTAAGTTTCTTATTTTAAAAAAAAAAAGAAAAAAAAAGTTTTGAAATGGATCTTTATTTTAAAAAAAAAAAGAAAAAAAAAGTTTTGAAATGGATCTTCAATAACAATCTATGATGATTCCTGGTCTCTGAAAATTTATTTCCAGATAGAATTAATGATTTTTTAATAATTTCACTAAATATTTCACTAATAATTTCAAAATGGGACGAACTTTGTAATGCATTTCAAGAGCACCTCTGATGTGATTGATACAGAGGTCCATAAAACATGGTGATGCTACCCAGATGCTTCCAGTGTTCAGCAGAATTTCTCATGTTCTGGCTCAGCAGAAACAGTCATCCAGACTACTTTAGAGGCCTTTAATATTTAGCAGCCTGTTGTTGAATTGATGCCCTCCAAGCATCTTTACCTTCTGATCTACCCACTCTTCAACTAAAGAAAAACCCACACTGAGTCAGCATTTAACTCGGAAAAGAAAAAATACTGAGACACCTAAATCCTCTGCCTAACTCACCAAAGCTGAGTTCCAATCTGCTAATAGCAGTATAGCAATGGAAGTATTGTGGTGTGATTTTAAAACAAACCTCAGCAGATGCCACAAAAAGTCAACTGACTGGTAGGTGGAGTTCAGCACCTCTTTTCTGTGCTCTTAAATGATCTGGGGAATTGGGCAGGGGGTTTAGTTCTGTGTTTCTGGGGTGGGGGGCATCCATTCTGCTTTTCTTCCTGAAATTTTGGATGTTATTTCAAAGGAAGAACTGAAATTTCCAGATATTTAGAAGAAGCATGTGTGGCATTTTGCTGGGTTTTGTTTTGAGGAGAAATTCATGGAGACACCTTTTCTTCTGACCTGACTGTATTGATACATCTGTCCTTTTGTCAGTACCTAAAGTGTAATTGTGATACATTTGCTGTCTGAACATGAAACCAAACATGTTTTTATGTCTTCAAATGTGTTTAGCATCTGTTTGTCAGCTTATTAAAGCAATTCAGAAGCAGTAGCCGTGGACTTGGAAGTAATATTGGTTGAAGTTGGAAGCTAATGAGATTCAGTTGGAACTTTGAAAGCCAGATAAGAAGTATTTCCTATTTCCTGTAGTACATTATTTTTTTCCACAGTTTTGAGCTTCTCATCCTTCTATGAGTTATATCCTCATTTTTCTTACTTGATGCCCCTAGCCCAGTATAGCTGTTCCAGTTTTGCATCCAAGTTGCAAGTACAACAGACCACAGTAATTAATGACAGGGAAAGCAGAGTAAGCATGGAAGTTAATTTGCTGAGCACAAAATACCTCCACGTTTTATATGGATGTATTTTTACACAGAATTTCTGTCCTTTCATCTGTGAAATGTCATTGTTTGAAATGGTGTATAGAGAGAACATCCATAAGCTGAATTTTCTTCTTGCATTTCCAGTCTGCAGTTAAGTGAGGAGGATACTTCCAGAATCAAGTATAATTAAAAGCTGTTTAGCTGTATGGCAAGTTGTTAGCACTCCAAGTTATAAAAACAGAAGTGTAAATTTAGTTAGATATGCTGAAACAAATAGAACACTAAGTAAATGAAGTGTCTTAAGGGCTAAAAAAATGTTAAATGACCAAAACTTAAAATACATGTGCAAAGCATCCTTCTAATCTGTGAGGAGCTCTGTGGGTTTTATCAAGACTTGTTATGTGAAGTAGTATCTATGAAGGAACAGAACTGAGGGAGAGACACCTGAATTTATAGGGTATCTGAAGTTTTTTCCCCTCCTACTGCAGTGCTATGAAAAACAGCTTTGAATGACTGCAGGATTGAAACCCTTGACACAGGAACTCAGAGAACAATAGATTTTTATATCTCTACATTAACAGTATTAAATTTCTGTGAGTCATGCATTTCAGCTAATATTTTGTGCCTTAGAATTACTTAATTTGATTTTTTTAATAGAATTTTAGCAGGAAACTGAATTTAGCAGCTCCTGCATGAACAATTCAAGCCATAGGAAAAACACAGAATCACAGAATTATCAATTCAATGGCCCTTTAAAGGTCGTCTAATCCAACCCCTCTGCAATAAGCAGGGACCTAGATCAGGTTGCTCAAAGCCTCATCCAACTTGACCTTAAATTTTTTCCAGGGATAGGACAGCCACAATCTCACTGGACAACCCATTACAGTGTAAAACTATTAAT
This sequence comes from Parus major, assembly GCF_001522545.3. Taxonomy (NCBI): domain Eukaryota; kingdom Metazoa; phylum Chordata; class Aves; order Passeriformes; family Paridae; genus Parus; species Parus major. The sequence continues at coordinate 10,869,668 of NC_031771.1, read as the reverse complement.
CTCTCATTTAAAGGTTTAAGATTCATGAAAAATTATTTGTACCTGTCATCAAAGGACATTTCCAGATTTATACCTTCTCTTTTATTCTTTCTGCACTTGCCATGCACTGAGTTTGAACTTCTTACTTGTCTGTGGAAAAATAGTTCTCATTTAAAGAGCTGCAGCTTTTGTAATGTCCCCTGGAAATTGTCTGCCCGTAAACACTGGAAACTTAGGATTGCAATAGGTTATTGATTAATGCTACAGAAACTCTTCTGATCCAAAGAAAAAGAAAAAAACCTTGAAGTATACAGAATATTTTCCCATGTAGGTTTTGGAGTTTTTAAGTTCTCCATAGTATTTGGATGCCATGTTTTTCAAGTAGGTTGGTTAGCCTGATTTCTATAATAGTGCAGAATAGGGGATTTTATGGGAGAAAAAAAAATGATATAGCTTACATTTTAACTGCATTTGTATTGTGGAGCAGGGTGTCATTAAATCAGAAAGATCTGATTGAATTGGATGAACCAGATATGTGTCCTTATATATGCCCTTTTCCTTTTAATATTCTTTCATAATACAAGTAGCTTTTATTTTTAGCTTAGCTGCTTGGTGCTGAGATGGAAGGTGATCTGTGTGAAGTCAGGTGTTATTTTTGGCTCTGTATTAGGCTTCCCAGTTAGGCCACTTAAGGAGAGAATCTGTTATGCTGACCGGTGAGCTGGTGTGATTAATGCATCTATGGGCAAAGATACCCTTGTCTTGTAGCTGGAAATACTCTTGTTTGTTTTTCTCTTCAAAGTGGATTATGTTCACAATCACAAGCTGCACTTGCTAATTTTCTGTTTCTAATTTCCACTTAGTGCATGTTTAGTAAGGCTGTTGTTTCTTTGTGTAACTCATGAAATTGAGAAGCATGGCATTAAATTTCATTGTTTAATATACCAAAATTATCAGTTCTTGTTGAAGTAGTAGATAAGGCTGAGGGAAAGGTTGTTTAGGGATGTTTTGTGTTATAGAGACAGATAGGTTGTACAGAGTGATTAAAAATGATCCAAGATTTCCAGAATTTTAGTTCTTTCCCTATTATTTTCTGATGTCTAAATAGCTGCACATAATCAGTGCAATATTTGAAATGCCATTTTGCAGACAGATCAGTTTTGCCCTTTGGAAGAATTGGTGAACTGACCTTGCCAGAAAGTCCTAATCCACTGAAAATCTTTAAGAAATAGATTCATTGAGGAAGCAATTTTAACTTATGCATATTCCTACAGTTTATTTTTCTGTCATTTCCATTGCAGTGAGGATGATGTGTTTGAATCACACCCAAATGCAATCTTCCATTTCCATGTGTGCTCATTTTCAGAACTAAATTTTTGAGTTGTTAAAAAAATATATGCAAAAATCTTTTTGAGATTGAGATTAAAAACAAAAATGTGAGATATGCTCTATCCTGTCATCCATTCCAACAGCTGTGGGGCTGTGTGAGTTTTGGTGACATGACTAGTCTGTTTATTCAGTATTTCTGCATTGTCATACTGTAAAAGGCGTTTCCTGGGCTTTCTGCCAGACTTTTTCTGTTTACCAGGCAGCAGGCAAAGATTTAACATTTCTGCTTCCTTTCTTACTCCTTAGATTCCCTGTGGGATGGAAGGGCTTGTCTTCTCCTTTTTTCACTGTTGCTCCTTGTCATGGAGTATCAGTGGAAATTCATTTTCTAATGGTGACTGTAATTATGTGACACAACCACTGATTAAATAGTCATTTAAGTAGCTGGCCTAGAAGAATTGCTCTCATTATGGTCTTTGTTTCAATTTTTTTCCCTCTTTTTTCTGTTTTCCTAAATAGGTTAACGAGCTCCCTTTATCTGTGGCAGGCAAATTTAACATTTACAAATTATTAGAAGCAGAAAACTTCATTTTTCTGTCACTGGCTGCTGAATTTATTAAACTTGAAGGATTAAACAAAAGGATGCAAGATGCCAGACCTGAAATGCTAAATTGGACAATGTCATGTGGAAGTTCTGACCTAGAAATCTTATTTATTTCATAGTTTATTGCAGTGTCCAGCAGAGCTGAGGAGGCCCTCAGACCTTTCCCAAGCTGTGGTTGTGCATAGCTTCATGAATGTGAATAATTTTGTTGACTGCAGTGGCACTGCTGTGAAGTTTAAAATTAACCAACAGCATGGGTTTAAAAGGGACTTTTAGAGTAAGAGTAAACCAAACAAACAAGTTAATTACCTAAATTAACTATAGTAAAGAAGGACCTTCAACATGCTCTTTAATATCTGAGGTAATTTTGCTGGTCGAGATGCAGAGTCATATAACAGAAGATCAAGTATTGAATTTTAAATTTTTCAACAGAGTTGATACTTTTGCATTCTTTCTGCATGATCTGATCCGTTACCATATTTCACATTTCCCTTGCAGACAAAATAGTTGTGCATTTGAGCCTCAGAAATTAAGAGGCATTTGACCTAATTCCAATTATTTCCAGAGAACAAAGGAGGGATTTTTGTCCCTTCTTGTCTGCTAATGACCTCATGGAAATTGACTGTTGGGGAAGTTATTGTGATGCCTCTCATAGTCCTCATAGCTGCAGCCAGTAGGAAAGGTGTGGGTGTCTAGAGTCTTACCAAGCTCACAGTTTTATGTCCTCACACTTAGGGCTCCCCAGCCTACCCCAAAGCTGTTTTGGGCAGATTTGCCCAGTCTCTGTTAGCACTTGGGTTCTGTCAAGCAATAAGTCAGAGGTTAGCAGCTTGCTTACCCTACCCCTGGGGTTGAGTAATTTTGTGCACATTGGGAACTCCCAGAGAGATTCTGTGCTAGAGCTGTCACAGAGGATACACATAAGCTGGTGAGGAACAGAAGCTTTTGCAAGTGTCAAGTGCTTCTTCATTACACCACTCTGACCTGATTTTCCAGGTTTACTACAGATCTGATGTAGCAGTGGGTTTTGTTGCAGTTCTTGTAGGCTTCTGCCCCTTGAACAGTTTCTTTATTTTGCCTGCTTCCAAATTGCCTGGCATACTTGCCTTTGACATTTTGTCATTTCTGTGAAGTGAGTAGGTTGTTAATTAAAAAAAAAGAATACTGGCAATTACGGTGTTTTTTTAAAGGGCACATCATGGTCTCATTGGTTTGACTTTTCTCAGTATTTCTTCCTCCTGGGTGTATTCTAGAACACTACCCATCTGGCTATTCCCTCACTGAAGACATGTCAGGAAACATGACTCAGGATAGCTAGGCAAGCAGCTGCCATAATTTAGTACTGAACTTCTTGTGTGTCTCTTGGTTAGTCATGAAAGTCATTGGTGTCTTGGTAAGTAGTTGAGAATGTTGGTCAGGCACACTCCCCTTTCCCTTGGTCCAGTTATTCTGAGGAAGAGCAGAAAGGAAGGGGAATTTCCAAGGGAAAATATCCTGTGTGAAAGTCACGGTACTCAGTAGGGAAGGGTGGGAATGCCCTTTTCACCTTCCTTTCTGAGTTCCTGAGGCTGCCCAGAGGAAACTTGCTTTTGAAAGTTAAGCATGCTCCTGTTGATGATGGAGCTGAAATGGCAGAGAGACAACTGACCTGTTTCTGCAGGAGTGCTTTCCTTGCATTTTGGACCACAGGACATGCACAAACCCTGGGAATGTAAGGCTGGCAGCTTCAGGAGACACTTGCAAGAATTTTAATAAGACTGAATGATAGTGAAGAGGAAGTGGAAGTGCTAAAAGTATTTCAAAAGGGGAAACAAAAATGGTGATTGCAAATATGACCTGACTGGTAAAATAGACAAATATTTGACTTTTGCTTACTCAGAAAAAAAGTTGATGCAAGGGGCAAAGGGCAGAACTGCCAGGGCAGCATGGTTATAATTTGTCCCAGTCAGAGGAACAGCATTTTCCACAAGAAAAGTGGAGACCCCTCACACTTAAAGCAGGAGCAGGGAGGTTGTATCTATATTTGTCATGCTGATGTTTAAAAAATGGTTCACTTTTTTTTTTTTTTTCAGCAATTCATAGAGAAAAAGCCCACTGTAGTCCTTGAAGAATTTCAGCCTCATATGCCTGTCTCAGCTGCTGAGCTGAAAATGTATTCACAAATCCAGCTGTTACTGTGCATGCCAGTTTTCCTATTTCTCCTTTTGCCTCGAAATTCTGTACTTCCTTTTAAAAATATTTATCCCATATCCTGTTTTCTTGAAGTCAGTAGATACAAATATTTCTTCCATTGTTAAAACAAATACAAATAATTTCTTGGGTCTTTTCCAGTTTTGATGTTTTAGATCCATTTTCAGCTGCTGCAGAGAATCTGTCATCCAGAGCTGGCCCCAGACACAGGGTGTGGCTCTTCAGGCTTAAAATGTGCAGTCCTGTAGCTGATTACTTAAATGGAATCAGACATACTAAATTAAGCCAAACTATTTGTCTTTATAGCCCTTCCTTCTATGATTGGAATGAAGCACATTTGTAGAGCTGGAATAAATACAGTTTACCCAGCAAGCTCCTGGCTGGGGATTGTTGAGATATGATCACAGAGCTCTGTTTAGTGCTAAAGATTTCAGGGAATATGAATTTCCTGGAATTTTTCAAGTGTTTATAAAACCTTGACTCCAGTCTCTCTCTCTTTTTCTTTTTCTTCTGGAGATTGAAGGAAAAATATTTTCTGGGTAACATTTATCTGTTTATTTCAATCTATGTATTTTCAATTGTCCATTGTATCTTCATCATAAAGAACAATAAATACACAACAAATTATATTTATAAATGATTGATCATTATTCATGTTTTTTCTGGAGGGGAACGTATCTTCTATTTGTTAGATGAGGTGGGAGTAGGGATTGATGTAAATCACATTTTAAGGCATGTGTGGTGGTAAGGGGAAAGGGATTTCCATAAGGATGACAATTTGTATATTCTAATCCAGAAGCTCAGTCTGATTGAAGAGGTATTTCTTTGGAAAGAGCAAACATCTTCAGTTTTAAATATTTGTCAGAAACATAAGCCTATTTTGGAAGGTAAATATGATGGGTATATGTGACATTAAAGCACTGCACTAGTAGACAGCTGTGGCTCAGGAATTTGATTTTTCTAAGAGATGTGTTTTTCTCCCTTCTTTCTCAACACCCCATATTTGTGGGTTTTTTCTGCATGTAAGCTACATTTTTTGTGGTTTTTTTTGCTGTGTGATTTTGCCAGTGCTTTGACCAGTAATTGTCTAGCAAGCTAGTCATGACACTCCTATAACATAGTGTGGTTTCTGTCATATGTATCTTTTTATGAGAGGTCTTTGTGTTTGTCAAAAACTTCTTCCAGTGTCTCAAGTTTTCATTCCCTCAGTCTTTTTTGAGCCCATCAGGGATGCCCTGAGTGGTTTGCACATGGCCTCAGAAATCTGGAGATTTTTTTTTTGAGAGAATTTAAGTGAAAGGATTCTGAGGAGGGGACTGAGTACAAATCCAATCCAGTCTTACACATTCTCCACTCTGCTGTGTGTAGACATATTTTGAAGAAAAGGAGTGCAGCAAGACAACCTGAGAGCAGCCTTGAGTTGTCAGAGGAGCACCAATGAATCATATCTTGTTTTAAGGAGAGGGATAGCAGTGGAGTTACCAGGTCACAGGCAATGTTTGTCTGGGAAAGGGTGTTGTATTTAAAAATAAAGAGGGTTTAACACATTTTAAACACATTAATTGAAACAAGCAAAGTCATCAGGAAGGTGCTTTTAGCACCAAGTGTAACAAAACAAAGAGTGGGTGAGACTTTGGATGGATAGTGGAAAGAGAAGCATCGTTGTTGTATAAACCAAATTTTGCTCCCTAACTTTCTGGAATACCTGACATCCTATTCATATGCAGATTACACTGCTAACGAAACTCTGAAAAGAAGGTTTTTGAAATTTTTTGTTTACAAATTTCTAAACTGATTGCATCCTGATTAAACTAATAACCGCCCCCCCTCCTATGACCTAAGTTCAAATATTCTTTGGAGTGGAATTATGTGATTTGCAAGTTAGACCATGGTAGATTTGCAGTATTCAGAATCACATGCAAACAGGTTAGTAATTTCAACATAATAATTTTTTGAACACTAAGCAAAAAGCTTTTATCATTAATTGCTGTGTACAAATTAATTATGTAGGAGATGCAGACTTCATTTTAACATCAGTTTTCACCTTGAGAGATTTTCCCTTGACTTTATTACAATAAAAGCCTAGAGAAATAACTATTAAGTCTTACTTTTAGAAACATGTATTTCCAGAATTTAGTTTTAAAAATGCTTTCCTCACCTCATAATGTGGAGTGATTTGGTAAATTCTGTCAGGTCTTTATTCTTCATTGCATACACTTGTTCAGTATTTTTTTCATTCTTGTGTATTTTATGTGTAGCCAGTCTGGATTATTTGTGGGTAAAACGGGGACTCTGAGTATCCCCTGCTGGAATACAGCGAGCATCTGAGTAAAGCTTTCTTATAGCTGTGTTTATCTGGCTTTCAGTTCTAATTATATTTAACACCTTTTACAGTGAGGTGAATACTTTTTTCAGTGATCTGTCTTGGTGTGTGACTGACAGGTGGGAGTCACACAGGTCAGGCAGAGGCTGGCATCAGCCTGAACTCCAGGATAAAGGTGCTGTGTCTCCACCTCCAGCAGCTTATCCCATCACTGGTACTCAGGATTGCTCCTGTGTATTTTTTGCCTGGGGAAGCTCTACGTGCATGAACATGAGAGGAAGGATACATGGGAATTATGTGTTTCCTAGAATTCTTTATTGGTTCCCATTCCTAGTAGCCATTCTCAGCAGATTTTCTGGAGCATTTCTAAAGGTGCTCCTGTCATCTTTTGTGCACAGATCTGAGCCTTACTTTGTAGAATTGCTCTGCAGACAACAAAGGGATGCTGCTGCTTGCAGTTATACCTCTGTGTATTTCCCAGACTCTGACATAAAATCTGTCATTCCTTCCTCCCTTACTCTCACTTCCAATGTTAGACTGGATGGGTTGAGGGGTGAGGTAAGGTGAGGCTTTCAGTCAGAACAGAAAGATTCATTTTAGGCACTGCTAAACCACAGCATTTAACTCCAACCTGCTCGAAACAGCACTGCAAGGGCATCAGGAGCAGTGGTGGGCAGGCAGAGCTCGTGGAAATGGCTTCAGGTTTAGGGGCTTCGAGTGTGAGCTTGCACCTCAGAGAGCATCTCTGCCCATGTCCTGCCAGTGCTGCTGAGTTCTGCATGTGTGTGATGTGTTCTGGAAGCTTTCTCACAGCTTTGCCCGTTGGCTTGGTTGCTGGATTCCAGAAATCTGTGGAAATGATGATGAGTCCTCTTGGCTACTGAGCAGAGGGGAAGAAATCCCAAGTTAGCAAAACTTCTCTTAAATTTGTGCAGCCTTTTGAATCCAATTTTTGGTGCCTGTTTGGCTAACTAAAAGCAGCAGTTTTAGAGCAGAAAATGTCTCTCATCAATGAGAGTGAACTGTTATTGCGTCAGTAAGGTGACAATAAAAGGATTTCGGTGCTGGCTGTGGCCCTTTGGCTGCACAACACAGTGTTATAACTCAAATCCATAAAATGTAACACAAGTGCTGGATGCTGTGAGCGGGCTGTGCCGAGGGTCCGGCTGCTCTCCTGGGGGAGCTGCCATGACAACTGCACTGCGCCGGAGTTCCTGCAGAGAGCTCGGGGTCACTGGCACTCCGAGTGGCTCTGGAATATTGCAGGCACCAGAGACCCCTTCCTGTGCTTCTGCCAGTGCTTACCATTATCCCAGTGGGTGAAAGATGCAAATGGTCCAGGTATTTGACAGATATCTGGGAAGGAAAAAAGCTGGTTTCTCAAAAAGCAGATTTTCGTATTACTTCTTTGGTTTCATGGCTTTACCAAATGATTCTAACGTTTTACTTCTAAATTTCATGTGGGCATGCAATGTTAAAAAAAATGGAAACAACTATACGTTAAAATTTTAATCCATTTACATCTGAAAAAATGGCTTGCTGACTGCACACTTGTTTCCCTCACAAGGGAATTAGAATGACCTCAGTGGATTTCCTTGTTGTGATTTTTTGATTTTAACTGTTTTTAAAGCAGACACTTGCTCTTCCACAAGAAGATTTTTATTGACTTTTGAGGAAGGAGATTTTTTCAAGGTCTTTGGTTTTGTGTTTTTAAAGAATGTCTAACCCATCTTTTCTTTCTGATATCCTGATCCTCCTTGACATACATTAGCTGGATAACATCATTATCCAGGTAGCATCATTACTTGGATAATTAAAAACAGACAACTGCAAAGAGCATGGAAGGGACTCTATTTCTTTATTTTCCTGAATACGAAATATCTTTTAATGAAAAGCGGAATTATTTCATGATTTTTCAGCAGGACATTAAAACATGGAAATTAAATGCCGCAGAACATAAGAAAAAAAAACAATTTGCAGATGCAATCACTTTAACTCAACAGATCTTCCCACAAGCAATTAATGTATTCTTAATACAAAAAGCTTTGATATTTGAATAGTGTTTTCAGATGTTCCTGTCAAAGTAATGTGTGTATAGTTTTAGGCAAAAGTCATCAGCATGCTTGTGTAACTATAAGCAAATGTACAGATGTATAAGTGTAAGAGTTTTTGGAGGTAATGGGCAGTCATATTTTACATTCTTGGCCGTGATGTTTCCTGCACTGCTAGAGAGCTCAAGTACTGAGGAGCCAGAGTGCTTGTGTCCCTCCCTACCAATGGACATTATGGTATTGCTGTGAGAAGATGAAGACAAACATTGATTGTTGCTGCCTAACACAAAGGTTTAGTTTAGAAAGCGTGCAAACTGCATGTGTGTGTTTTGCTGTCCAGGTAACGTGCTTGCAGGACTTCTTTGGAGATGACGACGTCTTCATCGCGTGTGGGCCGGAGAAGTACCGGTATGCTCAGGATGACTTCGTGTTGGATCACAGTGGTAAGGCTGCACATCCTGAACCCAGCTGAAATAGGAAATTCTCTATCCCTTTCCCCTGCTCCACCCTCAAGAGTGGCGTGATTTAGGAAAATATACATGGGAGGATGTTTTCCTATAGGTAAGAGTTTTTTCAAACCATCTTCTGGATGGTGTAAGCCTGTTAAAATGCACCAAAAAACTTGATCCAAATTCCTACCAAAACAAACACTGTCCCTAAAGTTAAATGGAAAGCAGAATTTAATTGTAAAACATTCAGTCATGGATCTAATGGATTTAAAATCTGTGAAAGATGTTCACTTTTGGCATCTGTCACTCTAAGATAATTTCCATATTGCTTTCTTCATGAGATTTTTGAAAAATCTCATATGTAGCCATGCTCGTTTCCAGTCTTGAATTACCCTGCCAGACAATTCACACACTCCAGTCTTGTCTGCTACAGACCAAGTGCTGGCCTTCTATGTATTTTGAGATTATAGGAAAGAGGTTATACAAACTGGGACTTTGTTTGTGCCCCTGCCGTCTGCCTTGGGTAGATCATGAATTCAACTTGTTTATGAAAGTTGTTTTTCTGTAAAGAAGAACTCTGTAATGTAAGTTCAAGGAAAAAGCAATCCTCTACCAGAGGGTTTTGGAATTGTCTTCGAATATCAAATCATAAATATGAGGTTTTTTTTCCTGCATCTTCATGGAACGGTAGAATGGGTTTGGTTTGAAAGGACCTTTAAAGGGACCATCTAGTCCAACCCCTGGCAATGAGCAGGGACATCTTAAAAAGAAAAAATAAATTCAGGTAGCTCCATTGAACCTGAGCTTGAATATTTCCTGGGGTGAGACATCTACCACCTCTCTGGGCACCCTATTCTAGTGTTTCACTACTTGCACAATAAAAATTAATTCCTTATATTTAGTCTGAATTGACAATTTTTTTTTTAGTTTAAAATAATTCCTCTTGTTCTATCACTACAGTTCCTACTAGACATGGGTTTTTTCTGCCTGTATTGTTCTAACTGTAGAAACACCCTGTTTATCTTTTATGAAAAAAAATTAACCTCTGGTAAATAAAACTTTCCCTGGGGATAATTAGATTATCCCAGAGGAGCTTTATGTTGTGAATGAAGAATTTAAATTTATTTTTTTTTTCAATAAAAGCAACAGCACCTGCTGTTCCTGCAATTTTTACACATGTCATTTTTTCATTACAAAATGCTCAGTTGCAGCAGGAAGTACAGATGTATATCTACCCACTGGCCTGTACATTTGGATGGATAGAGGATTCAGCTGCCTCCCATTCAGCTGTTCCTGCTAGGGTGCTGCTTTTCCAGAACTGCTCCATTATGTTGAGTCAGTTACTGTGGGGGTGACCAAAAGGGTGTTTTTTAACATAGTTAACAGCTAAAAAAATTACTTTATTCTCATGAAGGAATGGAAGAGCATGGTTGTGTTGACTCACAATGCAAATCCCAGTCTGGGCATGATGCTAATTTCTCTAGCAGGTTTTAAGGCTGTAAATCTGCTTTCCCCATTTCACAAGGCACAGGCTCATTTTCTTGTCTTCATCTCTTGCCTTTATCTCTTCAGCTTTGGTGGTCTCTGCTTCCTCTAATAGCTCTGGGGGTCTTACTGGGTAAAAGCAGGTTATGTACATGACTGGCAGGGCATGCAGCTCAATTTACTTTTTTTATCATGATATAGCATCCTAAAGATGACATCCGCATCTGGGACAAAATAAGGAGAGAAATTTATGATTCCCTTTGGAGTGATTTGTTAAAGATGCTAACCACAGGAATTAAAATGTTTCCAAAATGTCAATGCATGTGTGCTCATTGATTCCATTCCCATTGATGTTGTTATTTAATGATATGTAGCTGATGGTAAATGACAGTAATCTATTGTTTTGGCCTTCTGTAAGCAATAGGCATTTTTCACCTGTTCAAAAATTGGTCACAGCATCAGTTTCTTGAAAAAGAAGGGAAATAATGCTGGCTGTGCAGTTGCCCTGTATGGAAGTGCCATTACAGCAAGAGCCTTGGCATCAGCATTTGTACAAACTTGAACTGTGGTAATAATCCAGCCTCAAAACATGAAGAAATATTGTCTGCAGAATGTCACATACAGTACTGAGTAGCTCAAACAGGTTTTTATGGTGAGTAAGTTAGAGTTGTGAGATGCTCTTACAAATCTGTTTGACTCAGCTGGGCAAAGATGTTTGCAAAGTGCTGCTCATTTTCTGGATGCAGAGCCACGGTGGTGTGTGGAGGAAGCCTGTGCACCAACCTGCTGTCAAAACCTGTGACAGAGAATTTGCTTGCTTTGTAGAATGTCGTGTTATGAAGTCTTACTCCCGCTCCTCTGCCGTGAGACACGCTGCATCCAAAAGTCCAGGACCTTCACGTCGGAGCAAATCCCCTGCCTCAGGTACTACTGCTAGGAAAGAGCTGAACACATCAAAAACATGAAAATTAGTTGTTTTTTTAAATGGGGTGAAAGAACCTGTTGGCTCTGTCTGTAATACAAGTGTTCCCAGAGGGGGAAAAAAAAAACCCTTTTTTTCACTTTATCTCAGAGATTTAATATTAATCTAAAATAAATTTGCAATTTTTCTTTTTTTAAATCCTAGGAAGAAGCATGGTTTCTACTTTTTAATTACAGGCACAAATGGTTTCAGTTTATGAACATTGGAGTAATTTGTGCTAATTGTGCACTTGGGATATGTTTTCAGCATGGCACTTGATTTTCCTGAAAATATCAACTGCAGGGTTATATATGTGGTTAAATTCATGTTCATTGAACTAGAGTATATCCTTAAATTTTGAATTAGAAAAGTTTCTCCTATATAAGCCAAATATTGTCAGAAACACAGGCCTTGGATGGTTCAAGTAATTTTAGGAGATGTGCTGTACTGTGATTGCCCATTAACAGAGAATTTTTCTTCTTGTGCTTCTCATAATTTCAAAGAAAGATGTTCACACTATGATTTTGCCACCAGTTTGGCTGAACACCTTATGTTTAAACCACAGTGTCTTTTATGGACATAAAAGTAGGAACTTGGTTTTTTCAAAAAATTTTAACTTCTTAATTTAATTTCTAAATTCTTCTTTTTCCCCTGAAATCAAACTATTGAATATGTAAACATAGGATGCTCTTTTTCTAATGTAACTATAAATGTAAGCTTCTGTGTATATTCCAAACTGTGACATATTCCATATTCTCATCTCCACATTTGTTTTGCCTAATTGATGTTGGTTAAAGTAATTTTATCTTTGGATTCTTTCAATGTGCAGTATCATTAATCTATCTGTAAGGGTTGAATGTTTAACTGGAAAGCTTCAAAGAAGGATTGCAGAAAAATGTATCATGAAGAGCAAGTTTTGCAACTGATCTACATTTCATGCAATTCTGTTACCTCCAATGAGATCATGTAAAATATCTATCAGCAGTGAATTTTATGCAAAGTATTTATATGTCAGTGCTGTCATTTCCATACCTATTTCTGCTTAGACCCTCTTAGGTTTGGTTAATTTGAAAAATGTATGCAAAGTGTCTGGTATTTATCCTTCTATTTACTTGCCTTTTTTTTTATTTTTTTTAACATGAAGTCTTTACTTATCTTTTATTTACCCTCCCTCCTTCCGTGCATGTTCAGAGCTGTTTAATAACTTCTTTCCTTAATGTCTTTTTCCTTTGTGTCAAATATATGAGTACAGTAAAGAGGAGTGGCCACTCCAGTGCTCATTCTTCAGCAAAATCCCCAGGTGAGCCATATGGCTGTATATCACTAGTGTGTCTCCTCCCTCTCCATTTACCTGTATTTTTGGTGCTGTGTTTGTGAGTATTTTCAATCTTGGAACATGTTTTGCATTGAATGAAGCAAAGACATAATGGGTGTTGGGTTTGTTGTTTTTTTTTTGTTGAGGTAGATAATTTCAGTGAAATAATGCTTTTCAGTTGTTGGACATCTGTTAATGGTGACAAAATTAAATTTTTAAAGGTATAATTTGACTACAAGTAGAGGAGCATTCTGAGGAGCAATACATTTGTATGCTTATTCTAAAGCATATAATGATAGAAAATTTCAGTCAGCAAAAAGACAGGTGTGAGAATTACTGAAAAAAAGCAATGCTAAACCATCTCATGTGTTTCAATTTTATGTGCAATTTCTTCTTTTTCTTTGTTTTGTTCTATTATTTCAGCCTAAATTCTAAAATAACCTGTGGACTCACTGAACTTTCAGTTCATAGTCAAAGCATTTGTGAAACAAGTAACATACAAATAGATGAGCACATCAACTGAGTCTTTGGATGACACTAGAAGTAAAGTTTTAAACATTCCAGTTTGCCAAACATGTACCCTAACATGTACTATTTCGGAATGACAGAGAAGTTTTGGGCTTTTTTTCTGGATATTCAGACTGGTATGCATGTGGAAAGAAACCTCAAAAGAACTTGTGCTTAGAGAAAATAGATTAAAAAAGTAAGTCTGGCATACACAGGGAATAGCCAGCGCATCAGCAGACAGATTGTGCCAATACAGATTACTGAGTTATTGAGTGAGAGCAAAAAAAGATTGCTGCTGTCTGAAATAGCAGTGTCATGGTTCAACCTCAGCCAGCAACTAAGCACCACACAGGCACTTCCTGACTTTACTGCTACAGCAGGATGAAAGAAGTGAATTGGGAGGGTAAAGGTGAGAAAATTAATGGGTTGAGGTATCAGTGGTTTAGTAACTGAAGCAAAAAGAGTTATAGCAACAACAATGCTGCAATGACAATAAAGAAAGAGAGAGAAATAAAACCCAAGACAGGCAAGTGATGTGAATGAGCAGCTGACTGATGCCATCTCATCCCTGAGCAGCATTGCCTCTGCCAACATTCCCTCATTTTATTGCCAAGCATGATGCTGTATGGTTTGCAGTATTTTTTGCATCAGCTGGGGTCAGCTGTTCCACCCGTGTCCCCTCCCAGCTCATGAGGAGCAGAAAAGGCCTCGATGCTGTGCAGGCTCCGCTCAGCAGCAACAGAAACATCCCTGCAGCACTTCCCAGCACAAATCCAAAACACATCCCTGTGCTAGCTGCTGTGAAGAGAATTAATTGCAGCCCAGTCAGAACCAGCAGAAGCAGCTGGCTGACTCGCTATCGATGCAAAATCTTTACATCTGGACAGGGCCAGTTCCAGCTTTCGCTCTTACTGCCATTGCTGAGCAGCTGACAGGCAGTGCATCTCCCAAGGCACTGGCAAAGAGGAATCTGCAGACAGTCCTTTCCAGTAGGATCCTCAGCAGAATGAACTGTGTCTTCTATAATAATGGACAAAATTTGGAGGGGACTTCTGGGTGTCATCTAGACACGCCCCTGGTTTAGAACACCACCCTTCCACACCAAGAATAGCGGAGATTTAGCAAAGAGCTACACTACTGTCAGTATAGGCTGGGCTCTTCCTCCTGAGACAGTCTTGGGAGAGAAGAACAACATTATGTTAACCAGGCAGTTTCACTGGAACAATTTAGTGGTTCTGTCAATGCTTAAAGAGGATGGTAGTGACATAGGTAAGGGTGCCTTACAGTGGTCAGGTCCAGGAAGTAGTGACTTTTCTGTGAGCTGTATAAAACAATCTTTGAACAACAACAACAAAAAAATTTCCTCCTGTAGTAATTGTTTGCCATTTGGAAGCAAACTCTTCTACTGAAGTATCTCATTTTTTGTCATGCAAGAAGCAGAAAACAGTAAGATAGCAGTCACTAGCCCTTGCCATTGTCACACTTGCAAATTCTGTCTAAAACAAGGATGCATTGATATGCTAGGTTATCCAAAACAAATGGTTGAAGTCTACAGGAGGGTAGTGTACTCTTAGATGTTTTCAGTTTCTGAAGAAAAACAAGAACCCTTAAAATCGCCTATTTTTCTTACAGGCAAGCATTTTTAAAATTAATATGAAAATATCCTAAATACACGGAATACTTTTAAAATAAAATACTATGGTCTTGGTCCTTTAACAGAACTGGGAATATAAATCCAAGTTATCAGGCTTCAAGATAGACTTACTGTGAAGCTGAACACCAATTAGTTGTATCTTAACATCATACATCAGAGAAGGAGATTTTCTGTGAAAAACAGGGATTTGTGTTAGGTGCAGAGCAGTCAGCCTGGCCCAGTGGCAGATGGGCTGCCCAGGATGTAGTAACAGGCCTTGAAAGGCATCTTCCATACTGAGATAATCTTAGTGTGCTGGGTCAGTGGACACTGGTAAAATAAATCCAATAGTTTAAGAAGTGAGACATAACCCATGACAGACCTCAGTATGTAAAGGAATTGTGCAGGTGTATCCCTTACTTAATTTGAAGCTCAGTTTCTGTTTACCAGGGATGTTTTTTCTTTCTGGAAAAAATAATTCATCACCATGCTATGAAGCATTTTCAGCTCTTAAATTTCTGCCTAGTATTGTATTTTTCTCTCCCCCCCAAAAAACGAGGATCAGCTAAAAAGAAATGATGTCTCATCATATAACTTTGCATCATATTTGTGTCTGATGGACAGTGTGCTGTTTTCTCTGCATGATGAAATTCATCAGTTTGTTCTTTTCAGAAAAATACAAGGACTGACCTAAGTCAAATTCAGTACATCAGAGATAACAGATGTTGTATGAGGCCTCTCTGAAAATCTAGATTTAAAATAAATGAAGTCTTTAAGTTAAGAGGGAGGGTGTTGTATGTTTTCAAAGACACTTGTGCATATTGGAAGCTCAAAAACAACCTACTAGCTTTTCTCTTGTTGAGGTTTTTTCCCCTAAACCAGTATTTGCTGAACTACTGCTAAAGTTTTCTGTCATGCAAACAGTTAAATCTTATTGTTTGTTTGTTTTTCTTAGGGAAAACAAACAACCTCATGTTCTGTGGAACATTCTGCCTAGAAAGTAAGGCCTTGATCCAAACTGAAGAGGATGGTCAAATATCCTTAGAAACATTTTCTTTCTAAAAATTCTGTATGATACCACAATTTATTATGCAATTTTTAAAGGCTGTGGCTTTTTAATTTTTATTTTTTTTCTTGTTTGTTTCCGTGCCCAAAACTCTTGCCCTAGCAAAGAACAGAACGTGCCTTTTTAATCTCTGGAATGACAATGCAGTATTTCTGTGTCATCTTGATCCCATATCCAGCCACCTGAATTTTCAGGGTGCAGTTTTGTCTCATGCAAATGGTGTAATTTATTCCTAAATGCTGAGGAGTCTGCTTTTCTTTGTTTGCAGACTTGACTGGTAACTTTTCATTTTTATTCATGTTTTCTTTCATTTTTTCACTTTTATTGTTTTGGCCAGTTAATGGAACCCCAAGCAGTCAGCTATCCACTCCAAAATCTACAAAGTCCTCCAGTTCTTCACCAACAAGTCCAGGCAGCTTCCGTGGACTCAAGGTAACAATCATCAAACCCCTGAAATTTCCATATTCATTGATTGTATGACACTGTTGCTGAAAGAAAAATAAAAAGCTGTAATTTTGGAGGGTAGCCTTGCAAGAATGATGTTTGCTCATATGGAGAATAGATCTGAAGTAAGATTTTTGTGTTTTGTCTGGGTTGAACACTCAGCTTAGGAAAGGCAGAATGTGATGCTGGCTTGAACATGCCACTTTGTTCTCCAAATATTCCATTGTTCTGCGGACTGCAGAAATTCTCCAAGCAGTTTGTTATCCCTTCAGCCTATATAAATGTAGTGCTGTCTCTTCAATACCTTATAGTCTGTAGCATTACCCAAGTTTCATCCAAAGCAGAATTATTCCTCCCTGGCACCAGTTTCACCCCTCAGTCCAGTCTCCTGCCTGAAAGTGCTTCCTTTGGGAGCAGACTGATGTCTGGCAGATTTTTCTGTGTGGCACCGAGAGATTTGTCTTCCTCTCTCGCTTCAGAGCTGGCTGCATTTGCAGCTCTTGGAGGCTGCTCTGTGCCTTTGGCTCAGTGAAAGAAAAGGAACAGTCTGGACTACAGTAGAGCATCTCATTGCTGCATTTGTGCAGCTGTCCTTTCAAGGGGAAATTTCTTATGGAATTGTCAATTGCAGCCTCTCTGGAAGCAGACTGGATGGTCTGCACTGATTATTGTGATCAAGTAATAGCTCCTATTGGTTAACAGAGTGTCTGTGAAGAAGCTGCATAATTCTGTGGAGAGCTGTTTTCTCCATTAGGAGACGACTGAAGGACGTGATTTGAATAGTGCTCGGATTTGGGGCTTGACATGCTAATTGTTACCAGGTCTTGTTTTGCAAGGAGTATGGCACTGGTTTCTACCAGACTGCTGTGACAGTTCTGACAAAGGATTTTGATTAATTTAATTTATTTGCCTAAATTTTAGAATAGATTTTAATTTATCTGTAGGCATTTGGCTGAGTTATTTTCAAGAGCAGTCGTATCTGTGACATGGACAACCAGAACTCAGCGTCTTAAAATCTGTCTGGACAGCTCCTCTGTGGAGCTTACAGCAGAAGATGCCAGAACCACTAGGCCTGAGTCTCCCAGCTGCTCTGCACGATCTTTAAGGAATGCTCTTTGGACATTTGCTGGAGTCCCAGGCCAGCCCAGCACCACCAGGGCTCTGCACAGAGTAGGACACACCCCAGGAGCAGGGTGACCTGAGGAGCAGCTTAGAGCCAATGCACCAGGGCACCTGATAGCTGTCAGTGCTGAGGGTGCAGACAAGGGTTGAAGAGGAGCCTCTTTGTATGGGCCCCAGAAATTGGTTTGCTGACCAAATGGATCACGGACAAAGAAAAAACAGCATAGGGCTGTGGGGGATTATATAAAGGGGCGGTTCAGGGGGAGGTTACAAATTCTTGCCCAATAGGGAAAACTCAGGGGAGGCTCAGAGAGCGGGACTCACAGGGTGCCAACAAATGGGGAAACACAGGGAGGGGACACAAACTGACAAGCAGGGAGACAATCCACTGCGGTGCCCTGCTTTAGGGGAATTCCAACGGGGAGGTCCAAGCCGAGGGTTGGTACAAGGGAGGATTGACAGGAACTCACTGGAACAAGGGGCAGGATCAGGGTGGGTTGGCACTCAAGGGGAAAAGCACAGGATTGACAGCCCAGGGGGGAGGGACAGAGAACATTCTGGGTGAGGAGGCAGGGCTGTGACAGGGATTGGCAGGGGACTGGGGAGGTACAACTTGGGGCAGAACAACTGAGCTGAGGGGTGACAGAGCATACCTACAGAACATAATATTTACAGCACAGAGATGTGCCACAACAGTCTCTCTTTAATAAAATTACAAGTTTAGAAACAAGATCATTTGCCTTGGTTTTTTCCACTGCTTCCCTGTCTGCTTTTAACTGATTAAAGCTCCATTAAGGCAGAGGTAATTCTGATAGCAGCAAGCAATTCTCACCAAAGTGTGCATGTCCCCTTTGCCATCCACTTTCACTCAATTAGGCTGCTGTACTTCTTCCATTTGGAATTTAATTGGTGCTGGGTACTAATGAGTTTTCATGCCAAATAATTCGCCCCCATATGACCAAAGAAAGGAGCAAAACCAAATTAAGCATCTTGGACCTGATGTGTTACTGAAGTAGTGAGTTCCTCTTGTTTTACCCTTTAGGATGCATCTGTTTAGCAGGAGTGTCCCAGCTGTGCTCTTGAGACTAAAGATAGGGAAAGTTATTTGGTGAATCCCAGGGAGAATTCCAAAAGGATCAAGTGTGCTGTTCAGTCACGCTTGATTCTCAGTTATGTTGTAGTAGTAAGGGCTGTTTTGGAGAAGCATAAAACCAGTAAAAGGGAGGCATGGTTTTGTGCAAAACCAGATTATTTTAAGAAATCCATACACCTTTTTGTGAAATTGTGTTTTTTTGGTTACTCTGATGAGAAAAAAAGGGGGAAGCAGTGAACAACTTTATTATTTGGAGAGATTATTGCTTTTCCCTATTGTTCACTAGTTCCTTGTTGCCAAGACTGCATTGCTGCACAGACAAGCAGGATGGCTTCCTGCACTTGTATAAACAGGGTGTCATGACAACAGCTGAATGAAAATTTAGATATAAATACCATGTCAGAGACAAGGCGGCTTCTAAGAGTTTTCTGTCTTTGGGAGCTCAATATTTTGAGTGCTTTTTTGTGTACAAATCATATGTTTATTTTTGTAGAGGGTGGAACAGTAGAACTGAGTGGTACAGAATGGTTTTCTGTAAGCTTGAGACAACACAAAAAAGGAAAAAGAAATCAGGCTTGATGTTTCTGTTTCCTGTAAAGAGCAGAGCATCAGAGCAGCTGCACTTGAACTGCACTTTAAAAACTGTTTTATTTGAATAGCCAGAGAAAAGTAAAATATTTTACTGTAGATTAGAACCTTGCTAAGCTTTTTTGTAGTTTGACAATCAATGTAGAGCATAAGTGATAGTGCTAGTCCTCAAGGCAGACAACTTGCAAAAATGCTGATTGCAGCATCAATTTCTTCTCAGTCTCAGACACTGAATCTTCTATCATATCCTCTGAATGCCTCTATTCCTTTAAAGAGAAGTCTCTTCAATCCCCAAGGATTCCTTCTGCTTCACAACTCTTGTTAGGAGCTGTATGTTAAGGCACAGAAAATTCCTCACAGGAAAGACTCCTTGTGGACAGTTTATCTTCAAAGGGAAGGGCCTTCTTCCTGTCCTTTCTAGCTCTTCCAGCCAGAGTGCCCTTGTGCTATTGTTCAATACATACTGTAAGTCCAGCATCCCAGGCTTGCAGAAGTGTTTTAAATAGTGGACTCTGAGGTTATCATGAAGTCAGGAATTAAAGGTATGTCTTAATAACAGTAAATACGATGGAATTTCCCCACAAACCCAAATAAAAGCCCTTATTCCAGTAAGTGACAAATATATCCAATACCCTAAATATTCTTATTCAGGCTGTTTATTTTTAACATTGCAGTATTACTCCATAACTCAGCATTTCACTTAGCAGAGGCTTTGTTTCAAGGTGAAGATTTAGATATAAAAGTTTAAAAGTATGGGCACGAAGTAGATGACTACTCTATAAAGTGTTTTCTCTTTTGATTAAATGTGTTGAATTCCCATGAAGATGAGATCTGGTGCCTGGGTTATTAATAAAGGTAATGGTGCATTTGGTGTCACGGGACAGCTGATCAGGAGGAGTCCCTTTTACTGATTTGTAGGCAGGGGAAAGGTTTAACATTTTGCTTCAGTTCTAAGTGTACATTTGTATGCAGTGCTGTTAGGGGTGATTTGACTCTTAGCTCTTCCAGTACATCTGTTATTCTGCACACATTGTACCATAAAAATCATCCAGAGACTAAATTAAATTTGGAAATTGGTGTAACTTTGGAAAGTGGTGTTATAACTTCCTTATGTTTACTTGGATTGCTTTGTTGTCCCCGCCTAAAAATAGTCTTGCAATTTCTTTAAAAACTAAATAAAATCATACAAATAAAGAGACTGGAAGCCTTTCTTAGACTTACAATTATGCTAAATAGCTTTGTGTTTGAATTTGTCTGGGTATTACTTTTGGAATTGATGAACCAAATGACCGAAGTGAAAGGGCATTAGAACCTTATCCAACAAATAACTTAAGTATTTGCTTAACTTTCCTTTTACTTCAATGAGGACGTTAATGTACTTAAAGTTAAACATGTGCTTAAGTGATTTGAAGGATTAGTGTCTATCTTCATCAAGGTTTTTAATCTCTTCAGTGTTGTGCACATGTGCTTTGTGTGTAGTTATAGGTAAGGATTCTCTACATGTGTTTATGTAACAGAGGCACAGAGGCCACAGCAGTGGGGATTCTTTATGTGATGCATTTGGTGAATTTACAATGAATTTACAATTTATGTTTAAGGATCACTTAAAAAAACACTAAGTTTCTGTCGTACACATTATGCTACTATTAACCATTATAATAATTAATACTTGCAGTATCTCTATGAAACACTGGTTATATAAACAATGTTTTATTTATGTTCAGAATGTCTTTTAGTTCCTTCTTACTACAGCTGTTCAATAGGAATTACAATGACATAACCAAAGTGTCCCCAGATTTCAGAGAATACTTCTGCAAAGTTAATTCAGTTTCACTAAAATACACTCCACAGTTAGATGTGCCGGCATCCCATGTAGCTGCCAAGGAGTTAGGGATTTCTTTCAATATGAAAATAATCCCCAAATGTTTCCACAAACATTTGTGCCACGGGCAGTCTAATCCTGAGTGCAGAGGTTTGCCAACCAAGGTACCATTCCACTGTAAAAGAAAATGGGTTTGTATCTGTGGATCCTTCCTTACACTGACATAAAAAATCCCACCAGCTGTGGAGTTCTGGCAGAGCTAGGGTTAAACTTTTCACTTCAGATTCTGATCTAACACCTCAGCCACAATGGCAGCATTAATTTAATTTTATTTTTGTACTAATTTTAGTGCTTTTTTTCCTGGTAATGTTTGCTTCCTTCCTGTGGCAAGAAGGAATGTGCCCAGTCATACTCTGCCCCGATTACAAGACTGAAGGAAGTTGGAAATGTGGGCTTTATGTTCCCATGTATTGTCACTCACTGAAAACCCAAAATAGATTACTAATAATTTAGGCTGATGACTAACACTTGGCCATGGTCTGTTCTGTTATTTCTGCTTCAGGTTTGAAGAAAATGTGACTGACTGGTTAAGAGACTGACTCATGATTTTGTACAAATGTCATTTAACCCAAATGTCCTTGTTCCTAATCCCTGTTAAATAGACAGGTAACTCAGAAAGACAGCAGCATTAACGTAGCCTGGGTTTAAGTTATTAGCAAGGAGCAGAGTAGTAGCTCCCTGCTTGCTGTTTGATGCTACTTCTGTGCCAAATGCTGGTAAACTTCATTGTTTCAGGGGCTCTGCAAAATTAAGTTGTACAGCTTCTAGTTACTGTAGCTTTAGCTGATTTGGCAGCTCAGCTGCCACTAGAAACTTAAGCATTCATTAGCATTTCATGAGCCTTTAGACAATATCCCTATCTGTCAGTTCAGTTCTTTCCCTGACAATAGTGTTAATGATTTAAAATATTCAGCAGTGTAACCAGACAATGTCAGCTAAAAGGCAAAATGCTGCATTTGCATTCCCGGTGTCTCGAAAAGCCATTTCAACAGACACCGAGCTTAAGGCAGAGAAGCATTTTAATCCTTCCTGTGGTGAGTTCTGAAAACTACCATAATAGCCCATGAAGAAAACAAGATCTGGAACTTCACAGAACAGCAAGAAATGTTACGTAGAGGATGGGGAATGACCTAAATTTTAATTTCACGCAGCATCCTTATATGTAACTGTAATAGGAGAGCTTATAAAAGTGGTGCACGAAACACACCCATTATATTTTACTATTTATGGCATTCATTCCTATGCCTCCACCCCTTTTCAAAATTTAAACTTACTGTTCTTTACATCCCTGGGCAGTATGACTGGATGACTTTAAGCAAAATCATGAAGATTCTGATCCAGTACCAATTAAGTCATTATTGCAGGAAAATCAGTTTTCTTCAGCTGTCATGCTTAAATATCATTTAGATATTTGTTTATTTACAGTGTCACAGTTACTAAAACTGGATCTGTGTCTGGATACATATCAGACATCTAATTTGAAATGCTTGTAGGTGTCAAATCTTCACACCTATAATAACCTAAAATATAGCCTGATAGATGGTAAATAAATCTGATTATCATAGATGTACTTGGCCACCTAGGCCAAAATTGTAGGTGCAGCTGAAAGGACTTTTCTTTGCTCTTTACTGAAATCTGTTCAACTGCTTGTCTAAATAGAAATATTGTGGCTGAATCTTAAATAGGTACAAATTACAATGATGATGAACTTCGAGAAAGCAAGAATGAAAATAAGATGGGTATAGAAAAGTAAACTGACTGTACAAGTGTTTTTAGTGTTTAGTGGGTTTTTTATTTTCAAATTTGCTACTTTTTTGTATGGCTCTTTCTTGTGATTACCATCAGAAATTAGAAGTTGTTGTGTACTTCCACAGATCTCCCCACATGGTGGATCTTCTTCCAACGTGAATGGTGTACCTGAATCTCTCCCTTGCCAGAGTCCTGAAGGTAGGACACCAATAATTGCTGCCAATCCTTGCCAGAATTTTGCTGTAGATGACACTTGCATTAACACTTCAGAGTGGTTTCTGATGATTCCAAATCATTTTCTGTTTGGAGTTGTTTGTTACCTTGTTGATTCACCTTGGAAAATAATTTAGCACAATTTGTACATCAAAGCAGTTAAGTTAGGAAATAAATTCTGTTTATTTTTTTTTTTTTTTTTTTTTTTGTCCAGTGGTAACATAAAACCTTGCTTTTCAATAGTCACTATTAGGAATTTGACTGATTTTGAGCATGACCTGCATTATCATCTGAAACATGTTTGTGGCTGGACTGAAAGAGGAGCCCTCCTCAAAAGAGCTCATTGTGCTTCAGGTAGAACCACTGGCCAAACAACTGACCTTAGCCAAGCTTAACCCTTCATGCCTTATCTCTTGAAAGCAATGTCAGTTATTTTAAAATATTTTTAAATTTTGTGTTGGAGTAATGTTTTTTAGTTTAAAAATACTGACATAAGCATCTATCAGAATTACTTGCATTTTGGATGTTTTAGGAGCACCTATAAGAACTTGAAGGAATTCTGCAGATAAAACTTCTTGGGTTTTTTATATGCATTGTAGCTGAATCTTATTTGCATTTTTGCTTTGAGTTTGCAAAAAAAAAATAAGTCAAAAAAGTAATTTGAGGTCAGAAAGTTTTAGATGAAGAACTTCTAACTGTATTCATTACTTTTAGAATATGCCTGTACAAAAACATAGCAAGAGACTTATTTGTATGTTCAAAGGTCAAATTACTTTGGGTTCAACTTGTTCTTCTTTACATTTGAGATAAAACCAAGGGGATTGCAGTGGAGAAAACAGATTTCTTTTAAGTTTTGTTTTGCGTTTGTGACTGTTTTGTATCTGTGGAGCCCATTGGGGATATATTGCATCTTGCTGACACTTCCCTTCAGCTTGCATTTTTGACTTCTATTTTTTTTACAGGCTTGAATGGAAACAAGTTCTCAGGGTCATCTACCATTCTTGAGAAGTATAAAGTGGGGAAGGTGATTGGTGACGGCAATTTCGCTGTTGTAAAGGAGTGCGTGGAACGGTGAGCAAGGAAACTTCAGTCCTGCTGTTTGTTGTACTGGATAAAGCCCCGTGCAGTAACTTAATTTCCTAGACAAATGTAATGAGATGAAAGCAAGGAACAGTTGCAAAAATATGCAGGCACTTCAGGAGAAACAGGCATAGCAAAACATGCAGAGCTTCCTATGTTTTCTTCCAGCAAAGGGATACGAGAGCAGCAGAGAACCATGGCTTTTTATCCCACAAACTAAAGGAGGCATCACCTTCTCATGGTGCCTCCTTAGGAAACCCCACAGCTCTTCAAGAAATCTCTCGCACTACAGATGGTTGTGGATGACAGGAAATTCTATGTGGCATCTAAACAGAGTTTGAGAGACCACCCCCCCCTTCTGCCTCAGCAATTCTGCTGTTGTGGTGTCCCCACTGCCTGCTGCTGACGTGATTTTTCACAGCTTTAAGCATTCTGTGGGTTGAGTACTCTTAAAGACATGCAGTTGTTGGCTATCAGCCTGTGCTGGTGGCTCTCTTGGGCTTGCTGCTTGTGTTTCGTGGCGTGGAGGAGCCAGACACTTGAAATGAACCCTCCAACATGCCTGAAATATCCTTGTGCCTGATTCCCTGTGGTGTAGGCAGGATACCTTTGCAGACCTGTGCAGCTCTGCTGCTCTTCCTCTGCAAGCTTTGTGTCTCACACTTTGCTGCCAGTGCAAACATAACAGATGATTTGACTGTCACTTTCTCAGTGTACTTCTTTTTTAGAACCACCTTCTGCTATCTTTAGCAACCTGAGCGTTATGTCAGTTTCTTAAATATTATGAGGAATCTCCAACTTGTACGCAAATACTGGGAAAACTCAGCAAATGACTGTGAAAAACATAAATGTTAGTGAAACTTTCTATTATTTGATCCTCATCTGCTGGTTTTAGCTAAATTTGAAAGAAAAATAATTCTGAATGGAAACATCTCATTCCAGAACTGAGGTTAGAGTAACAGGTCTGTAATTCCTTGGGTCTTCCATCATGCCCTTGGAAATTCAGTGTCAGCAAATGGAAGGTCACACTGTGTGGTCCTCTGGCTGAGGAGACTGGGCAGCCTAACTTCTATCAGTGGCACTAAAGACTGAGGCAAACAAAAAAAGCATTCCATGCCTTTGCTTTATCTTCGTGTCTGTTAGTCAGGCGACAGCCTTTGGCAAGCACCAGTGTTTTCTTTCAGGCTCCCTTTGCTATTGACACACTTAAGAAACCCGTGTTGTCTGACTCAACAACACTGGCCAGTTTCAGCTCTAATGGGGCTTTGGCCTTTCCCCTCCTCTCCCTGCATGCACCAACCACAGCTCTGTAATCTTGCTGTGAAGCCCCACCTTGCTTCCTAAGATCCTCGTGAACACCACAAGGAGTTCCCTGCTCAGCCAAGCTGCTTCTCTGCCACTTAATGTCTGGGAAAATTGAAATCTCCCACAAGGGCAAGGGCTACCAATCCAGTAATTTCTCATTGCTACCCACAGAGTAACTCATCAGTGCTTACATCCCAGCCAGGTGATCCCAGACACTCCCTACACCATCTCCTTTGTTTTCCACTGCCCTTACCCTCACCCAGGGGCTTTCCTGAAAGATAGCAGGTTAAAAGCACAAGATAACGTATTTGTTATCAGAAATATAAGCTGTGCATTTTGGAAATCACTTAAATCCCACTGGAAATGGGACAAGGGCTGCTAATTCACTGAATGTCATCTGTGCTTTTTGGAATGAGGAAACTGGACCAGAAAAACAGCCCTCCAATTACAAAAAAATTTAAAAGGCACAGTTACATTTCACTATCTAGTTTTGTATGTGTTCAAAACTTTAATGCAACATTATTAAATAAATTTTATGTAAAATAAGTATACAACAGCAGTTGCTAATAATGGTGACGGAGGAAATGCCAACCATAAATGCTTCTCTTTTAATTCCTATTAATTATACTTAATTTCTAATAGTGTTGTGCTAAGAAGCCTAAGCTGTGGAGCCAGGATCCTATTACACAGCTACCAGCTGGGATGTTCTACAAAAAGAAGGAGAAAAGATTAAGGTGGTCTCTTCTGTGCCTGTGTGTCTGTATATAAAGACATGAGTCAACAGATGGGCACTGACAGCTCGAGAAGAATCCCAGAAACCTGTCAGACAATGCTGGTGTACGATGTGCAGTGATATTAGCACACAAATTCCGGGGGTTATATCCGCCTTTTTTCCTTGGATGCTGCGGTAGAGGTCATTTGTAAGAGGGATTTGAAGTTGCTGGATGAATTGGCTTTGTGAATGTTAACTCCTCTTGCTCACAGCACGAGTGCTGAAGGTTTGTTAAGTGGATGTTGCTGATCAGTTGTTCGCCGGCTTTCGGATGTACAGCGGTGTAAAGTACAAATGGTGACTCTGATTCCCACGCTGTGCTCGTGGCAGATCTTACATCGGGTCTGTAGCATGAGAGGGTGGCATTTCACTGATACCATTTAGATAAGGGCTTCTATCTAAAGACCAGATCAGGTTGTAACTATGACAACCTCGCAGATGCAGCAGCACTTCCAGGGCAGGGATTCTCGCCTGCAGTTTTTTGATAATGCATAAATGGAATATTACATGTTAATTCAGTTCCTTTTTCTGCAAGGTGCTGATTTTGACCAGTTGTATCTAATACCAAAAGCATGGTGAAAATCACCCTGGAAGTTTGAAAACAGGCCTGATTTGGCTTTTGTATCTACCTCCTCTTTTCAAGTGGTGTTCTGATGCACACTGGAGTCTGTTGGCACTGGCACAGTACAAAATAGCAGCAATTTGGTCTTATGGCAATTTCATATGATTTTTAATTTATAAATAATATAAGTCATAATTTCTTCTTTGGTTAAAAAAATATTGTGTTGCTTTTTATTCCGCTCATTTTTCCCCTTTCCAGAGAAATGGAGATTTTTATTGCTTAAAGGGATGAAAGACAAACAAGAACTCCTTTCTGTGAGAAGTATTTGATGAAAACAGTAATCCTTTTTTACTTTGTATATGACCCACCCTGTTAAATGTCATGGGACTTTAGATGACAGCTGTAGAATTCCACAAAGTACTTTTTTTAAAAAAAAAGTAATACAAAAGCTCAAAATCAGTGCCTGAGAAATTCTGCAGGATTTTAGACTATCTGCAATGGACTGTGGGATTTTAGCTCTGTTGAATCCTACTGAATTTTTTTACTAGGGTATCTTCACACACACACACATATGATTTAATCTTCAAAGCCCACCAGTTGAGCAAAGCTAAGCGGAAGGCTGAAGGCAAATTTTGCATGTTTCCTTAAAGGAGTGACAGTGTTGTGCCAGGTCACAAAGAAGAAATTGCAGCTGGATCCTGGGATTAATACACCCAGGGAGCTGGGTTGTGGTAGTCAGGGAAACAGCAGGCACAAATGCTGCTGAGGAAACAAAAACCAAACCCAGGTCTGCTCTCTGAATTTTCTGTCAGCAACCTCCATGGGCCACAGCATGTTGTTATGATGGTGTACTTACAGAAAATGCCACAATTTTTGTAATTAATGGCTCTTGTGTTTTTCTTGCTTAGATCCACAGGAAAGGAGTTTGCCCTGAAGATCATAGACAAGGGCAAGTGCTGTGGGAAGGTAGTGTACAACCATTTGCATGTGTACAGAAGCAGCACTAGCAGCTGCTCATTAGTCATAAATGGTGGGTGTGTTTGGGTTTTCTGACTGTTTTCAGAGTGTCTCTTTAACAAGATGATAATGTATCCAAGAAGCAAATAATAAAAGCAGTGTGTGTTAGTCTACTAAATAATAGAGAAAAATTAATTATTGCTGATTTTGTTGGGCTGCCAAAAAAAAAAAAAAAAAGCTAAAATGCACTCAAAATTTATTGGACAATTTTGATGTGTAAAATATGGGAGAGGAAATTTGCAGCTATATGTTTATTTATGTAATTCCCATCCCAATCTGCCTTTTATTTTCCTCTCTGTATGGCTCAGCATGCTCCTTTTATAAGCAGAACATGGATTTGAAAAGGAATTTTCACAACCATTTCTTTCTGTTTATGTAGTGTCACCTTCCCGTATTTACAAAGTTCTTTTGTGTTATGAAAACTTAATTCAGACTTTAAACAGAAAAATCTAAAACTGTCTCTTCAGGAGAATAGCATCTCATATAATCCAAGCAAATATCTGAGAGAGTCAGACCTTCTATTTCCCTTCATACTTCTTGAGTATGGATATTTTTAAAAAGGAAAAAAAAATTGCCTCCCCTCTTTGTGTGGTAAGGAGCTGTGTTATATTGTGATGGCTTCCCGTTAGGAGAGGTTCTCAAACAGAAACATTTTGTCTGTGCAGATTTTAAACCATGTGCTAGGTGCTAGGAGATGAAGGTTTCATTTTGCCTCATATTCTCTGAATTTATTTAGAAAACTTAGAAAGGAATCATAAAAATGTGCAGCCACAAGAAAAAGTGCTAGGATTGCATTTCTGAGATTAAAATGTTGCAATTTATTCAGCTGTGGAAAGGGTGACTCTGCATTCCACTGTAAACAAAATTTTTGGATGATGTGTACAGCTTGCAGCTTTAGATGGTTTTTATTACTTGTCTGAGTCAGCTGCTTATGTATCATAAATTGGAATGGTCTGGAGATAGATAATCTATTTTACACAGTAGAGTTTAGAGGAGTTTTCTATTTTTCATTCTTCTTGCTTTAAAACATATATTAAAAAAAAAAAAAAATCAACCCCATGCCCATTGCTCATTTTTAAAGGACCTGTATCTTTATACCTAGAGATTGTTGGAAGATGTTTATGCCTCTTAGGGCAGTGGCAGAATCATCCTGGAAGAATTCCAACAAAGGAAATAATTAAATTTTGGTACAGCTTATTCCTTCCTCACTTGGTTCCACAGTCCTGCCTTAAAAACACTCATCCAGCCCAAATTTGGATGATTTAAGTGTTGCTCATTGCTCCTTGATCTTGGATGTTCAAAAATTTGAATCTGATTGACTGTTTTCCACAAGTGGCTTAAATGCTCATTACACAATAACACCTCTGTAAATAAATCATATTAATGTAGACTGAAACACATATTGCACTATCCAGGAGAACACCATAATGAGTTTTGGAATTATTATTTTTTTTACAGAGCAAAACATAGCAAGTCAGCGGGGTGCTTCAAAATAACTAGCTACATATTAGTCAGCATTTTTTGAGGGCAGATTTTTAAACAGTAGCTCAACAACATTCTGGAGCCTTTAAAAAAAATTACTGTTTATTTTAAATATTAATTATGCCTGAGCAGTTTAGTCACAGATAAAACCACTGTGCCTTAGATGTAATTAATGGGTGTAATAAACTTAGTATGTTCCCTGTTCTTTAGGTTGAGAAAGCTGTAACAATATTCTAGTTTTTGCTTGGACTCTTAATGTTAGTTTTGAATTTCCAGGCTTCCATCCCTAAGGCTCAGTATGCTGTGGCTGTTCACGTCTGTCTGGTGATGAGATTCAGCATTGTGTTTAACAGAATTGCTTCCTGTTTGTCTGTTTTGTTTTCTCTCCAGAGCACTTTGCTTGGAGCAGGCATATGTTTGTTCAGAGTGACAATTGCTGCTCTTTCAAAGTGAATTTCAAAGGTGTGACGTTTAACCCTCTTGTGCCGCGCCGTTCTCTCACCAAACGAGACGCACACGTGGCATGTGGTTTCTGACCTATGTAGGCACAGAAAGCTTGGGCTAAAGCACAATGCATCCATAAATAACCCTGGAAAAAGAAGGTGAAGTGCTATGAGATCTCCAGTCACTGCCTATGCACAGTGGATCACATCTCCTCCTAGTGCTCTGCTCACAAATGCATGAAGTGCATGCTCCTTATCGCTGCATTCAACATGGATAAGTTCCCAGTCCAGTGACGTGATTTGTTCCTTGCCAGGGTGGAAGGAGACTTGTCTGATGCAAGCTTTGTTTCTTATTTTGCAGATAACCTAAATACAGTATCCATATTCCAGCATTTATGTAGGAAAACTAAAATAATTCTTCACATGGAAGGGACACGCAATTTTTTTTTTTTGCTCTCCAGTGTTAGAATGTTCTAGAAAACAAAGCATTTGAAACTCATTTGTTCTCGAAAGCCATTAGTTCCTCAGAAGCACAGGGAAGGGGGGATTGAACTCAGTCTGTGTGCTGTTAAGCTGTTGGACTCAACAAAAATTTAACTGAGCTATTAAACATTGTGCAGATTGTAAGTCTGAACAGACATATAAAATGAACCAACATCCATAACCAAAGCACTCAGAATATATTTTTCTTTAATATATTCCATGACTTTTTTTGAAAAATAAAGTCATTAGATACAAAATCCTAGGTAATCTGTCCTTGAGTAACCTACACTAAATGAGAGGTGAAGGATGGAGAGGATCAAAAACATGTTAGCTATTGATGAGGGGTGACAGGTTCTAATGATCCATCTTGGGGGCAGAAAGGTTCTGAACTTAATTTCACCTCATAATACCCACATAAGAATATAATCTGCACTTCCTGAATTGGTGTCATGTTCTGGGGTCTTTTTTTGAAATGCCCCAGTCGTTACACGTGTGTGAAATATATCTTAAATTAAATGTGGTCCGTGGTGAAATACAAGACCCAGCAACTGAAAATAATCTTCTTCTATATAAATTAATCAGCAAAAAGAGTGCTCTCTGATCAAGTGATTGGTTGATCAAAGGAAAAGTGAATTGGCAAGTTCATGTTTCAGAGAAACTTCCATCCTCTCCTGAACAGGAGCACCTGATTGAAAACGAAGTGTCTATTCTGCGCCGAGTGAAGCACCCAAACATCATCATGCTCATAGAGGAGATGGACACCCCCACAGAGCTCTACCTGGTGATGGAGCTGGTCAAGGTAAGGCTCAGGGGGCTTCGTTTGTCTTGTTTGAATTCTCTGTGTTGGTGTGAAATCTGAGCGCTATCCAGGAATGTTAAGATCTTGGGAGATATAATCAAATAAGGTTTCAGTGGCAACCTTCATTTTTTAATCATGAAAGTACACCTGTCAAGCAATTATATTAATGGGATTTCTCTCCAGTTTTAATTTGACTATTAACACAGATTTGAGGTAATTTTGCAGTGTGCACAGTCTAGACGGAAGTGGATAGTGGGTTTTGTATCATGCCTACAATGTGCAGGGGTGATAGTGATATGCATATGAACACCTGAATTTATTTCACTGTTCTCATTGTTTAATGATTTGATTTAAAGAAATGAATTCTCTCTAATGAATTTATCTTAATAGGCAAGACAAATAGATTAAACTCAAGTGATTTTCATCCTGGAAAACCAAAACTCAGAAGATCTCACCCATTTTGGTAATATCAAACAGTTCACCAGAGAATGGATGCTGCTTTCATACATGTACAGAGAAAACACAAATATTCATTTTGCTGTCACCTTGTGAGCCAAACACATGAGTAGCATCAGGTTCTAGTTGTGCATTCTCTTGTCTGGGTTCTGTACATGCATAGCAACACTGCATGCTTGATTAGCATGTCAGATACAAATAACATACAGCAAAAGCAGCACTGCTCATTTTTGGAGCAGCACTTCTTATTTCTGACTGAAGCACTGTTACATTCAGGAGTCCCCTCTAGAATGGTTGCCAGACTGGGAAACCTCTAAAGAGAGCATATAGTTGTTGAATACATAATTTCTGTAGCCCACTTATCCTTCTTCCTTTCTGGAAGTTATTTTTATACCCTATAGGCTTTTTAGGGTTTCAAGACTTTATTTTTTTATGTTTTAATTCACCACCATCTTGGCCTGTATTTCCTGAATTGCTGCTTCTCTTTGGTGTGCATTGAAATTCTTGGAATGCCACCCACAGCTCAGACAGATCACTCCTACACATGTATCCAGGGAAACCATCATGGAGACACCCCCATGAAATTTGTTGCAATGACTGAAAATGCCGCATCAGTAACTCACTCAGACATTGCTGTGTATTCCCAGAGGAACAGGGCATCCATAAACAGAGCTTGACACATTCAGAAATCACCTGGAGGTTCTGCACTTTGATGTATCTCGATCAGTGTATTCATTTATGTTGGAACGTGCTTATCTTTTTTGTCTCCTTCAGCTATATTTATTTGGTATTTCTTGCAATATCTGCAGAAATTTGAATTTGCTGAATATTTGTTAGTTATGAAGGGGTTCTTTTCTTTTTGGGCTAATTTATTTTAGGCTTTACTCAAAATCAGGGCTGGTTTTCAGTATGCTGAAGGTATTATACTGATAAGATGAAGAAAAGTGATGCTGTATGCCTGTATCTGTAGGTAATATAAATGAGTGATCAAAGGTAGGAAAAGCAGTAGGAAAAAATCTGTGATTTGTCCAAGCTCAGACACAAGAAGCCTGGAATGCAGTTAGGAATTTAATGTAGATGACCAAAGACCCAGTCTAGTATCTTGGTGACAAGATCATCTTTCTGCCAAATTATTTTATTTTTTTTTTCTGTTTAACTGTAACTTGACCATGTCTTTTGTGAAGGAAGATTATACATGTTTGTTTAGGGTTTGTTTTTTCTTCTAACAACCTTAATTATTTTTTAAAGAGTGATTTTTTTTTCCTTTCCATTACATAGGGAGGAGACTTATTTGATGCCATCACTTCATCTACAAAATACACAGAGAGAGATGGGAGTGCCATGGTCTACAATTTAGCCAGCGCTCTCAAATACCTGCATGGTCTCAACATTGTGCACAGAGACATCAAACCAGAAAATCTTCTGGTATGTCCCATCTATTTTCCAGTATTTTCTCTTACTTTGTTCTCATTAATGCAAATGCTTTTGTATAAGGAGCACAGCAGAGAATAGCAGGCATATTAGTTTAGAATAAGTATGTATAAAGTAAATCTTCTGCTGTGAGATAACAATCACTGTAATGCAGGAGAGCTGTGCTCAAACCTGTCCTTACACCTATCTTTATTTACATTTTGATTGGCTGCCTTTTGGATAAGCAGGAGTAGTGTCTCACAAAACAATTAATTTTAAAGTTATGTCAATGAATTATTTATCAGGTTGCAAGTGGGAGAAAGGTGGGCTGAGAGCCATTTCTTTCATTTCTTTGAAAAATCCTATGGTTACCATCTGAAGCCAGTGGTTTTTTCCTTTCACTGTAACTGTAGGATCATCTTTCTGATGGTTTTCCAGTATTCTGGCTGGGAATTAACCCTTTACATAGGTTTATTCTTTTCCTAGGCAACTGGCTACTTTTGTTTTCAGCAGAGACATAAAACAGCTGT
The DNA here is from genome assembly GCF_001522545.3 of Parus major. Taxonomy (NCBI): domain Eukaryota; kingdom Metazoa; phylum Chordata; class Aves; order Passeriformes; family Paridae; genus Parus; species Parus major. The sequence continues at coordinate 10,836,346 of NC_031771.1, read as the reverse complement.
GTTGACAAGAATTACCATGAAGTCTGCTTTGGGAACTATTTATGCCCTGCTCCATGGAGGGCATCATTCCCATTCTGTCCACAGAATGGGATCAGTGTCTGCTGTCCTGCTTATATGCAAAGGATACACTTGTGCATTACATGTTGGATATTCAGTGTCATGCACTGAACAAACAGGGCCATAATCTCCCCTGCTTGAGGCTTTTCTTAAAATCTTCTGTGGTGTTTGTCAGTCCTGTGCAGTGAGTTTGCATTGAGAGTAGGAGTCAGTTTATCCCAGACTGGATTTTGAACTATTACAAGGACAGGGCTAGAAGCTAAAAATATTTCCTAATTAATAGTCAATTCTTTCCCCAGTAATTCCACTGACAGTGTTTAGCAATTTAAATAAACCCTCAAATAAATTAGATTGTTTAGCAAAAAGCAGTGGGATGGGGGGCGAGGGGGGGAGGCTTCTCCTGGAAAATGTTGTCACAGCAACATGGCACTTGAGAGAGAAAATGAAGGTGCAAGTCTCACATACTATTATTGCATCTCCAAACACAGACAGTCTAAAGAAATTTTAAGCTCTCATTACTGATTGAATCAGTTATAAATAGGCACAAATGCCCTTTCTGCCTAGAAAGCCTAAAGAGATTACTCAACAGATGCAAATCTTACTGTGATTGACAGCAGCAGAATGTTGAGATAACATCCTGGTATTGAATGTAAATGCAAATAATTCCCATCAACTGCTACCTGTAATTGCACATAGTTAGGTTTTTTGCACGGGGTCATCCAGGCTGTCTGGATGAGAATTACATTCCCTTTGCTACTCATGCATTTAAAAAATGCAAACCCTGAGAGTAATAGCTGATATGAAGGTGGTGTATAAGGGAGAACAAGTGTTTCCATTACTGATATGAATTACACAGGGGAATGAAGAAAGGTATTGGAGTGCTCAGTTGTTTGGTGAAGGCAAATAAATTCAGCCATTCTGGAGATTATGGGGTCCCCCATTCTAGATGCCTTTGAAATCATGTTAATATGAACATTTCACTTTAAGAGAAAAACTGAGATGAATTTATTAGGGGGATGTTTCCTTTGTGTTGGTCTGGTTTATCCCTGCCAGCAGTTATCACTGTTGCATAGCACTTTTCTATCAAAATTCAGCTCCTTTCATCAATGAAATGACTCTGTGCTAGATTGTTTACAGGCCTTTTGGTAAGGTGCCGTTGGGTCTGCACAGAAACCCAAACTGCACTTGCCTAGACCAAGCACAGGGAAGACATTTGCTGATGAAATTGCCCAGTGTGCTGACTAGATTGATGCAAAGTTAACAAGATGTTAAACAAATCTGATTGTAGCTGCCAGTCCCATTTTAAACTCTAGGTCCCAGTCAAATGAAAGTAGAGTATTATATTTTACTGAACATATTTAAAACTTCTCAATATTCAAGAACTGGGTTTTCTTTTCCACCTCTAGTTGCTTGAGGCTCTGTCATGGTCTGACCTACATAGCTGGTAGACAGCTCCATTGAACACTTGCTCCAGCTGCAATCAGTGGGAATATAATTTTTTCTCTTTCCCTACAGGGCTGTGGAAATTACTTCTTTTTCCCATCTTCTTGGTGTGGTAATGATGATTTCCCATATAAATTAGAGGATATAAAAATGCAGATGTTCTTCTCCTCATTCTGTGTTAAATTTTTCTGATTCTAGGTGTGTGAATATTCAGATGGAACCAAGTCTTTGAAGCTTGGAGACTTTGGACTGGCGACGGTGGTTGAAGGCCCTTTGTATACTGTCTGTGGGACACCCACCTATGTGGCTCCAGAAATCATTGCAGAGACAGGGTGAGCATGACTGCCTACAACACAGACCTGGAAACAACTATTTTTTGCAGGTTGTAAGATCTAAGTGCTCCAACAGGCTGGCCCTCCATTGTTTTGTGACCAAACCACTCATGGGCACCATTTCCAGCTCCTCCAAGAGGCCAATATCCTTGCTTTGCCTGCTCCCAGAATTCACTTTTGCCTCCTCTCCCACCTCCCCAGGAGCACCTCTGGTGCAGTGGAGTCCATTTATTTGTACTCCCTGCCTCACTCGAGCATCCAGAACCCATTGTACCGCCTGTGACATCTGCCTGGGGAAGAACAGACAGGCAAAACACAGTGTTTGCATTAGAAATGGAATCATTTATGTTGGAAAAGGCTCCCGAGGTCACCTAGTCTAAACCTGTTCTCAGGACAGTTGTAATTAGATCACGTTGTTTCAAGTGGCCCTTTTGGGTGACACATCCTGTTTGATAACAGTTGAACAACCCCATTACTCTGTATTTAACAGGTCATTGCATAAATACAGAAAAAAATTTGTAAAATGGGGAATTTTCACCAATGGCAGATTTTCACAAGTCCTCTCTCATTTTAGACCTATGCTATGAGAACTCCATTTCGTGCTCTGGATGACTCTTGCCATAGCTGTGACCACTGAATTTCCTGATGGAGGGAGGTTTTGTTGCGTTGTTTCACTCCTTGTTCAGTGCATTTGTTGCATTGAGAAACATTTCACAGCTGCAGTGAGCTCCTGTGTCAGAGGGCACCTCATCTGCATGGTAGAGGTTTTGACAAACTGAATCCACTGAATAGGGGAAAAGGCCTCTTTTTGACCTCCAGTGTTTTAATTTTTGTGCTTTAAAAGAAAAATGAAGCTCCTCTTCTCTGTGTTACTCACTGGAGAGGCTGGAGAATTGGTGTGTCTTGTTGCTTAGCAACACATGATAACCTTAGAGAGAGTTATTTCACTGTAGGGACTGAGAAGGCACATCCTTGTCTTTAATCATTAGTGGCTCTGGATTGGGAAGTCTGGGTACTGACTTGGGTTTGAGTATATTCAGAAGACCTTGGAGAGCCTTGAGGCTTATGGTAGAGAAAAAAAAATAAAAATAAAAAAAAAGAAAACCATAGAATCATGGTTTCTTAAAGACTGTAAAGGTGTGAAGAAAGATGCTCAGGTACAAAAGGCATCACCACATCACCGACAAGTAACTTAGCACAGATTCTCACACAGTCCTGTCAGTGTCGTTTACTTTTGATTGGAATGACTTTTTTTGTTGTTGTTGTTAATTCAACACAAGTAACACAGCCTTGTTTTCTCAGGTATGGCTTAAAGGTGGATATTTGGGCTGCAGGTGTGATCACATACATCCTGTTATGTGGATTCCCACCTTTTCGCAGGTGAGTGTCAAAGGGAAAACAGCAAAAATAATCAAGTTCTTTCAGAGCACGTCTGACCTTGCTCCCTGAAGGAGGCATCCCGAGGGTGAGGAATAAAGGTGGATTGGATTGATGTGTTTTCCCTACGTTTTTAAGTGGTTTTCATTTGTTCCTCATTTTAGGTTTTGGGATCACTTTTATTCATTTGTTTTCCTACGGGGGCAGGTGTTTTAGTGCTGTGTGGGGGCTGTGAGGGCAGAGCCGCTTTTCCTTTTGTCTCCATGCGGATCCCAGCTCCGCCATCCATGGACACGCGCTGCCCTCTGCCGCTGGCGCTGGGGCGCGGCAGCTCCCGGAGAGCGGCACTGGGAAACCAGGAGAGGGGAAAAATGTGCTTATCCTGCCTTTTCAACCTTCTTCGTCCTCTTGGGAAGTGTCAAGCTGAGCGATGAGGTTTGCAGACATCATCTTTGGTACTCAGAGTCAGGCTATGTATGGATTCTACTGAAAATCAAATGGTTTTGTTTTTCTTTTTTTTGCCAGAGAATGAGAAGGAATTAGCACACTTAAATAGGGAATTATCCTCATAACATATAGGTTACTGTTACTACAGGGCCTTTATGTTCATTTTTGCAGCAAAATCCTTAACAAAATACTTAGGTTTTAACTAAATCACCACACTGAACAAAAATATTTTGCAAACAATGCAATTATTGTTGGTGGGAAAATACTAGTTCAGGTGTTTGGGTTTTTCATATTGTTTGTTCATGTTTAAAGCTGAAAAATGTGTTTTGAAAGATCCATTGTACAAGCAAATGTATTCTTTGGTTAGAGTTTTGGGGTAGGGCACAGAGAATATCCATATCATGCTAATAAGAACCGGGTCATGAGTGAGATTAATAAATGTGTGTTAATAATGCAGTCCCTATTCCAGTGGAAGAGTTACCTCAATGCATTGGCTCAGAAGAGCTATCACTGGATAAACTTGCAAATTATGCATGTCTAGTAGTTATTAACATAATTTCTGTTCCATCCCCAAATCAAGTTAAAGTTCCCCATGACAAAATGGCTTTTTATCTCATAGCATTTTTTTGTTACTGCTGTTTTACAGTGAAAACAACCTTCAGGAAGACCTCTTTGATCAGATACTTGTGGGGAAGCTGGAATTTCCCTCTCCCTACTGGGATAACATCACTGATTCAGCAAAGGTACTGATATTTTTCCCACCTGAAAACAGCATTTCTGATAAGCCCCTGTGCAGCCTGTGCTCAGTTGGGAAGGCAGCCTGAAGGATCCAGAGCAGCCTCTTCCCCGGTGTCCCCAGCTGCTGTGCCTTTTTAGTTTGCACTTAATAGTGCCTAAGGAAAGCTCAGGTGTTTTGCCTGAGCAAGGGCAGCAGAATGCCAGCTGCATTCAGGGGACATCACATGATACCCAGTTCCCTTCATGATGCACTTAACAGCAGGTTCAGTGCTTCAGCTGTAAAATAAAGGTGTCTCTGAATTTTTCCCTCCTATCACTCTTTAAAAAAGAAAAATTATTGCTTTGTTTGCAATTCACAAACATTGGATTGGAGGCAGTTGGCATTTCTTCCTGTTTTTCTTGTGGCATTTATCAGAGCTTTTCAAGATGTGTGGCCATTGCTAATTGTCACTGCCAGCAGTTCTTCTGTGATCATTGCAGTTTTGTTTAAAATCAGTTTCTGTAGGACAGAGATCCAAATTGTAAGGCCCACTTCTCAGATTAAGTCACTAAAGTGCTCTGAACAATATCTGAGGATATGCTAGCAAGTGGATCCACTTGGCTATCCAGCCAATGAGAAGTTGAACTTTCTTTCTGCATTTTTCTGCATTTCCCCATGGGTGTTTATCCATTTACCATTTCCCAAGTCCCAGTCATCTCACACATTTCCAGACATGCATTCTGAGCAAACAAGGTCCTCAATCTTGGTATTCAAAGTGATGTCTCACTTCAGACTTCCAAAGACTAAATAACTTGGCTGGTTGGGAAGGCTCTCAGTTAGGTGTTTCATTATCATCTGCTTGAAGAAACCATTTCCCAAAACTGAAGTAATGGACAGTCCCCTTGAAATAACCTTGATGGGTATGAAGACTGATAATTTGGAGGCTATAGAAGGTTTTTTGAGGGGGGGCTTGCTCAATCTTGCTTAGTCTTTTATTCTTCTGCAGCAACACAGAAGGAGAAGTGTTTTCAAATAATTTCATCAGTTTCTTGACTTTCAGATGCAGATTCTTGTCTCTGATTTGTGTTTTTTATGTAATGTTACTGATTGCACGTGCACTGCCCAGAGAGGATCTCATCTCTCACACATTTGGTTTTTTTCTGGTATGTGCATGAATATATAGAGAACAAAGTAGAACATTAGAGCTGATTTTTTAACATTTCTTTTTCATTTGTTTTCAATAGACTCATTGAAACATAAGTACAGTGTGTAAGTTGATATCAAACACACTGCCTAGTAGACCCTTAATCCTAAAGGGCAAATTTAAGTTCCACTTAAGTCACACTGGTATCACTGTGTCTGGTATCAGCTGGGGTTGGTTTTTTCCCATCCAGATATCAAGGAGATTCCACTGAGAAGGAATGGGTGCAACAGTATTTTCAGTTTTAATACCCTTTCCCACTCTCTTCAAACCCTTTTTTTTTTTTCTTTTTCAATGAAGGAGCTCATCAGCCTGATGCTACATGTGAATGCTGAAGCCCGGTACACAGCAGCACAGATCCTAAGCCATCCCTGGGTGTCAGTGAGTAAATCACATTTCACTTGTGTCTAACTTGACATTAAACCTGTAAATCTAACCATTAACATGTAGTGTTCAGAAGCAGCAGTACAATTAGCAAATATAACACTTAATTTACCACAGGCACTAAGCTGATGCCTTCCAGGTCCTTCATCTTCTCAGGCAGCAGGAAGGGGAACACCACAGTGCGTTGCTTATAGATTTAAAATCAATTAATTATTAAAAAGTACTGGGTTTACGTGGACACAGTCAATGCTTATTTTCAGACATGGTCTAAAATAAGGACTGAATATGATCTGTGGAGTTCCCTGACACAAGATTAACAAGTGTATCAATGGATAACAGCTTCTCTCAAACATATTTATGATACTTTATAGCACCTCCAGACTTAGGAGGGTGATGGGCCATTTAAAGAGGTGATTTGAAAGAAATACAAATGAGAAATATGCTTTTCATTTTTAAGATTATTTCAAGCATGTTATTTTTGAACTTGCTTGAATCAAACCTGCAGCTTGTAATTGTGGGACAAATCATTGCACTGGAAGTGTCACATGTCATTTTAAGAAATAGACGTTCATTCACAAAACAGTGAGTGATTCCTCTGTTCCTTTCCTCTGGAATTGTCTCTCATGTAGCAGAGTGTGTTCACCTTTGGACTGCCTATCTGAATATTTACTATGCACTAAAAAGCAGAAAGTACCTGATGATAAAAAACTTTTTCATTTTTTCCTAACTTGAATATTGTGTTCCTTCTTACACAGGATGATGCTTCCCAGGAGAATAATATGCAAGCTGAAGTAACAGGTAAACTGAAGCAGCACTTTAATAACACCCTACCCAAGCAAAATAACACATCTGCTGGGGTTTCTGTCATCATGGTAAGAAAAATGAACATTTTTATACATTGATAGTATACTGTGCATATTTTCCTAAGAGTGATCTATGAGCATGTGTGGTGCAAGAATAGCAAACCCAAAATTAGAACAGTCTCTAATTCTAGTCTTTATTGATGTATAATGTGGATTTTCTCATCATTTCTTGGGTGCTACCCAAGAGATAAAAAGGAGCTTTCAAGCAGAAACATGTGAACACTAAGCAGGTATATGTTAAGATGAAGTTAATGAAATATTTCAAATTGTTAATAATAAAAACTGTGGGTTTTTTATCATACTGCCCACCTAGTTAAGTAGGGTCTTCCTCTGTGCCTGACCAAGTATTACTTCATCTTGAGCATAGTGTTGTTCAACTCTACCTGTGCCAGGAAATGAGGCTCCATTCCAGAAACTTCCTTTCTTTCTGATCTTACTGGGGCCCATCCTTGTCTGATGCAAGGATGGACACTGCACACAAAATGTATCTTCAGTAACTTAAAGTTATCCATGGTAACATTACAGGGACTTCCACCCTCACCCTCCCATTAGTATTAATTACTCTCAAAGTCCAGCCCACATACATTAACACAGAATTGTTTTAATCATCTGAGAGCCAGTAAATTTAAATAAAATGTTCTTGCAAATACATTTGTGTGAGTTAAATAAGCAAACAAGTTAAATGTAGGAAAAGTGATAACATAAAAATGAGTCAGGAAATAGATTTCAGGTTCATGCTCTTGTCTACATTTCATTTGACAGTTTGACTTGACAGTTTGAGAGGGACTTCAGAGCTTCATTCTTTATACTGTTGAGACTATGGATAAGCCTGAAGCTGAAAACTGGTATAAAATGCACTATATGTAATAAGAGCAATTTTAATTCTAACTCTCAGCCCCTCTCCAACTTGCATGCCACTTCAGCCTGTCTCAGATCTCTGACACAGCGTAGCTTCTGGCTTCTTATTGGTGTGGGTTTTTTCTGTTAGCTACTGACACTCCTTCAGCCAGGAAAGTTCACCTCATTTTACCTTTTCCTGCTTTATTTCCTTCTAACAGGTATGGAAGGATGTAAATGCATAATTATTAATTGCTGAATGCAGCTCCCAGTTAATGCTGAAAGGAAAAGTAAAACCTTGTTCAAAACACTGTGATCTAATGAGGGTTAAGCCCCCAATTTGTTATTCTTGCCCTGGTTCACCTCGAGCTTTACCTTTGTGTTCAGAAATTCTTCACTTGCTCCAGCACTCATTGCTTATCAACATTCAGCTTCAGACAAGCACACTGTGTAACTCTCATGTATTGCAGTGCATTGCTCTCTCTCAGTCCACCAGCACATTCACTGGAGCCCCTTTAGCACCACCTCATTCCAACACCTGGCCCATGCAGATAATACCATCCTGTGGCAGATAAGTAAAACTGCACATCCCGAGTTCAGTGTCCTTGCACAGGGGGCTCCTGCTGCCCCCAAAAGCATGTTGCTCTTAATTCATTACTGATTTTTTTTTTTTGTCAATTAAAAAATGTTCTGTAAATCTAAATTTGTTGCAATTGTCTTAGTTCTGCTTAAAGTAAGTCTAGTTTCTGTCCCTTGCTTCCTTCCTTTTTTCCTCCTTTCCCAATGCCTGCATTGCTTTCCTCTGAGTAGGTCCAAGGCAATGGTACGTACTAACGGCGATGCTTTGTTCTGCTGCACAAAAAGTACATGGTCTCCATTTGTAACAAGAAAGGAGAAATAACTAAGCCAGTCTGAAGTGGAAAAAAGTTGTACAGCCACACCAAACCAGCAAAGGTGTAAACACTTAGGAAAAAAGCATTCTGTCTCGAGTGATGCATATCTGAAACAGGCTCAGCAAACGCCAATAAAACCATTTTTTAATTCCTCAGAAACATCTTGATCGATTCTCCTGGCATTCATTTTGTGCACATCTATAGCTCACTGTATCTAAAAACAGCTAAAAAAAGATGAGAACCCTTTGAAGAGAGAAGGAAAGTACTAAACTACTGAACTGAACATTGTTTCTATTTAAAATAAACATTTCAATTGACACTACCTTTAGAACTAGACAGAAAATAATCAGTCCTAAATAAATAAAAACATTATTTCTTAGCAACAGTAAAATTAGAAAAATTGCATTACCTACCAATGTATTGCTGCTATGAGGATAGCACAGGAGAAAATCACTGTCAGCATGAACTGAAAGCATGTCTTTCCCCTTTTAAATAACTTTACCTGCCACTGAAATAGCAGAAACCCCTATTTACAACTTTTTCCAGCAAGAAAAAAGGCAATGCAATGGTGTCTTGATAATGATAAAACTAGTGATGATAGACCATCACTAACCTCAAAAGCCCATACCCAGTTCAGTTGCTCCTTTCCTTGCATGCTCCCTTTGCAGTGCTGTCTGTCAGTAGCAGAGAACTTAGTTGTGGATTATGGAATTTTCTCCTTGTACCTCTATGCAGGGAGGCTAGTGATGTCACTTGAGTTTAAAAAAAACCAAAACCATAACAACAGCAAAAAAGGAAAATACCTTATATCTGCTGTCCTTGATGACTTCGATACAATAAACACATCTGAAAAAAAATGAACCATACTAAATTTGATTCACGTCAGAAAATTATTGTAGTATTAAATACTTCAGTGAATTGTGTATTAGTCAAACCCAACTAAAAACACAGAAATTTTCACATTTGTAAAGCAAGTCCTATCAAAAAAATAAATGTCTGAGGAAAAGGCAGAGTACTTCTCCTTTACAATTAGCACATATCCTTTAGAGGACATGGAAATTATTGTCTTCAGTAGATGTACCACATACTTAAGGTAATCCACCTATTCAGTATGGAATTCTCAGTTTTCATTACAACCTGTTGCTCTCTTCTCCTGTGAACTCATTTTTCAGTACAGAATTCAGAAATGATGCCACCATGAGAGGTCATTTGCCTACTCTCACCACTAAGCAGAAAAGCAAGCCTTTTTCCTGAAGAAAAAAATGTTTAGGTTTCCATCTGTCACCTTCCCCTGGGCTCCCTTTTTGGGACTGTGTGGTTTGTTACAGGAATTGTAGCACTGATTCTCAGTAAGCATCACCTGATTCCTTGTGTCTGCAAAAACACAGGTACATAAATTTTGCTGATAGTTACTATGACACATTCCTTCTCTATCACAACCACTCGTGCCATCTTTCTTTCCACATCAGACTTGCAAGACAAAAATTTTAAACCTGCAATGCCATGGAAAGCCTATATCTGGAGGAGAAATTTTCCTTACATTTCCTAAAGTCAGTATCACAAAAATGATACCATTCATTATATAAAAGATTTCTCATGTTATTTCTCCTTTTTGCCCTGGCTGTATTGCATGCAGTTTATGTCTTGTAGATTGTTTTAACCCTTAAGACAGGGCTGTATTTAAGTGCTGTTTCATGTTTTGCCTTGGGTTTGTTTTGTTTGTTTGTAGAACACAGCTCTAGATAAAGAGAGTCAGATTTTCTGCAGCAAGCGCTGTCAGGACTCTGGTAGAGCTGGAATGGAGAAAATTTCTGCAATTGCTGCTGCAGCTGCTGATCCTCGTGTGGCTGGGTCCGAGCCCCTCCTCCCTGCTGCTCCTGAGCCACTCCGGTCCCCCACGCTGCCTTCTCCTCAGCTTGCTGGGGATCAGCCTGGTGCCTAGGACTGGGGAAGACAAATCCAACTGAAGCTCCCCACACTCTGGCCACAGTTTTCTTCATTTCCTGTGACTGTTTTCAGTTTGTGTGCACCTCTCATGGCAAGCCCCAGCCGGGTCTGATCCTCTCTCAACACAGTGGGTGAACGAACCACATCTTGAGAACAGCAGTAAGGGAAAGACTCTGGCAGTGTTAGGTGGTTTTTTTAAGTTCTCTGTGTTAATTATTAATTCCATTTCACACAGCCTTGGGCTCTAAATAGACTAACTTATGGTGTAGCTAACCATATTTTTATATGAGCAGTGAGGTGGGGAACAGTTACCTGGCCTCACTTCCACCAGCAGGCCCTGTTCTGTTCTTCTGATGGGAATTCTCAGAGAAGTGGAAGAGACAGACAAAGGAAGCAAACTTCTATTTGCCTTCAATTCCAATGCCTCTATTTTTAGCCAAGTTTCTACTAAACTTGAAGAGGCAAATTATCACGATTTTTTTAGTGGAATAACTGTAAAATACCATGAGACAAACATTTGGAGATAGAGAGGGAAGGATGGTTGTTTTCCATCAAGTTTGTTATCTGATTTGCAGGCAGGGTAGTGTTTAGATAATATGAATTTAAATAAAGTAACTTGGGATGTAAACATGGGCAGTGGACATTTATTTGTTACGAAGACTGGAGTGAAGGAAGCCTTTTTGCTTTAGCCATTTTCTATGCTAACCACAAGTGTCCCATCCACACCTTTCTCCAGGGTCAGACTACCTGTTAGATAAAATAAAATTACTTTGGGCCTGTGAAGGGAAAGCCTGCTGCATGTTATCCAAGCTACGATGAACTGAGCAGCTCCTGATTCTAGGACAAGATGATAGAGGAGCTGCCATCAATAGCCATCAGAGGTTTGTCAGTGCTATCCCCCTATTCACCTGGTGCAGGCACTGGAAACCAGGATTGCGAGGCAGCTCTCCTTAATCTGCAGTCACAAAATGGACAAGGTTTTCTCTTTACCGTAATGCTTAGTTCAATAGAGTATGTATTCGGCTTAATCCTTTTCCTTTGCTCGTTCTTATTCATTGGTCATAGTTCATTTTTTCTCTTAGCTATACTTTCTACTAGAATTGTAAGAGAAAGACCTGCAATAAACTTTCTTCATTAAAAAAAAAAAAACAAAACAAACCACAGAAAGTCATTAATTTCTTTGAGAACTCAGTTATTTTGTCAGTGACACTGTTGTCTTATTCCCCCTGGAGAGACTGAGCAATTAGATGCCTATCAAAACAACTTAATAGAATTAATTTGAGGGATTCCCATAAACTTCATTGTTTTGAGGTTCATTGCTTCCTATGAAAGCTGTGATTAAACATGGTTGTTTTACCTTTTGAAGAGATTTAAAGACCAGAAAGTGCCAACTGATAACTTAAGGCCATGGTGGCTGAAAGATGTACAACATCTTGGCAAAAAAAATGGTTTTAAAGGTAGCAAAACATGGCATGTCTTAAACTATAATAAAAAGGTTGGGCTACAACCAATCCTTGTTAATTAATTTTGTTATGGGTTCCCTAGAGTAAGTTCAGTATACTTGAATAGTATGGGAATAGCCTTTCTGTAAAATAATTTGCTTTTTGGTACAGTGCAAAAAGATGAAGCCATCATTCCAACCTTAATTAGAAGGGAAACTGGTTAGAATCTGTAGCTGGCTGCCTGTGTGGTTGGTGATTTCTGCAACACATCTCAGACTCAGCCAAAGAAAGGATGTGGAATTTCAGGTGGAGCAAGCTAATCAGCCCCCACAGCAAACAACTTTGCTTTTCTCTCCAAAAGAGCTGAACTGAGAGATCAGCAGAGAGGGAGCATCAAGCAAATTATGAATGCTGGGTAAAGTTTTGTTTTTCCTAAGAGGATGGATTCACCTATGAAGAAAAAAAACTGCCATGGATTGGCAAGGATATCCAACAAGTTATGTTGCAGAAATAATTATGCATCTATAACAGAAAGTATCATCATTTGCTGGGTCAACAGCTGCCAGTTCTAAACTAATGCCTTGTCTCATGGAAGAAGAAAGTTAAGAGAAATACCCTGAATTCATGACTGATCAACATCTAAACAGTCTTAGACAAGTGTTCTGCTTCACAGAGCAGAGGCAGGTTCCAAAATGCCTGTTTAAAAATAGTGATGACAGCTGGAAATGATGATCATAGGGCCAACAATTAGATTAAAACATAGGATAGCTGGGAAATTCCCCAACTCTTTGTGTGACCTTAGGAAAATTATAGCACTACTCCCTGCCTTAAAATAATTCCACATAAGTTCAGTCTGTTAACAGGTGCAGGAGATACCACACTTTAACATAAAAATAAAATAAAGATGTGTTGGTCAACACTAAAACACTTAATGCAGGTCCCTAAGTATCAGATTTGGTTTCTTACCTGCTGCACTTTCATTTAGTCCTTCTCTTGTAGAACTACAATTGCTGCTGAAGGAAGATGGTTCACAGTTGTTTTTTTACTGTTATATAGAGAAAGAAACTATTACAGAAAACAAGTTACTTACTTTTCAGATAGGACTGTTACAAATGCTCCACAGTGACAGCTCTACTGCTACCATGCCCACGTTTTAAGAAATTAATCATTAAAAAAAAATCTTTTTAAATATCCTAATCTTTCTAGGTCCTTTGTTCATGAAAGTCCAATGAGCCATTCCTGCAGTTCTAGATTTAAAGTCCCAAGACTGAATCTTCTGCCATAAATCAGCACACTTTGTCCACTGATTGATTCCCATCAATATTTACCCTTGTAGACATTTACCCCCATTCTGGAACATCAACAATTATTTAAAATAATTCTCAAAGTATATTAATGAAGATGCTGTTTCATGGTGTTACTTTCAGCAAGTATTGACTCATTCTTAGCAACTAATTGTCAAGAATATTTACACTGGTCAGCAAATCCCATTTAACCCTGGTTTTCACATCTTCCTTCCAGTAGTCAATGGTCTAATTATTATAGCTTGGAAGCATAGATCTACTGATTCCTTCACTTTTACATAAATATATGTATTTATCAATCAGTCATCTTTGGTTTCATCAGTTTTTAAATGGGAAATTATATTTTGCATTTACTCATTTTTTTCTTTCAAGCTACATCCAAACAGCAATTGGAAAGAAGCAGAAATGCACAAAACTAGCAACCTACCCAAAATGCTCATTAAGTAAAACTGATGGTTTTAAGATGACAAAAAAGACAAGCAAATCAAACTCTCCTACTTGCAGTCAGCTTCAATGTCTAAAGCACAGAAATAGGTATTTAGTTGAGCTTTTCTGTCAGGGGATCACTCTAGGAGGCTTTTTCTTTTCTTTTTGAACTAAATTAGCATTATGAAAAAAAAATAATAGGGCAGGGACTGGTAGCTGCAAGCAACAATCCACCAGGAAGCTGTTGTTTCTGTTCATGATTATATTTTTGTTTTCAGAGAGAATTTGGATTTTCAGTGCCTTTATTTCCTTGGGAAACAGTAAGCCAAGAGTGTGAATCATGCAAGGTGCAGGTTTCAAAGAAGTACCAAAAACTGTTCCCTCCTCCCCAAAATAATAGGTGAGGTAATTGTCAATTAATGGGAAATACTGAAGTGTACAGCATTTAACTACTGAATGTTTAAACACTGCTTAAATTACACTACTTGTATTGTTTCAAATGGTCAGATTTTGGTTTTTGCAGCTACAGAGGCTTGAAAAAAGTACCCCTTGCACACAGGATAAGCAAGGCAAAAAGCAAAATGGGACAGCAAGCCACAAAGTCATTTCTGTTCCTGGACATTGCTATTGCTGATTGCACCAAAGTCTCACCACTAGACTGAGCTGTGCCTACAATATTTTTCAGCTCAGAGCTCACACAGTAGCAAGAAAAATACTAGGATAACTTGAAGATAGAAATAAAAGAATAAATTATCACTTCTCAAACATCCATTTATCAAACAGCAAGTATCACATTTTGGAAACCCCTTTTTGTCTATTTCCACACAATGCAGCATCATTTCCAAAGCACAAACCAAAATCTCTTTATTTAGCTGACTATATGATGCAGTCCTGGGACAGTTGTGTGCAATTTCAGATTTTACTAAATACACACATCTCTTTGTTTTTAAGACTATGTTTTCCACTATTATCTCAATTTACAAAAAAAAAGTAGTTTTATTTCCTACAATATATAAATAGTTGTGAAATATTTTACATTCCTTTTCTAACAATATGCTTCTTGATAATGTCTCAAATAAGCTGTTTACAAGTACAAGTTAGAGTTTATTCTTTCAAAGTGTGTATGTTTTAATCTTTTTTCACCTCATGACAATGGTTGTATTTGAATTGAGGAGCTTTAGGTTAAACATAGTTGAAATTTCAGTATGCCTAAGCAAAATCTAAAACCATTTCTTAGTTGTTTTTTCTTTTTGACCAGAGCTTTTAAAGAGCAGCTTTAAATTACGATGCATCATTAACTGCATTAGTTTACTGAAGAACTTAGGTTGGTTCTGCATAAAAGTAAACTGTTTTGGATTTCATGTAATGTTTTAATGGTAAATCCATGCAAGTGACTCATTTCAAGTGTTACACAAACATCCTAACTCTGTATGGGAGAGGCCTCACTGGTTTGGAGCAGCACTCTCAGAATGGGCCATTTCTGGTTCTATTTAACAAGGATAAACCCAGTTTCTTAAGAACAATATAGTGATCTGTTACTCCCCTTGAACTATTTCTAGGAGGAAGAAAAAAAAAATCCATTGCATAAGCACACTGAAATCTCTATGAATATGAAATTTAGGACATAAAGTAGAAAAACTACAATCTAGTCACATTACCTAAGCCATTCTTGTTCTATACAACTAACAGCAATCATGTCCTGAGTACAGCTGCAATAAAATTCACTTCCCATTACCTTGGTATCAGATCAGCTCTTTGGGATATTTATCGGAAACAAAGTGCTGCTGATAGGTGAAGGACTACCAAGAGGATGTCAGGGCCAGAAATAATAAGAGATACAGACACATGTTGCCTTCAGGTGTAGAGACAGACAGCACCACACAGCCAAGAACTGTAGAAATATTCTCAAGTCTCAGAGCATTCATTTACCTCTGCCTGCAGTAGCACCACAACATAAACTTCCTTCAGAGAAACCCCTGATTTGACCACTCCATCTTCCCTTGCCAGATCCTACAGCATTTCTATCAGCAATTTGCACAACCCAACCAAGCAGCACTGCTGCAGAGCACCTCCCATAACCACAGCTGGCTACAGCTCTGTTTGAGCTCACCAGGGCAGAAGAAAGGCCAGACTGTCACGTAAAAAAATGTTCTTCATAAACGCTCCCTCCGCATAAACACATTTGAGGAGAGAGGTCTGTCCCTTTCTTCAGGAATATTCTGCCAATATACCAACCAAATGAGGCCCAGCTACAGGTTAATGCCTGGCACCTGCTGATAAATAGATTTCAGGTGATCCATGTGACACAGTGCTGCCCTGAGTAGCTGGAAATTTAACCCTGGTTTCCATCTCAGCACCTCAGCATGAGGTGGACTACTTCAGCCAAAATTGAGATCCAAGTGCATGCCTGGGCTCCAGGATGATGCCCAAGGTATTTGGGTTCATCTGTGGAAGGAGGGGGAAGTCCTACTCACCAGAGCAGTCCAGAACAGGTGTGTCTTTGCAGGCTTGCTCACAGAGGAGAAGGTGAAGATGTCCTTTCTCACAGAAGGTCTGCAGCACTCCAAAGGCAAAACACCACTGCTGCAGCAAGTGGAAGAAGCAGCTGCTGCATCCCAAGGAGGGTTATATCAACTCAGGCCAGCACACACAGGTCAGGTACACTTGTGCTTCCAGTTTGGGAAAGAAGCTCCTGATCCAATGGAGCCCTTTCGAAAACAAGCAACCTACCAAACCAACTCCCTGGGAAATATTCTGGCTCCGAGATCAGGAGCTATTATTTCTATCAATAATGAAGTGTTTCCTCTAAAAAAGAAGACTTTCAGGATTTCCATTTGGCAAAATACATATTTTTCTTGTTTGTTTTTCCTCCACGCAGTCTAGGAAACCCACTCCTGGCTTGAGGCAAATGCAAATTTAAGTTCAAGACCATTCCAATTTTCCCTCAAACTCTGCTGTACAAGGCCGTGAATGTTGTTGAACTTCAGGAAATGTAAAATACAAGTTTTGCGTAACAAATGTTCAGTATACAGAGCCCAGTACAGCAGGCACTTCCCAAAGACACAACCCACTACACCTTTGCTTAATCCCATCATCCTTGTGCTACATAAAACATGAAAATGCAGCTACGAATACACCACAACCACCTCGGTATGAAAATGCAGAAAAAGCACAGAAAACACCATTTCATGCACACCAAAAGCACATGAAATACATCAGCCATGGCAACTTTCCTCTGTTAGGAATATACCTTGAATCTCAAGAATCCAGTACTCCACTGAAGGTCTCAATTACAAATGTAATTTTATTTAATTTATTCACTCAAAATGAATTTTCTCATTCCAAATCTTTACTGAAAGAGAGAGTACTTAAATGCTTAGAAAAACCAGGAACTGCTCTAGTAGGCAGCTAGAGAAATGTATGTATCAATACAGATGTGGAATGTAAATTTCAACTCAGAGATCACAACATACAAAGAAGATTTTTATGCAATACAGACTTACAAAACAATAACAGTTCTTTTCACAAATATTTTCACAGAGTTCTGCACAGCAATTTTGTAGAAAAGTAGATTTGTGCAACACCAAAATAACTTATTGTTCCATAGTATAAATTATTTGTCATTTCCTAAAAGAAAGAGGTAATTTAATATGACTGGGCAGGATCCAACTGCATTTGGTGGTAGCAAAATACAAAAGACATTGTTGCTATAGGCAGAAAAGGAATATGGCATGTGCTACAGTATTGCAGGGGCATGTTCTGATGAAAAAAGAAAGAAAAAGTGGCCTGCTGCTGCATAGGGGCTGTGCACCAGCAAACACCTGCTGCCTCCCTGCTTTCACAGTCAACCAGCAGAAATGTGCTTTGGAACTTGCCCCTGCTAAAAAACACCTGCCTCTGTGGGCTTCTGGTTTGAAGCCTTCAAAATGAGCTTTCTGATTTGGAGGAACAATCCACATTTTGGTGTGCTTTGAAGGAGATGCCAAGTAGAAACTAAAAAGGATTCACACTTGATGTAACAAAAGCTCCGTTCCCAATTTCTCTCGTAACTGCACAAAACATACAACTAAAAAAGAACTAATTGTCTAGGGCTAGAAACATGCTTAAAGAGTAACATTGATGGAAATGATTTGCAAAGTTTAAATTACCTTAACCATAATTTAAATATTACCCCTCGATTCCCAGAAACTTCAGTGCTGATGTAGTACAGTCATTTGGAAAAGTACAAGACAAAGTGTGGTATGGATAGCACAGATTAAAATTCCCCCAATACCATAATTAATTTCCATTATGTTAAAATCATATATTCCTCAAGGTTATAGATAAAGCTTCAGATGGAACATCTGTTTCTTCATAATATAGCTAGAATGTGAGTTTTAACCATCTTTACTTTAGGTTTTGTTTACATACAGGGATCAAAATAGATTTCTCATTGTCACTAAAAATATAGATTTTTTTTTTTTTTAACTACAGAACCCAGCAGCTGGTTTTCTGCTTCTTTGCCCTTCCCCCAAAAAAGTCAAGCAAGGTCTACAAAAATAGCAATTAGCTTTAAAAAATAGGTTGCTTCTTCGAGCAAATTTAAGTTACATTCAGATGTAATAGAAGTATTTATAAGGAGCCGTGTGGTGGCTCGACCCCAAGGGAGGCAGTGCTGTGTGCAGCTCCCTCCTGGCCACAGCTGCTCCTGTCAGTGCTTGTCCCGGCCTCTGGGAAGGTCAGTACCTGGTTTGGTACTCGTGGTGCCAGCGATTGAAATCATTGTAAAAAACCACGATGCTCCCGGACGCCATTCCAGTCATTATGCACCTGAGGGAAGCAGATTTACCCGTCAGAAAACATGCAGAGCACCGTGAAACAGTTTGTGAGGCTGGCCTGAAGCTACACCTGAGAGCTGGTCAACAGAGTTGTTCACCAGCATCCCTGTCCTGCAAGGCCACTTGTGATTCCCTGGGATTATTTCTTGGCTGGTTTTTGGGAGGTATTGGAGTGGGTGTGAAGCCCTGGGGTAGCAGCAAAGGGAAGGAAGGCCAGGAGAAGTGTTCGTTTCAGTTTCAACTCCCCCAGTTAAGCACATCTACATGAAGGAACTGGGTGTGGGCACAAGCCTTCAGTTGGAAGTACTAAAACTGAAGGCTTTGATTGTTTTGGAAGCTCCTGAAAGCAATCCCTGAGCTTTACCACAGAGACATTCTTTCTTTCCGACTTCCTTACCCTTGGCCTGATACTGGAGATCGTTTAGATGTGTTTGGAAAGCCACGAGCCTTACACAGAACACAATAACAGGAGTTTCTGGATCATCTTTTCTACAGTCTCATTAAAGTGTTACAAAAATCAGAACTATAAGGATGTATAAAATCCTGTCATTTTGGGGGAAGAAAGCATTAGAATTCAAAAAATTCAGAGTAAAAGGCTGCAAATCTTTTCTTCAAAACAAAGATTAACTATGAGATCATCAAAATATTGCATTTTGATAGGATTGCCTGTTTCATGTTAACTATACCATTTTGATTGTTTTTCTATTATGTTAAAATGTCTTTTTGCACACTCTCAAACACACTATATTCATGCATACCAAATAAATAGCTAAGTAATTATCTGTTCTACTCAGAGTAAAATACTCTGAGTCTTCCTTGTCTTCCAACCCAAAGGGAATATGATATGAATAGGTTTTTAACTTGGCTCCATGGATAAATTTCTTTATGTCCATATTAAATTTTAGTTCATTAACATGTCATTAATTACTGTTTAAAGATTCTCTAAATGCAACATTTCCAAGTCAAAAATTCAACAGCCATAACTCCAGTTCTCAAAATATATTTATATTTAATATTTTAATATATTAAAAGCAAGGGCTTTTTTTAATGGAAAAGGATTTAATCCAAAATGCCAATATTCTCTACTTATGCTTACCAAGAAGCTGTTCAGTGTTTCATTGAAGTCCACTGGTTTTACTGGTTTGGATTTTTTAAAATTTCATTTTATGTAATATAATTTTATGTATAGACAAAAATTTTAAGAACATTCAGTATAGACTTCAGTAAGTGCAAGGCTAAGAGCCTCAACAGAATGCTTTACTGCACAATGTAGACATCCCTAAGGGATTTAGGAGACAAATCTGCTTGAAAAGTACACAGAAACATGATTTAGTAAATACACCGCGGGAAATAGAATCCTAGCCTGAAAGCTAAAGGTGTTGAGATGAAATGGGAAACATCCATCTTATAAACAATATTTCTGTGATAAAAGCACTGAAGCATTGTCAAGTACAGTTGCATTGGAAAGTGTGATGTGAAACTGCAGTAAAAATTTTAACTGGTCGCCTTCAGCAGGAGTGGTGTTCAAAAAGGCTCATGCTGTATGTGGATAAAATAACTTTTCTAGAACTGAGAATGACTCTTTTCTGTAGCAAATATATGGGTGTGTGGAGGGAATCTTCTTGTGCAGCTATTCCAACTGTTCTATTTTAAACATAAAAGTCTGGAATTAGGAATGTGATTCGTCTTGTAAGTGAAAGAAGAGAGATGAAAGCACACATGTAACCTTCCACCTCCATGTGACCCACACTGTATGTTTGTGCAGACCAATAACTCAACCTATCTTGAAAGTCTGCCAAGGTAAGATTTCTTGGATCTCTCTTCATTCCCCAAAGAGCTGAAATCCTGAAAAAGATTATCTGCCTTGAATATAACATGTTAGAAAAAAATCTTTTGCCAGCACAGAATTCTCAAGATAATCACCAGGATCTGTGACCCACAGGAAATCACAATCAGAACAACAACAAAAATGCAATTTAACTGTAAATGTATATTCCCCAACACTCTTGTTCAGACCAGACTTTGGTCTCACCTTTGGTCATAGGACAGGGCCATGGATCGGATTCCAGCATCGCACCCTGGGTAAGCAAAGAGCCGTTTGAGGTCCCACACCTGCCAGACCATGACAACCCCATTGTCTCCACCTGTGAGCAGATACTGTCCATCCCGACTCAGCTGAATGGCCTGGGGGCAAAGCAAAGGGAGATTTGTCAGATGAATGTGTGTGTTGCTCTTACTTCCCCACTTTTCCTTTCAATAAAAGGTTTCCTTTTGATAGCTGAATGCCCAGGGAGACTTTGATATCAACACAAGCTTTTGGGAAGCAACATTATTGTTATTTTGCCCAGCAAGAGAATTAATGCTGTTATGCATGACTCTCCAATACATTAGATGTCACTAGTTAAGTCTCACCTGACCTGTGATTTATTCCATGTTCCAAAGATCCAATATGAGGTCAGCTAAAGAAATTTACTCTTCTAATTAGCTAGATTTACAAGAGGCAGCAGTGCTGGCATTAAAATACAGCTCCTGACATTCCCCCAAGGGTCTTTAATACCAGCCTAGCAGAAGCTGAATGTTGACAGGAACTGAACTGTTATATGAATCACTAAAATTAATTTAGATCAGCACTATTAGATTACTGCACTGGATTAATAAAATAATGATGTACCTTTCTTAACAGAGACTGTGTTCCCTTGCATCATCCACCCTGAAACTGCCTGTGAAAAATTCTATGGCATATACACTGTTTTGTATACATCATGGGGACTGATGGCAAATCTGTGTTTGAAATCTTTATTTGGGAACTAGATCACAAAGAAAGACTGGATATCATTGGTTTTCAGAGTCAAGACTTCTTCAAACAGGAATCTTCAATCTATTTTAGTATTGCTTGTGTGCTATTGGAAAAAAAAAAAAATCAAGATACATACTGAATACCCTGAAGAATAATTTTCCTTCTTTATCTGATGACTATACCGGATGATACTATCAGACCATATGGACATCAGTCCATATGATGAGACGATGATAGTCCAGGACTATCAATGGACAGGATTCAAGAGAAATTTTTCTCAAAATAGGTATTTTCCCAGTGTAAATATGCCAAAATAGGTCTTAAGAGAACTGAACTTGAAATTTTATTAGAGCAAGTGCTCATTTATGGGGTGAGAGAGACCATGACCCATCTAGCCCAGAGGTCTTATTCCCAACAAAGGCAGCAGGAGATGCTGCCAGCCTGGTCAGCACAGCTCTGTCTCCCCCTGTGCACCACAGCACCCAAAATCGCTGGAGTAGGAAGATCAGAAAGTTCCTGTTCCCTTTAGTATCTATTCATGGAAATGCTGCCCATGAATTTTCTTAATCTTTTTTTTAGAGCCTGCTAATGCCTTCTGAAGCGGGCAAGAAATTGGCAGAAGTTTACCACAGGTTTGAGGTGATTCTACCAGTTTCAGTGTGTACCCCAAAGGTCTCATATTATGGAGTTTCCTGAATAAGAGTTCTCAATTCATCTCAGGAATTATCACTCTGTAAACTTTCAGCATTCTCCATCTCAAAAAGCACTGAATGAAGCTGCTTCCCAACACCAACCCTTGGAAGAGTCCATAACTTTACTTTTCTCACAGCATGTGAGCATTTTTCCCATATGATTCTCAGTAATGACTACTACAGAAACCCTGAGGAGAATAAAAAAATTCATCTGAAAGGAAGCTCCTGCCCTGCTTTTGGACAGAAAAGAACTGTAAGCAGTAGAGAATACCACGCCCTGATTTTATAGCCTCATCCTCCAACTGTTCAGGAAAACTGAAAGGTCTGCAGCATTTTCCAAAGAAAGAAAATCAAAAAGCTGGATGTCATATGGAGTAACATCAGCATGAGGCACCAGCAAGATCAAGACCCTTGAAACTACATTTTGGACCATGATTAATAATTCCAGTAAACCCAAACCTTTTCCTATGCTCTGTTTCCAGGTGCCTCTTCTCAACTCTCTTTCTGACTTTTGCTCCCCAGTCTGACTTCTGTTTTTCCATCTCTGCTCTCTGCTTTTAGATTTGTCCACAATACTCAGGACAGGAGCAGCCTGTCCTTGGTTCTGCTCTTTTTTCTCCTCTGCTTCCTTACCAGTTCTTCCCTTTTCTTGTCCAGGGACACAACCATCACATTTCTTGCCCTGGACCTTTCGTGCACCTCTTTGTGAGGGATGATTGGTTGCAGGGAAAAACTGCACCCATGGCCTACAGATGTTCAGTACAGAATATGAATATTAAGGATTATCTACAAATGTATTCAACCTAAGGTTTGTGAATCAGCTAAATTTGGGCAGCCTTTCAATACACACCCTTCACATCAGCATTAATTTTTGATAAATTTCAGCTGGCCCAGCTTCTCAATAGAATGATGTAAGAATGGAGGATGTTAAGAGCAATGGCTTTAAAATTTCATAAACACTCTCTACAAACAAACTGATTATTTTTGACAAAATATTGTCACTGGAGGGCATTACTGCCACAAGATGATAGTCTACAAGCAAAATTGCATCTCAGAGATTTAAATTTGAGAAATAGTAAAAAGAACTGAAGATGGGATTTTGCAAACACCTCTCTGCTGAAGTCCATAGTTATTTTGGCACCTGCAGTCTCTGCTTATCCAGGTCTGCAAATACACAAAACTTTTTATATGCCTCAGGAAAAGAAAGTTTGGGGATTTTCTTAACATAGAGAATTTATAGCGCACGCGAGCCACAAAAAATCACAGAAACTAAAACACAAAGATGTTACGTTCATGCAACACTGAAGTGTTTATACAGACTGCTGACAAGCCTAGAAACCAAAATATACAGTGTGTGTAAGATACTGCTTTGTGAGCAGCAGTAACTGGAATCAGACATATTGCACATCTGTATTTTTTTGTATTGCTTCACTCTATTACCGTGATGCCAAATACATCCTGTAAGAATTATACGATGTGTGACATTTAAGATTAAGATAGAGCTTCTATATTATGTTGTAAATTTTAAGTGTTTACTGCAACAACTCCCAAGGAGTCAGAATGGATCACATTGCTGGGATTTTATTTCATACAGTAACTTTAAAAGGAGTATAATTGAAACACAAACATATACTATAAACAAAATGTAACACTGAGGAAAAAAGAAAAAAAAAAAAAAGATGATAGACCTGTTCCACCCATATTTTGAACTAAGATGACAAGATATACATGTAAATTTAGACACAATAAAGCAGAACTTGTAGAGTTTTTCCAACCACATCTGAGTATGGAAAACAGAATACTAACAAAAATTAGAATTGAGTATTCTAAATTGAAGCTTCTCCCCCCCAAAAAGAAATGTTCCAACCATTAATTGCTTCTGTAATTGTTACTATCAGAAACATGCTAAGCACCCCAAAAGCACAGACACAAGGAGCTTGAAAACTCTAATTTAGAGGCTGTCTTAGAAGAGTAGAGTAAGAAAGGGGCAGAAAACAAACTGATTAAGACTGAAAATTATCTACAACTAGCATGCACTGAATGGATGATCACGAGATCTAACTAACCACACAAGTATTAAAGAGATTATTCATTAAAAGCAAGAATCAATATGGGGTAGTTTTCTTCTCTATAGCAATAGCAACCTCCTAAGGGTATTTCCAAATTGCAATGAAGACCGTGACAAATAATTATTTGCTACACTTATAAAATTCAGCTGATGAAAATCCATTAACCTTATGGTCATGGTTCACTTGAATTTTATACTTGAGGCTTTTACTGAAGAAATGCTACATTAAAAGGCAAATTAAAGTCATTAATCTTTAACTCTTCCACTACCTGCAACATGCAGTAGGTTTTGTGATCTTTTGATTAAATAAAGTACAGGCTTTGAACCCTTACTAATACCTATGCAATTTTACTAAGTCACTGGCTTGTCATGAAGACAAGATGTTGATTTATTTAATGTTTATTCTTTATAAATAAATTTCTCGGCCACTTGCCTATATATATATATATATATATATGAAGGGATGAAGGAATGAATGAAGGGATGGAGGAATGAATGGAACTGTCAACATTTCAGTTTCATGATACGTCCTTCAAGATTTAACAAACAAAAGGATGCTTTTACTCCCAAGTACTCCAACTGGTATAGAGGACAACATGAATCAATTTTACTGTTGTGCTTTTCCCTGGAGTAGTTTATCTGCAATTCTGCTAGGTATGAAACTGAAACAACCCTGCAACTAATCTTTCTCACAACAGAGCTTCAGGCTCTCAAATAATCCCCAAAGCACACAATTTCAGCAACATTCTAAAATCTGCATTTCTGATTTGTATTTCCTTGGAAAGTCTCAAAACTTTGCACAAATCCCTTTTAACATTTCAGGTTTTTGAAAGGTAGTGCTTTGTAAAAAGGCAGAGCTGACACTGTGACAGACATGGCTTACAGCAGCAGGAGTCTTGTGGGTACTTCCACGTTTCAAAGCGGACTCAGGAAAGGAAAATAAATTGGTTCCTCTGGGTGAAACAGCACACAGTCTTTGTTTAGGGTAAAATAACTTTACCTCTCAGAACAAGCAGACTATTTAAAGTTAAAGGTATTCATTAAGATATCTAAACACTACATGCTAGATGTACTGCGATATGCCTAAGCTCCACTGAGCAATACAGTATTTAAAACAAAAACAGGTGGAAGGCATTGATTAGGCCCTGAATTTCCCCAGAGGGTCTGAATTTTTTCTGGCAGCTTTCTAGCACAAGAATACAAGAAAGAAAATCAGAATGTTGATCCCAACATCACTATTGAAACATCACTATTGAAAACTACAAGTTTTCAACTACAACAACGTCCTGAAATACCGGTCCTTAATGATACAGGAAAACCAAAGCTGTTACATTACGAATTCCACACTTAAGACATTTTTCCTTCCCTTTTCGACCCTTCCCAAGCAAAAGCCAATGAGGAGAGTTTGTCAGCACAGCCCATGGGTAGGTGATATTCATTTTAAATGCCCCACTTTAATCATGCAGTTGCCACTCTCCTTCAGTGATGATGTAGTGCAGAAGCACTGGCAGAGACACTGTAGGTTGTTTAAGCGTAAAGCTCAGCTGGGACCACTGGGAGATAAAGAAAACAAAACAAAACAAAATAAACCCCAAACCCCTCTACAAACATAATTCTGGCCCACAGAGAGTAGAACTTCCATTGCCTCCAGCAACATTCCTAAAGCTGTGGGTACTGACTGAAACACTACAGAAATTGTTTTAGCCGGCAAGGGATTTCTAGATATTTTACAGATTTGCTGGCCTAGCTGACAACATAATCACAACTGAAAGTGACAGATTATCAACATTATTAATGTAAAAAGAGAAAACACTGTGATATGGTCTTGCTTTATGGAAAAAACTCTGAGATGAAGGGTAGGCTGAAAATCTCAGAAGTATTTGTACAAGGACAGCCAAAGGAACAATTTCAGGGAATCTATGCAAAAATCTACATTAATTTCGAAAAATGTCTGGGGACAGAAATATACAGTACTTCACTTCCCCAGCCTCAAACCTACACTTGTGCTGCCACAGAACACAGAAATCAAATGCCCCCTTAACCCTTTCAGATTGTGCTCTCACTATGGAAAAGGGACCTACAGAGAGTGCTATTTCTGCATATTCCACCACCAGCATAGCTGACATTTTAGTGGATGATATAGGGATAGTGGATTAGTAGAGCATAGTACATGACAGGAGTTTTAGAATGTTTCAAGTAGAATATAATGAACTGTACCAGAAACTTCAGTGCTAATGAAGCAGTTTCATACAAATTATAAAGTACAAAAATGAAGATCAAAATTCTTTAAAATACATTGACACGTTCTTCCATCTTTAATATGGAAAGAAGTGCTCGCAACTTTGCACAACAGCTGAAAGAATGCCAATTATTCTGTAAAACAAACATGATGGCAGAGAGGGATTTCCTTCCTGACATGTGTAATCCAAATAAAGGAAAAACTTCTGAGTTTTCAACTTAAGAGAACATTGGCAATCCCAGCAGCTGAGTTACTGGGATCTTCCATCAGATTACAAAAATCATCTTGGAGGTGTGGTACGGCAGTACAGCTGGCAGCTCCTATTCTGTTTCGTAGGTACTACTACACTACTACACAGGAACTGTCAAGAGACCTTCATTTTGTATTATAAAATAATTTTCAGAAAGCCATAAGCTTAAAATGCCTCCTGCATAATTTTGGACTTGCTCCATGTCTCTTGCAGCTAAAGATGTGGAACTCTGCTGCCTGCTTAACAAATGCCAAAGGGCTAAAAGAATTAAGTATAGACATATCCCTGTAAACTTTCTGGAGCTCAGCACAACACATGCAGGAATGCAGTCAGAGATGCCAAAAGAAAGGGAAAACTAACGTTTAAAATAGCATGTCCACTGACCTCCTGCCTTCAGACTCAAAAGTAAAGATGCAGCACAGCCTCTCCTGGTCAGCAATTAGCAATATTTGTATTCTTCAGCTCAAGGAAATGCCTACGCAGTATTCCTTACATTATGAACAGAGTCATTTTTCAGTTAAAACTGTAAAAATCTCCTCTTAATGTTATTGAGAGTACATTGTCCCCTTAAACTTTTTCAGAATGCTGCTATGCTATGGTCTTGTACCACATATTTATGGTCTGTCTATAGAAAGAGTCTCCACACAACTCCAGCATTGACAGCTTTTCCCCATAGAACTGACAGCACACATTTGAGGATGCTCACCCTTATCTTGTCATCTGTTTCCATAGTGGCCTGCAGTCTCCCATTCACACTGAACACACAGAAGAGGCCATTTTCATAATATATGACACAGTGGCCTTCTCTGGAAGCTTGAATAAGTTTTGGTCTCAAGCAGCTTTCGGGACCTTGTAATCTTTCATGACCTTCTAACGTCCTCAGTAGATCTCCATTCATAGAATGTATAAGACATGGTCCTTCTAGTGAGACAGAACAGGATCTCAGGTTATTGATTTATACACTCAATTATAGACATCATTTTTCAAATAACAAGTCATGACTTCTACTTAAATAGTCACTATTATACTACTTTAAAATGGTTGTTACCATGTTTAGGTGAATTGCCTATGACTTCAAGGGTGTCAGACACTAAGATAAATGGCTTACCCCTTAAAAGCTTTCCATTAAGGTATTTTAGAGCATGTAGATTGCCTTCTGTGGATTTTCTTTTAAAGCAGATAGTAGTTAATTTTGAGATTATTTAATTTTGAGTAATTAAGCATACTGAGCCTTGAAAGGAGATTTTCAAAGCAGACACAGAGAGCTAAGACTAATGAATTTACATGGGTAGGTATTCTACAAGTGTATGTTCTCATATTATGATTTTAAGCCATACATGACCCACTAAATATTTTCTTTTTTAACACATTTTGACAAATACCTGATTTGCACATCAGCCACACAAGTTCACACACATAACACAGAAATGAACACAGGTACAGACCATACACCCAAATCTGAAGACATATCCCTGAGTAACTACTTTAGAAACACTAAAGTAGAAAGATAATGAGATCTTAATAACATATTAAAATAAATATTTATATATAAATATAAATACTAGTAAGATACTAAATAAGATACTAATTCAAATAAATCTACAGTTTAAAAATAAATGTGGACAATTAAGCTAATAAGAAAATTATAAAGAATGTCCACAGAATGAACACCGTTCATTATAATTTTCCTGCTAAAAGCAAATCTTTGAGAACACAAATGGAGCATATTAGAGGCTTTGCAACCAAGCTGAAAGAGCCTGAACAGCATTACCAGTACTTTATACACACTCTTCATCAAACAAACAGTCCAGCACATTCTCTTTCTCTCAAAACTAATTTTTGCTTCCCCTTTTTGAGAAGTTATCCATAACACTCTTAACCATCCTGGCCCTCAAAGGCTGTATCCAACTATGCTATATGCAATTACACACTGGATAAACAAACAGAAATAGCAAGCAGGAGGGAAACTGATGTGGTTGCCTCCTTTTATGCATGTCTGAACAATACTCCATTTTAACATGTTTAAAAAGAGGTTTAAAATTCCATAGCAACTAAAAAAAAGGCTAGAAATAAAACCACCATAAAGTTTATAAATTCTGCCACTTGAGACTATATTCCTCTTGGATCCTATTAGGATTATAGCTTCATGAACAGAAAGAAATGACAAGAGCTACCTTACCTTTTGAACCACTTATTACCAGGCCAAGCTCAGCACAAATGGCAGCACAGGTGATCTCATAGTCATGTCCTGTCAGAATAGCTCGAGGAGTTGCAAAATCACCTTCAGTGAAAAAACAATAAAAGCAATCCTTGGTTACAATCTATTCCCAAAATCACTGCTTTCCATCACTGAAGCATCTTCTGTTTCCTTGCTCTTTTGAGTTCATGTTGCTTACAAATCACTTCAATGCTCCTGTTTGCATACAGGACTGTTGCACTCCTACCTGTGCAGCACAGCAGCAGCACTGTGTCTGCAGATTTAACATTAATTTCTAACATGCAGTAATAGGAAAGTCAGGTGTGCAGTAAAACCAACCAAAGTTGGTTTCCCCTCCCTCTGTCTTCCCCTCTAATTTATATTTTGTGGAAAGGGAGATTTAAGTCAATTACTACCCTTTCCTACAACAGGCATTGGTAAATGCAAGCATCACTACAGTAGCTTTCAAGAGAAGACACCTGAAGTACCCAAAGATGAAAGAAAACTTCCAGTGACTGATTTTATTTTAACCTAATAACAGTGCTGAAACCTCAGCCTGAAGTCCAGTTTTTTGCAAGATGTGGAGCTTGGACCACAGTGAGTATGACGAATTTGCAAAAAAGTCCCACTCAAACCCAATATTAATGCTCCTATTAGACATTTCCCTGCTACAGTAACTGTATTTTTATTTTTTTTTTGTAATTCTCTCTATAATCAAACATATATGGATACAATAAAAAAGAATTGTACAAGTGGCACATTTAAAAGAAAAAACAGTATTCTCCAGGTCAAGGCAGCAAAAGGGTAAGCAAATGCTATAAAGGTCTTTAAATAGTTTTATAACATTGCTCACAGGTTATTCACTGCCTTCCAAGAGTGCTGGCATTTCAAAAAATCACAAAGTTATTTTTGTATTACCATATAATTATCTCATTCATAGCATCCTACAAAGCATTTAAACACCAAGACAGTAAAGGAGTGGTAAAATCAACTTTATTTTTCATTTGGAAAAGAGGAGATGGTATTACAAAGACACAGAGTAAGAGTGGGACCAATTGACCCCATTAGTTACTAAGTTAACGCATCAATCAAATTGCATTTGAGGTTGTAACTTTTTAAAAGATAAATGGCAATAATCTGTCCATGCAGAGCAGCACCAGCACTACCGGTACTGTTATTATAAATCATGGAGCTATATTTAAAGGGATAGTTTCTCAGAAGCTGCATGTGTACTCTGAGAGACTTCTCTGCAAAAGAAGTGTAAGATCTGGGCTTGCTTGTGTATTTTTACTCAGACCATTTATACCACCTCCCAAAACATCTGTGCAGCTGCCACATTCCAGTGGCTTTAAAGGAAAGGTCATAATTTCTGACAGTCTCAAATCAAGAATTTTGACCTTTCAAAATTTGATTTGTTCTGCAGTTACTATTACAAATTGTATCAACAATACAAAACCTTGAAAAGTAAATAAACCTATTTCTTCTTAGATATATCCACAGACATTATATGTGTGTGCATACATTTACGCAGACATATATGTTGCTGGCATTTTAAATCTGAACATGCTTTGGAGCAACTTGCTGAACTGTCCTAATCTCTTAAGAAACAGTAATTAGAAGCCGTCACTTTTGTTTCATATAATGTTTGAAAAAACTGACTCAAGCCCAGGAAGTATGGCAGACAGCTCAGGAGCAAAGGAAAAAAACTCACAACAAATTGGAAGCATAAGGGTGGATTTCATGACCTCTAGGTACTTCTCAGGTGGCTGATCCTGTGAATTTTGCTCACAAACCTTTCAGAGCAAAGCTGCTCTTTGAACTTTGCTCCCCTAAACATGGGCTGAGCACCTCAGAAGATTCATAAATGAACTCTACGTAGCCAAACCACAAACCTGAAGTTTTAGGGGAAAATGTAACAGCAACCATAACATAATACTGTCATCCAGTAACAATTTAATGTTGCTGACCAAATTCTTTCTCCTTGTCATTCCGAAGCCCTAAAATGGGGCAGTTCTGTTTATTTAGAGGTTTTGTTAACTTGTTTTATTTTAAATGAGCTGCCTATATTAGCAAAATTTTAGAATTCTGGTTTTATTGCTTTCTTCTGGTTTCAGAAATTGAATTAACAGATACTCACATAGATCAGTAAGGAATTAATTATACACTTCACATTAACAAAACTTTTGAAATTCAGGAAGTTTTAAATATACAATATTGCAGGAGGTAATGAATGTAAGATGTTGAAGTTAGAAGCACTCATGAGAAGCAATGCTTGAATTAATTGTTAGGACTTGCAAATAAACAAAATCATGAGAGTAAACTTATTGCTTACAGCAACTACATTATTATGGGCTTTATCTCCATAAGGCTGTCAGCAACTACATCCAATAAATGTAGGGGATAAGATTCTTAAATCAAGAAGTAGAAACTGAGCACATATATATATATATATATATATATCTGTGTGTGTGTGCTTGTATGTGTGTATATATCACAGTTCACAGAAAATAAAATTGCCTAAGTAACACTCATAGTCTTTTCAGAATTTGGACTTGACTGCAAACATAACAGAGTATAAATCTACAGGTGGAAGAATCAGTGTTTCATAGATTGTATCAACTATTTCCTAAATTATATCTGAAATAAAGAAACATTAAAACCAAACAAAAAAGCCCAAAAAAACCACAAAATCCACAAAATTCACAAATAAAAAAAAAAAATCCACCAAACACCCAACCCAAACGAACAAAAAAGAAGAAAACTAAGTAGTATCTTTAAAGAACTTAGGATTTGAATAGATACTGTAAAAGAAGAGTCCTGTGAAAAGTCAGGCTGACTCCTTTGATAAGAATGTCAAGTATTTAGGGGTTTCCAAGCCTCTGATTTCCCAAATAATGGGGTCAACTTAAAAGCTGGTCATAGAGCAGAACAGATTTCTTTAAAAGCTTTTAAACTGTTATTGCTTCAAAAGATTGTCATGGTTTTCAATAATGCAAAGAGAAAATTTTATTTTGTTGCTGGTTTAAGGGGCACCACTTCAAACTTTACTGAATTGTTTTAGGAGAACAGACTCACAGACCCTTTTGAAAAGCTAGGGAAGTGACTTCAAAGGGAAGAGAGTCTTTGTCCACTAAGCAGGTTTACGACCACTGATGCAAACCCTAAGTACGGGCTGAAAAGAATACTCAGAGAATCTTTATGGAGATCCTTAAGGAAGATGAACAAGTCAAATGAAATTAAAGATAGTTCAAATCCTAGCACTAATAACCAGGACACAATAGTTTTACAGATGTGCTTTTCTCAGTGTAGGATATAGGGATATCCTCAGACTACCCTACCACTGGATCGCTGCTTGGAGCTGAATGCTGTAACATTCTTAATGACACATTCACATTGCTAAAAGTGCCATCAATGATTTATTTAAGTTACAGGAGGCACACATAAAGTTACTTTTCAGTAATGGACAGAATACTTTACCTTTGCAGCAACCATTCAAATTATTTCAAGAGAACTCACCTACATTCCAATAAATAATTTCTGCAACACTGTTTTCCCATAGAAAATAAAATAAAATATCACTCTTACTTGAGTAACTAAAGTACATTTTAAATCATAAAAGTCAAGCTTCAGAAGATAAAAGAGCACATGATATCATGTCAGCCTGTGGTGATATATCAGTGAAAAAATGTTAGGCTTTTGGAAACTACATTTAAAAAGGAACAGTGGGATTACGGCAAAGTCAAAACTTTCTTCCAGTTTAATGACATCCAGAAGAAGAAAAGCCTTACTGGAGAGAACATGAAATTGTTTTCTATTACTGGGTCTCTCTCTGCCATTTTTTTTCAGCTTTGGTGATGTTACAATACAAAGCAGGATCATGGCATTTTAAATCCATCAGCAAATTCCTGAAATGGCTGCTTTCTTTATTTTCAGCACTAAGCCGTAAAAGCTGAACCAAACACAAGAACTCATTTGAAGAAAATATCTTCCTAAAAGTAAACCAAATCAGAGATTAGCTAAAAAACTTACCTCACAATTAAATACAAGATACTCTTCCTACTATTTATGGGTGAGATAGTATTATACAACACATTAAAATATAAAATACTTGACTGTGCTCCTTTTATGTTTTATACTGAGAAGACAATTATTATAAGTCACAAGGAACTAAACAGCCATTTCTAAATTATTCTCTGATTGCAGAGGCTGTGGGACACTTTTAAATGACAAATTAATTATGTGATTTTATGTCAGTATAAAATCCAAATAAATGAAGCATCAGTTAATCTGTCTTTTTACCATTTTCTTGCAAAAGTGATTGAGTGCTTTTTCGGAATGATACATCAACCAAACCAAATTATACATGTAAGAAAGGCCTCCTAAAATTAATTTTTAAGATTTCCCAATTTTGAAGTTGCTTTTTATGATTAAAAAATAAGGAAAACAATATAAGGTTTGAAATAAAGATGGGAAGTACAGATATATGTACAGAATATAGGACATCTGGACAAAAATGCTCTCAGAAAAATGGAGGTAAGTCAAAAAAACTGACTCTGCTAAAGGTCCTATGTTGATTATATAGCAAGTTTCAGACCTTAATTGCATCAAAGTGATAACTGTCAAACATTATATAAAGTTTGTGTATTAACATTATTTATAGATCATATTATCAGCCAAATTATTAGAACCCCATTTCACTGGCACAGAAAGCTACCTGATGGATCTTACTCAAGTGATACCACACAGAATCACTGAAGTATTCCTAAAGCTTCAGTTTGAATAATCTTTTCTTTATAAATAAAAATTTTTATATAACAATATAATATTTTCACATTATATAGGAACTTCATCGTTGTCTGCTTCTTCACGTGACACTCCATCAGCATTTTCTCTTAATTCCTTCAAACTGCTTTCCATCTGTTCAGACTTATTTTACCAGAAAAAGTACAACCTTATGCCAAGATGCAAGTTTCAGTTTTGCAAAAAACCACTTCAACCCTGTATTTGCTGGAAAAGGAACAACATCTTCAAACAATGTATCATTTTATCCTGAAGCAAGGTCTAAACATATAAAGCACAGGAGATGCTATGGTTTGTTCAGTAAGGAAAAAATACATTAGCTTTATCTTGTAGGATTCATTTCAGTAAATATAACCCAGGAGGGTTTACTGTACTTCCCTCAGTGTCACTCAGTGCAACAAGTGACCAACATTTATTCAGTATTAATGAAAGAATTTTCACACATGCTGTGCACAAAAGCTACATTTCCAAAACAAACAGAATAAAGAAGATCCTTCATGAAAGGCCTTCATAAACTGGGTATTACAATTCAGACTTCAAAAGTCAATAATCCCCAGTCTCTTAATTCCTACACCATGTGCAACACAAAACTTTCTGGAACAGGTTCTCCCTTAGTGAGGATTCATCTGCTGCAAGTCCTGGAAGTCATTCAGCAGGACTCCTCCCACTGAACCCAGTGCTTTTTGAAGCCCCCAGAAAGTATCTGCAGGTGAATATTCAGGGTCAGAGTATACTAATATTTTAATATTTGCACCATCCCGACTTCATAAACTGTTACTTAACTGCCATAATACTTATGGCAGCTTTGAAGTTTTAGAATATTTTCATTTTTATCTAATAATGTTCTAAAATGGGTTTATGAAGGGGCTGTTTTTTGCTTACACTAAAAAAAAAAAAATAATATATGTATTTTCTTCATATTTCTCTCTTGTGGTTTATAGTACCATTACTTAGTAAGTTCAAGAAAAAAAGACAAAAAACCTAAACAGAAATTAAGAAAAAAAATCAAGTAATTATTTCAGTCAGAAATAGCAGCTACTGAGGAACTGTAAGGTAAACTAAGATAACTACATCTAGTTAAAACCTATACAGTTTAACTTGGGAAAAATAAATCTGAGATGAGAGGTTTCCTATGATAATTCCACTCAGTTTAGCACATTTTTATGATCTTTTTATTTTCCCCTACTAAAATACATAAAAATAATTTATTTTAAAGTCTGTGCTTGAGCTGTTTGATTACTTTTATCAAGGTAATTTCAAATCAATAATACCACCAGAAGTATAGTGTACTAGAGAGATGCTTACCACCTTCACTTACCAATGTAACTGGGAGTGCTGATGGCATACACCAAGTTCAGAGAATGCATAAATTAGCTTTATACAAGTAACTCTTTTAACCAGATACATTGTCAATGAGTCAGGCCATAATTCCAATATCTCCATGGTAAGAGAGCTACTACTAGAATTTCAACCCAGAAACACTTAAAAAATAATTTCTCACCCAAGTCAGGATTATTGTATTGATCAAGTAATTTTTATAACATTTATGCTGTGATCTTATTCTAGGCTATAAATTGTTGTATCTTCTGCTCTACCTATTCTGTCTTACATGGTATAGACTATAAAGTGAATAGTGATTTTTCTCAGCAACCAACCACAGTAAATAGATGTGATACATTAGTACATCATCCCACAACGCTGTATATAGTGCACATTAGGGTTGTATTCATTTATCATCTGAATATAATTTTACCACATCAAGTGTTAGTTACAAGTCATAAACACAGCATTGTTTTTCCTGGAACCCAAAGGTCTGTGTTGCTTCATGGAGTACTAAATATCTTTATCCTGCTGGAAATATCAAGCATCCTATTTTAGTAACACCTGAAGCAGGTGACTGCCAAAAAAGCAGCATCCTAACTCCTTATTTGTTTCCAGTCTCAAAGTACATACATCCTTGGTTGCCTCAAAACTTGCTCTGCAATGCTTCTTTGAATTACTGATTGACAAGTCCTGAAACAATCTCTCAGCCAGCTGAAAACAAGGATGATAGAGATGCTACACTTACTACTATAGGACATACTTTTGGCCAAAACAAATATTTATGGCACACAAACTTACATGCTCATCAGTACCAAGCCATTATGGCTATTTAGCTGCTTTCCAAACTATCTGTGAATGCTATTGCAAGTTCTTTTCAATGAAGACTTTGTCCCCATAGGTATCCATGACACAACTTTTGGAATTATATAAATACAAAATTATCTGGCTTGTGTGCCATCATTGCAGATTTCCAGATACACCAGAATCCATCCACCCGTTATTCCTCATCCTTTTCCAGTTTAAATACGTGGAAGGTAGAACCATCATCTCGATGTGATTTACAGAGTACTTGGAGGCCCCCATACAATGAGGTTCAATGAGGCCTCAAACTCTTTGAGGTATCAATGTGTTACAGCTGAAAGAAGAAAGGACAGGGAGCTTTTGTGGCTGCAGAATTTAAGGCTCTGTTCTAGATTCACAGAGATTGCCCCAGTCCTTGTTACCTGTGGAGCTACAGGTGACTGTGGGACGAGTTACAGCATCAGGGGCTTTGTCCACTAAGCTTTCATGAGGATTTCAAGGCTAACACTGAATAATGCAATAAATGTTAGGTAAAATAATATTTAGTAAAAAATGTTAGGTAAAAGAACACCTTTCAAAAACATGTTATGGACACTTTTTCCAAGCTTTGTGGATCTTCTCTATGATATACTTTGTACTGAATTAGACTTGCAACATAGAAAAATGTAACATTGTGCTTGTTAAAATCCTTTAAAGCAAAAAGAAAAAAGTACTCAATTTCTTTTTGCAGTCCACTTAACAAAACACTCCTGATTTATTTCTGTTTCAGTTCCTATGTTGAACTTAAATTTACATTGTATTTTCTCATTAGAAATTCAACAAAAAGGATAAAAATTATACTACATATAATTTTTTTCCTCCAAAATGTGAATAGGTATTTTTAATTTTTTACTAGCTAGTGCTTAGGATCCAGTCCTGAGATCAGCTTCAACTGGATGCCAGCAGATGGTGCTGAAGGACTCTGGCTTTACATACAACATTGTGCTGTGCTGCCATTTTTGAGAAACAAAGAATATTTGTTACATCTGCAGTAAAACAATGTTACAATAATACTGAATTATTTACTGGCTATTTTTTTTTTAAGAAGGGCTCACACAATAACGTATAAAATGCTTGCAGGAGTGAAAAATAAAAGAGCTACTGAGCACCTAAAGGAGCATGTGCAGACTGTCCTAAAACTCGAAGCTGGAGCAACACTTTTCCTACCAGGCTGACTTCAGCGGACTATTGCCTTTATAACTGCAGCAATTTCAAACATATTTTAGTATTTTGAGGCTGTGCAAATTTTTAGCTACTCCGGTAGACAGAAAGTAACAGTAATAGGAGAATTTCCATTACTAACTAGCCTGATTAGTGATTTATGGACTTTCTGATACTCCTGCTACTTAGCACGATAAATGAAAAAGGGAACACTAACAGGTAAGCTTTTTACAAATACTTCCCAATTCATTTTTTTTAAGAGAAGCTGCTGTTAAGGAAATT
The DNA here is from genome assembly GCF_001522545.3 of Parus major. Classification (NCBI taxonomy): domain Eukaryota; kingdom Metazoa; phylum Chordata; class Aves; order Passeriformes; family Paridae; genus Parus; species Parus major. Next base: position 10,799,209 of record NC_031771.1, on the reverse strand, counting down.
ACTTTCAATTTTAAAAAAATAATAATTAGAATTCTATATAATTATTTATGCTATAAACACTCTTTGGAAATGTGGATCCTCATCTTCTCTACTACCATTGGTTTTGAAAAAAAATTTGAAAAGAGAAGTCCAGATCATACAGACCTGGGAACTAACATGTAGGTTAATTCAAGATGAGGATGAGGGAAGAAGGCAAAGAGGGTTTTTTTGGCTACTGAGTTAACAGCAGATACATGACCTGCTTAAAATCAGTGTGACTGCTCGTTGTGTGCAGAGAGAAGCATCTATGCAAATCCTCACAGAATTCAACTTTACAGGATTAGTGTGACTGAGTACAAAGAAATTATAATCCATGACATTATTCTTCAATCAACCAGCACAAAGATGCTCCTCAGGTACAATTTCATATTAAAATTGCTTGCATTGTCCATTCTAATTATGAAGCATTCTCAAGAAGTTTAAATTTTCAAACTGAAAAATGTCTGCAGCAGCTGATGAAATACAGATGTTTTATCTTTTACTATGATTACCTATACAACTAAAAACGAATGATTTCTCTAGTCTCAAGATTATAGCTTTAATGTTAATAATAATTTATAATTATTTTATACTTTTTACTATACATATTATATATATATTTAACAATAATAATGTTAATTGATAGAAGTCTTGCAAGTATTCAAATATCTATTTAGGAATTCTAGCTGAATAAAAATAAAACAAAAATGCAGTTTCTTTTAAAAGTAGCTTGGATAGGAACAAGACTGTTCTTCAGCAAGACAAGAAATGTGATTAAATTTTGAATCCCTTGGGAGATTTCATATTTTATGAATTGAAAAGATTATGCATTTTAAAAATTTTCCTCTGAAGGAGATATTCTACACATTTTCAATAGCAAAACTGTTCAGTGAATCTTCCCAATTAAATCTTACTTAAATACAATAATTTTATTTTTAAGTATGAAATCAGGTGCTTACATTCACATGAGTCCTGCTACACAGCTACACCACAAAAACCATTTATTTCCCACACTTAAGAATACCTGAATATAGTACTCTCTAAAAAAATATAAAGCTATGCAATGAAAGCACCCCCATAGTCCTCATGATGCAAATGTGATACATACAGAGAGTAACATTTTCTAGTTTTATGGGCTAACGTAAAAGAGGTAATATAATTTGTTTTATTCACATATGTGTGGAAGATCAGTGCAATAACTCAGAAGAGAGCCCATTAGTATTAGCCGTAGTGATACAGTTATGCACTGACTATACATTTCATAGCACTGAAGATTTTTATCAGTCAAGCCTTAATTTCCTTAGCAAATCAAATTTCTAATTAGGAATATTTTGGGTTTTTTCAAATCATGAAAACTAAAACCTAATTGTGGACACATTCATAGATACTTGAAAGCAATGGAATCATATCTTCATATTCCATTAATAAAGAGCGAGAATAGCAGAAAAATACTTTATCTTCCACTGGACTATAGAAATGTCTACCATTTTTTAAGCACAAACCATTTTAGAACCATAAACAATATTAAGAAAAATTCACCACCCTAAACCTCACCTTCAACAAAGTACATCCAAACAAAATAGCTCCAGTGAAAAACCCAAAACCTTGAAGAAACAGATTTATGTTCACTAACATTCATGATTGGCCTTTACCTGGTCCATGTACTTGAGGGATTATTAAAGAAAACTGGAGAAAATAGTGTATTCCAACTATAAAATCATGTGTTGGTAAAGGAAGACCACAAGTATGTGTGTAGAAAGAGATCTGGTGACAATTTTTAATATGTAACAGCTAGAAATTACCTTCTAGATATGAATATAACCAATACAGCAAAACAAATTTTAAAACACATTGCTGAAAAGAATTTACATGGAAGTGGCAAAGATATGAGAATGTTCAATACACTTTATAGGGAAGAAATCAAGGACAAGATAATTCCTGAAGTACTTTGGGAAAACAGTTTTCAACAGACACAGAATATCCTGTAAGATCTCATGGGCAGTTAAGACTACAGAAAACAAAGGAAAAGGTAATAAGGATACTACTGAATGCAGCACAGGGATAAGACAGACAAGATCCCAGCTGGCACAACTCAGAGCTCTCCAGTGACTTTGACACAGTAAAACCAGGAAGAAAGATCAAAATAAATGAGATGTTTCTGAAACAGTGTAAGCAGCAAGGTATGAGTAAAGAAACAAACCCCTGAGAGCCACACAAAGATGATATGTAACTAACAAGAACATCAGGAATAACATTCTAAAAACATGAAAATATGCCAAGTTTTCTCAAGAAGTTGGTTTTTTATCAAGAGCAAGAAATACCAGTAGATGATGCCACAAAAGTACTTCAAGAAAAGGTCAGTTGCAGTCAGACAGTAAACCCAAGTAAAACCAGCAGTGAAAACTGTTGTCTCAGCTAGAGAATACCTGAATGAGGTAAATGTTTGGCACTCAACTGGCCTGATAATAGTGACCTGAGGATACTGTAACAATGAAGCTACATAATCCCAGAGCTATAACAATTGTTTCACGGATATTGGGTGGGGTTCTGCAAAACTAAAACAAGTCTTATGTTGTTTTAAAAGCAGGAAAAAGAAAATTAGAGAGTAGTCTGCTTAATCCCAACAAACAGAAGAAGTACCAGCAGAACACTTATATTTTTATACATACACACTCAATTTCCTACAAGAAAACCAGGAGATGAGTAACAGCTGATTTGGATTTGTTCTGAACAAATCGTATCAAAGCTATTTTTTCTTGCAATGTCAAAGTAACAGGATGTTTTCAGGGAGACATCACATATTTTTACTTTAGTAAGAACTCCAGCACTGTTCCATGTGAGCAATTCCTTAAGGAAAACAGGGAAGCACACATTCAGAATACACTATTATACACTGGAAAGCTATATTCAGAAAGCTATTCATTGTCAAAATGGTAAATCCACTGATGGGCATTCCTGAACCATGTACTAGCCAACATTTGCTTTAATGACCAATTTAATAGAATAAGACAGCAAAGTATATTTGCAGATATGAGCTGCTGCAAGGCTGCTGGAGGACAGGAAGAGAATTCAAAGTTTGACAAATTGGAGAAACAGTCTAAAAAAGAATACACTTCAGAAAGTTTGAAGATGAGATTCCATAGCTATACTACACAGAGAAGGAGACAGATGTGAGTAGATTCTTCAGAAAACACTGAATTTCATTCTGGCTCATGCCCTTAAAACAGTGACAGTGTCATGGTGTTTTGAAAGAAACAGATATTCCCTGGGGATGTGAAAAGTACTGGTCTGTGAAACAGGTTGTTTTCTACTTATTACTGGAAAGGCTTCAGCTGCATTTCTGGGTCTACTTTGAGGAAGACAGTCCACTGGAGAGATGAAAACACAAAAATAATCAGAGGTCTGGATAAACATGACTTACGGCAATAAACAAAGAATTGAGTTATTAAAGTTGGAGGCAAAGAATTGCAGGTCATGGCAATCCAAATAACTGGAAATACCTGCAAGAAGGAAATAATCTGTTCTCTACACAAAGGAATAGATAAAAGATGAGAGAATGCAACTTCTGGAGAAAGAATTGGATACTAGACTGAACACTGGGATGGGGCTTCTAAGGCCCAAAAATGTATTTGCTGAAGTTTTTAAGAGAAGATTGGACAAACATCAGTGGAGATTGGTTTTGGCAAAGTTAAGCCCTCACTGGGAAAAGAAAATAGGTCAGGTGATCAAAGCTCCTGCCCACCCTATTTCCTATGGTTCTGTGATTACAAAGGAAAATTTGATCCCCCAACCTAGGAAATGTCCAAAGGCCAGGAGCTGCCACTTGAGCTTCAAAGCTAAAGTGGGATCTGAAAGTGATGCTCACTATTTGTATGCAAATGAATTCTCTCATCTCTTTTCTCCAGACATCACACAATCCCTCCTTCCACCCCTCACTTCTCACCTCCCCTCCACCTCCATCTCCTTAAGCCAGGCAAGGACAAAACACAGCATATTTCCACAGCCCTCTCCCAAGAATCCCCACATTCTACCACACAAGTCCTGGTGCATAATGTCACATCTCCAAGTGGTGCCTTGGAGCCTCTAAATATGCAGAAGCCAACTTGGTGTGCCACAGATCACACATGGGCTCCAAGGAGTACCGAGGGGAGGGCCACATCCTCTCTCTCCCACCTCCCCCAAGCCAGCCACATGCCAAGGAGAGAAAAGGAAAAGCCCCTTGCACTATGCAAAGTGACTTTACATCTCCACAGTAAATTATGCTAATTAATGTGAAAGCAAAACGGCTCAAGGCTATTCCAAAGGATACAACTACTTCAGGCCCTTAGCTCTGTTCTAAATTATTTCAAGGCTTGGTCAGAAATCGTCCCCAGAAACATTTTTGTATCAAAAAAGGCCTGTGCTCCAAAGAAGTAGTGCCATGCTTTTACATTTTCAAAACCAATTCATTTAGAAAGAGAAAAACTACATTTGATGAAAGAGCATAATGAAATATTTTTTTACATTTCAGGTTCTAATATGAGAAGGAAAAAATGATTTCATCTAAATATAATCAAGCTGTTTTGTGAAGAATAAAATAGTTTCCAGCAGATGTGTCCCATGTAGAAATTTTCTATCTCTGAGACCTCAATTTGTCTGATTTGGTTTACAGTGATCAATACATTTGAGAGGTATTGGGGAGAAACTAAATAAGATAGTGAGACTCCATAGCTGTAATTTCTTTAAAAAGTCAGACTCACAGTTAAAAACTAAATTATGTAAATAATAAGTCTTTCAGTGACATTTTTCTTCTGTTAAATCAAAACAAGAGAATTTTTCAATACAGTCAAGTTAGCCATAAAATTGTCCTTGATAAAGAATACAAAGCCACTTATTTATCATGTGTGCCACAGCCCACCTGGCTTTTCAGCTTAAGTATTGTTCTAAAACATGAATATACAGAGCCAGAAATCCAGAGCTCAGTTCTCTGAAAGTAAAGAAATCAGACAAGTAAATGGAAATAAAATATAAATGGTGGAATAATGGGTGCCTAATGGGATATTATTTAGAGTAGATGGATCATACCAGCCTGCCAGCTGATGTACAACTGAGGCAACAGGTACTGTGAAAGGAAGAAATAAACACTGCCTGGTTTAAATTACTTTTTCTTGAAACTACTCTGGCACCATGATTTGGCAAAATATCATTAGATGCACACTGCTGTGAAGTCAACTTAAGATGGACATTAGAGATAAATGAACAGAGAAAAAATAGAAAAGAAATATCAACTTTGAGAGTACCTAAAATTCCAGTGAATAGTGCTCATTGAAAGCATGAATAAATTGTATTTTGAGGTAAAAGAATCATGAACTTCAAACACAGAAAGACATTAGGCCAGTTAAATACCAACATGCTGCAAATGAATGGAAGTTACAGCTGTAGTAACAGGGCTCAGAACCCAACAAGTCTGCTGGTGCTTTCCATTTCTGACAAAAACAGAACTAAGCAGAAACAGCTCTTTTCATTTGTCTTTTCAAAAAAGTTTTGACTGAACAGAGAAGCCTACAGACAGCTATTTCTGGGAAAAATTAAACACTCCAGATTACCATCTCTTTGAAGCAGGAACTGTCTATACCCATGTCTAGGAATACGTATAGTGCCATGAGATTCCAATTGATAACAGAGGTTTCCAGGCATGCTGTATCACAAAAAAACCTTACATAAAGGCAGTTGGTAAACACAGGAGCCATTGCAAGTCCCTAGAAGTCCAAGTCTAAAAGAACTACAAGCACAGAGATTTACCAGGTAGCTAGTGTGATTTTAAAGACCATCTAGAATTGCCTGGTGCTACCTCTGAAAACTGCAAAATACTAATATGATAGAAATCTGCTTTAGAGAAGAGAGTCAATAGATTGTAACAAAATCTACATATTTGAGTCAAATAGTAGGTATGGAACCTCAGCAAATGATCTGTCAGGGTGATCAAGGAGCCTATAGCCTCAAAGTCTCATTCACACAGCAGCAAAGCCTAGCAAATGTGGGACAAATACAACTTCTCAAGGCATGCTTAAGAATCTGCAAACTCTTTGGAGTTTCCAAGTTTACAAGGTCTGAAAAAATAACACAGAGTTTGTGTTCTCTTTAAATTGATAGACTGCAAAATATGTATGTAGTATTCACAGAGATTTTTTTTCCTCAAGCAAAGCCATATTTATTTAAAGATGCTCATAAAACACTGCTAGCCACTTCCCAGAAAAACCACCATCACTTTACCAGGGCTGCTTGGAAGGATAATTGGGATAGTTTTCACACATCCTCTGCCTTAAGATTCTGCAACTGTATGAACTGAGCTGCATCTTGTTCAACTTTTGCATAGCTTTCACAGTCAACATCAAACAATTTGCAAGTTAAATTCAGATATTCATTCTGATATTAATTAGTTGTGCTTCTTCAAAGTTGGTCACAGGATGCAATTTAAGTCAAGCCACCTCTGTGTTTCAAATTCAAATAACTCCAGATGTAAGAGACTGAATATGGAACAAACAACTTTACCAAATTGATTAATTTGGAAGATGTCAGGTATTGTTTCAATTATAGAAAATGGTGTGCCAGCTATAACTGCAATATATGACAGCTCTAATACCAATTCTTGCTTTCCAGATGTCCATTTTGCCCTCTGCAGAGCCGTTTTTACTAAAAACGTTTAAACAGGGTCAGAGAAGACCTTAAATGAATGGAAGAAAACCTATGAAATACTCTTCATAGGATACAATATCCTCTTCTTACCCTTTCCCTTCAAGGCATTTTATTTTTTTTGCTGAACAGGAGCTCTGTTTGGCTATGATGTGCCCCTAAATTTATGTATATAAGCTCTCAGAAGTTGTCTTGAAAGCCCCTCATTCCCATAAAATGGCTTACTCTAGGTTTTTCTCAACTGCCTTTTTCTTTGCTTTGGGGATCAGAAATTAATTTTTTTTGTGTGGACTCAAACTGGCATAAACCAAGATAATTTTCTGCCTTTCCTGTTACATAATACAGGGTTGTACAGTCATAGCAGTTCACTGTTTTTTATAGAGGTAAAAGGGAGAATCTTCATGAATAAAAGACAGGATTCAGGAATTCCTGGGAAATTCTGCAAGATGGAATAGAATAAACACTTTGGCAAGTGCAAGGTAAGTTTGGGTGGGAGGGGTTAAAACTGAGTGAGGCTGGAACAGGGTTACTCTGCCTTATTCATTTGGTTATATCATGTGAGCCCTGTTGCTTTCACTGGAACCAATCAGAATGCCTCATACATGACTCTGAGGACTTCGCATCTAGCACCCTATCTAAAATTCTCTTATGAAGTATTTGCTCAAGACATTTTGAGAAAAGCTCCTTATAAAGCAGGTTTTTTTTGGTTTTTTCTTACCTCTTGGGTTATCACCGATGATGTTGGTTTTGCCATTCCAGTACCAGAGCAGCAAGGTTGCATCCCGAGATCCTGAGAGGATGTAACAATTCCCTCCAATGTAGGACTCGGAACGAGCCAGACAGGTCACAACATCCCAGTGGCCAAACACTACTTGCATCAGTTTGCCTGGAACACAGAAAATTGATTCTTTTAAAACTACTCTCTTATTCTAAGACAAATTAAAAATATTATCAAGTATCTTAAAAATATTTTCTTTATCCAAAAAATTTTAAAAAATGTTCAAAATAGAACTATAGTGGGGAGTAATATTTTTTCTTTATTTATTTGGTGTAAACTTATTTAAAAGTGCAGTAGTCCATACAACCTATACAAAAAAATACTTGCAGTCTCTTAATATTATGCTTTATTCAAAAGTCTAACTGGATTTGCTGAAGCCCAGCAATTGCAGATCTTGAAGAAGCGGGATAAAGAAAACACACACACACACTTTTCTCATGCACCCACTCAGGTAGCAGGGGCCAGGACAAATCCTGCACCCAACGACACAAGGAAGTGTGATGTGTGATGCCTCCAACATATGACCCTGGCTTTCTCAGCCCAAATGACTAAGCATCCATTTGTGCTTTGGGCTGAATAAAGAATGAGGAGAAACAGAAGGGAAAAAGAGTGATGGCTTTGGAAGGATTGACAAGACAGGCCAAAAATAGAAAAAGGAAATCAGACTACTGTGTTTCTGAAAATAAATAAATAAATAAATATAAAATTAAATAACATGTTCAGAAAAGCATTTAAAAAATTAAAAATAACACAGATTAGTGATGGGATTCAAGCACATTTTAATAAAATATTTTGGTGCATGAATTAAAAACTATTGGTTCCTTAATATGCATAATAGGGAATATTGCCAGCCTCTTTTTAAATGTTACAAAAGCACTGTATTTGTATCCAGCCACTAAATAACAATTAATGGGAACAAAAGACTTAAGGAAGTGGTTCTGAGGAAAGAACAAAAATATTAACAGCCAGATTTATAACAAGATCAAAAAGGTAATTACATTAAACTGAAGAAAAACAGAAATAAAACAAGAGATATGTATGAATATCTACAAGAAAAAGAGGGGAAACTACTTTTGTACATGAAGAAAAAATAAAATAACCAGATGCAATTTAAAGATTCAAAATCAAACACTGTCAAAACTTATTAGGCCTGCTCTAACCTTCCAATGGAAATTGCGAGATGAATGCTACCACATGACCCATTCCTAAGTGGACAGGGCAAACTCCTGGCTGCGCTCTTACTGTGCATATTCACCTTGTAGCACAAGGGTAACTCAGGGATCAAATAATTATGTAATGTATTTTTCAGCTGTATGAAAAACAATTTACCTGAGGTAATTTATACCTTTAGAATGCAAGTTTATGCTATAAACATCATTGAGTTATAGAGATCTCTTTCTCAATTATTTCTTATTTTATAGGTTCTGTTCTGGAAAACAAGCATTTTACAAGTTTATTTCTGGCTGGTTAGTTTTATTTTGTTACTGTGCAGCCAAAGATTCAATGAGTTTCATCAAAATAAGAAATAAGATTTTGCTGTTTTATATTGCTAAAAAAAAAAAAAATTTAATTTCATAAGAGTTCCACAAACTTTCCTGTTTCCTTTAACATGAGTTGTCCTCTTTATACAATACTACCAAATTTTTCCATTTGCACTCATATCCGTTTTTGACAGAACAAATTTTTTAGTTAATGTTTTATTTGACAGCTGTGCTACGAATAATTAAAGAAAAGTAAGACTCAAGTCTCCAGCACTGAAGCTAAAACACTCTCTCAAAGTCATTCCCACTGCTGGAGGAAGGTTTTATTGTTATTCTGCTAGATTGGCTGTGCTGAGAACCCATGATTTAAGTTGAAAGTATTTCCTATTATAAACAAACAAACACACCCAAAATCTCATGGGAAAATGGTTCTTTTTTTTGTGCAAGTCCTAAAACATAATTGAATTCAGCACTTGTGTTCACTTGTCTTTATGCCTTACTGATCACATCATCTATTCCCCATGATGCTCTGCTGATTTCCCTACTATATTCTCATTTCAATGTGAAGTAAAGTAAACTACATCTGAATTCACTTCATTTAAGCTAGAGTTGTTATACTGACAAATAGAAGAGACAAATCTGAAACTTTTCTGTCAATGGTATTTTGGTTTATACCCTTACTGGCTATGGTAGTAACAAGGTGCCTGGTAAATCTGCCATGCACAGAGGAAATGACTTAAAGAGATATTTATAGTTCAGATTGATACAGGGCAAGGCTACCAGAACCATACAAGCTCCTTCCATAGGTGTGAAGTAAAACACATATTTTGATATAATAGAATTATTTCTCTATTCATATAAATCAAGAATATATATTGAATATTTATTACTGCTAGCTATCCTTTTTGAAGATCCACTTTAAATTCACAGTTTTATGTAAATTTATTTTCATCAATGAGAAAATTAACCTAAGAAGGGTCTAACAAGATGTCTGTATAATGAATTGTGGGCAGTCAATATTACGTAAATGGAACTTCTCCTTCATAGTTAAGGCTTTAAAATCATAAAAATGACAGAAATACCAAAGTACGCCATGAGATCTAAAGTCTTAACAGATTTTCATTAAAGACCATTCTGTTTGTCAGACATTTTGGTTTGCCAAGTGTGAAAAACACTGTTACCTAATATATTTAAGAAACTATGACAAACATGTAGGATATTCCCTAGGGATTAATAACCTACTGGAAAGCTTGATGGCACACACACATTAACCACACTGGGTCATTAATCCCAAAGAAGTACCTTGCAGTGAGGTCGTTATTTCCATTATAAGATAATGAAAGGGGAAAAAAATCATACCTAGTTTTTCCTGGGGTTCCATGGTTTTTAAATTCCTGTAGCTGCTACACTGAAAGATTCTTTTCTATTTAGCATCACACATGCATGACTTCAATGGTTTGGACACACTCCAGCTGACAGACTAATTTAACTGCTGCCCATTATATCGATCAGTTTATGTTATATAAAAGAATTCAGTCACTCCAAATCAATTCTTCTAGTATGGCATAGTTTTCAAAGGCTTTTCATAAATATTCCTTCACCAGATTTCAAGACTTCTATTCTATGCTACTTGCCTGTGTTTCTTGAAAAATACCCAGTTCTCTGGTGCTGAAAGACCAGGGTTAAATTCAAGCAAATACTTTAAGAATAATTAACTCTCTTGGTATATCAAGCTTTACACAAACTCTCACCTGTGGAAACTACAGTGCAAGAGCAGGCATCCCTCTCTTATAAGCTTGAAGTGTGAAGCTCAGTCTAAACCAGAGCTCTTTCTCTCACATTTCCCTTCATACCACAAAAAATGACAGCACACAATAATACATGGCAGCAATAGGCAAGGAAAGATTTGACAAATATTATTAATAGGGGAATAAATACACACTCCAACCCTCATCCTTTATTTGAAAAAGTAGGCTGATTATAAACAGAAAAAAAAATTCTTTTAGGCTGTTCCCATATTTTAAAAATACATTACCTGAGTCAGTAGAGTAAACACGGAAACTCTTGTCCCAGAAGCCACAGACCAAGATGTAACGATTGTCGGAGGTGATGACAAAACACTGGGAATGTACCTGAATGCTTTGGTCTAAAAGGTCAGTGATTTGCCTCCTGTGCATACCTGTATTGCTGGCTGAACAGAAAAACCAAGACATTTTAGCATCCACATTCACAGAACAAAAGCACAATTAAGAAACTTACATTCACACCAAATACTGCTATTTGTATACATTGTATAATGTAAGTATATTCACTTCTGCTATTTGGTTTTTTTTTACAGCAGGGACACTTTCTTTCTAATTCTACTAAAAAATACTCATTACACTTCTGGGAACAATGCTAATTCCTTGTAGTATATATTCTAAAACAGAATAAATTCCCTTTTTTAAGTGACATGCAGCTGAGAAATAAATGAAAGATTGCACATAGGCAACAGTACACAGAAATGTAATAAGATTCCTTTCCTCCTTGATCTAGTATAAGAAATTTAAAATTACAAACTAAACAAAGGAATGTAATGGTATGATAATACACAGACCACGGAGTGGTTCAAATGCAGCAACCAAAGGATCATGATTTTAAATTGTCCATCAGTTGCATTTCATTGCAAGCACTGTCATTTAAAAAAGGAAAAACCTCAGTAAGCATCACTACTGTTTACATTTTTTTTAAACATGGCACAAAAATTAACTAGCTTATCTCCCCAATTAATTTTAGGGCTGAGAGAAATAATTTGCCCTATTTTGATCACTTCATGTTTCATTTCCTGAGATACTCTTGCATTGGGAACCCACGGAATAGGCAGGAATTGATTAGTGAACACATTTCTCATATCTTGTCCTTAGATTAAAAAGGTGTGTATATATACACACACATATAGGTCCCATACACAGATATGAAAATCCTACACTGTAGGAAGACTTTTAGTATGCTTTGCTCCTGAGGGAATCTGATTTCTATCCCAGGCAAGTAATTTCTCCTGGGTGCGTCTGTCAAGTGCTTGGAGCACCATTACTTCCATCGAGGCAGTCTTCCAGACGTACCTCTGTCCTGATCCTGTGCTCTTCTTTACTCTTTGTTTTTTGACTCCTTTCCATTCTCACAGTCCAGCTATCTCCCAAGCCTTGGGTTTGTTCCATTTACTCTGTATCAAATCCTTCATTTATTTATGCTTTTGCTTTATTTAAAATGTTGATACTGTTTTGTCCATATGGATAGCAAATAATTTAGCAAGGTGTTGCCACTTGCTCTCTGCAGGTAGTACAAATGCGGCCTTTACTGGTCTTGGGGAGACTTAAAGAGTAACAACACCACAATATAAATTCACAGTGAACTGCTCTGTATGACAAAATAGCAGCAAAGGAACCTCAAAAAACATGCAGATCAACTAATTCAGAGAGGATAAGCCCTTCAAAAATCTTCACCTCAAAAAGAGGTCTAGGATCTGTGTCATATCAGACATTGCTGCTTTATGTCTTGCTGTGCACCGCGAAAATGAGGAGGGCAGGAATCTCTCCTTATGACTAAGACAGCAACAAGATTCCTGCTATAACCATAGAAGTGTAATTTTGTGGTCCTCTTAGGTACCATTTCTAGGTAAATGTGTCTAGCCACAATTAAAATCCTCTAATATTACCTACATAATTACTTGCTTGCACCCAATGATGCTACTTAGCAATGACAAAGAAAGCCTTAAACCTTTTAAACTATGTCCAGTGTAATTACAAGGCTGATTTGAGATCTATGGTAGGAAGAGAATATTAAACCATTTTTCAGAATGTGAACACTAAAGGTCTTTGTACCAATGTAATCTGGGATTTTTTGCTGTAATATTTATTTACACTTCTAAGATCTACTTGATAGCAGGTTTTAAAGCAGAACGCACATTTCCTGCTCCCAACATTTATTGGATAAAATCTGTTTCAGGAAGGAGAGTTACAGCATGTGTCTGCCTCATAATAATTACTGCATTATTCAGATGAGGACTGATTTCAGAAACTTTGGAAAAACACTTTACTTTTATCAGCTCTATAAAATGGTTTCATATGCCCCTACTATTCCTGGTTTAATTACCCTAAAGCTTATCCAGCAAAATGGCTACAGAGGAAGGGTCCATATCTGCAGACAAAAATATCGCACTTCCACTGGGATGTGCACATTAGTTTTGAAATTAATTCTCACTGGCTGATAGACCTGCCACTCTAACCTATCCAGGCAAGTTCATCTTTGCTCTGAGTTTTGCATGCTCCTGTAACTGGCCACACCATGTCTTTTCCAGTTAAACTACCTTGAAACAGCTGGTTTTTAAACTAAGCTCAAAGTCTAAAAAAACTGAGGGGGGACAGAATGCTTTCTTCTTTGCTCCTGTCCTACAGCTAGTTTGTGTTTTGGTGTTAGGTACTTGAATTTTTCTTTTCTCATCCTGTTTAAGGTTCCATTTGCCATGGTACAGACTCCAGCTAAGCACTCCCTAAAGTTGGGCCTATTATGAAAGAACTGACCAAACTCTAAACCTGCTAATTGAAAAATCAGTTCTATATAAACTGATAAACCTCTATAATAAAAAATCATTAATTGCATCTATTACACTGAGTCATTAAATAAAGGAGAGACATTCATCCACCCCTTTTTAATAAAAGAAAAATACACACAAATTTAACTGGTGAAGCTGATCAAAAGATGCAATACACTTGAAAAATGAATACTAATATCTCAGCACTAAACCAGAGTGGGCAATATATTTCAACTTCGAAACTGCTTTGCAATTACACATTAATCCCCTCAGCCTGAACAGCAGGTCTATGAAGAAAGGATTGATCTCCTTTAATGATGAAACCCTGGCACCATGGTTTTATTTTTCACAACACGGTGCAGTTAAGAACCCCACTGTTATTATGAAAATTTCCTCAGCAAAGGAGCTCCATCACATTACCAGTGCACCGATTCATCATAACGTGCCTCGCTCCTGCTCATCAACAAGTCTGAGTGATGAAAAGATCCAATATTATCCTGACAGTACTTCATGCACATTCTCAATCACACATTATTACAGCATCCATATTAATTTTCACTGACACGCGTCCTAGGCCTGTTCAAATTAGGCAAACCAACGAGGGGGAGTTGATGAAATACCAGCATAGCCACAGCTCATTGCATTCCAATTTGCATGCAAATGGTTTATCAGGAAAATTCCATTCCCAGCAACCAGCAAGTGAAAAACAACCGTAATCTACACTTCAGGGCCACCATACAGAGCTTAATGAATCGCAAAGAGAGAAGGAAGTGACAGACCTATGAGAGGATCGATTTCCACTGGCAGCTGGTAAGGCTGGTCTTGTACAGCACCTTGATGAGCTGGAATTCAGGAAAGAAAATTTTAAAACTTTGTATTTTTTTTTTTTAATATATGACGTCACATATATTTTATAAATCAAAGCTATGCCCTTTTTTTTAACTATTCAAGATTCTACTGCATCAATTGAATGAAAAACAAAAACAAAAAAAATCCAGGTGCTTTTGCAGGCTGCTTATTAAACATTTATTTTAGATTAGGGCTATTCTGAATGTATGCCATCAGCAGCAGCTCTGGTCCTGAGCCATAAGCTCTAGCAGATGCTTTACTGGCAACCTCTCCTGTCGCAACAAAGCAAAATTAAGTGGTAAAGAGGACTGAAAACAAAATGTGACAACCATCTGCTGACTGTAGCAAATACTATTTTCCTCTTTACTTTTTAAAGCACTGCTTTGAACAACTGAAGCACAAAGGACATTTTTTTTTAAAAGTCAGTTTATGATGCAGAGAGGGAAATCTCGTAGTCATCTCATAGTCAGCCTGTATTTAAGGACTCATCCATCACCAAAACCCATTTATTTGCAAGTTTGCATAGAAGTTAATATATTAATTCTGCCAACCCACACTTCATATGGGCACCAGGCATCCCAGTAAAATGTTTGTGTACTGAATTGTCCTGCAGGGACAAAAAAACCCTTTTTTTTCCCCACAGCTTCACTACAAAGAAACAAACAAACTGTTCCCCCCCGCCCAATACCTTCTTGGAAGACAAACAAGAAATAATGGCTAAATACTTACACATATGATTTTTCTGTCTACTATCCACAGCTTAATATAAAAATTAGCGTCGATACAATGTTTTCTTAAATAGCTGATTCATAAGTAAATTCAAAGTTCTACTGCAATGAAACACCATCATAGAATAAAACATCAAACCTAGGTGATGAAAAAGAGCATCCTGCTGGCTACCAGTGCCATTAGATGTCAGCAAAGCCACCAAATTCATATTCAAAGGCAGGAATGGGCTTTTTAGTTACACATTAGTGACAACTGGTCACTTGGCAACTTAACTTTTTTATCATGATGCCTCATTAACAAAGACAATGCTAAGCCCACAGCAGGGGATATGGAGCAGTAATGATACCTGCCCTCTCATCCCAGGAGATCCCCTTTTGGTATAAAATCAGAAGTCAACAACAGCAAAGGCTCAGGAGTCCACACCAAGGTATCTTAAGTACAGTACTCTATTAATAGCCTGAAACTGATGGGTGCTCTCACAGGAGTGGGGTGAGGTGATCTTTTGTTGGATTTTTATGGTTGGCTTTTGTTTGTCTTGATCTGTGGGTTTCCCTGAATTCTTTGTAATGGCAAGACAACTGTAAAATGCCTCTAAATGAAAAAATAGCTACTCAAAAGCACATCTTAGGGTTCTGCCTTTCAGAGATGAGGGAAAAGCCTGAAAAATCTGAAAGCTTTGCTCAACTGGAACCAGTTGATTCCTACACTCACCAAACTGGTGGCTTGCTCATGGATCATCAACCAGCAGGACTCTGCTGCAATAAAAATCAACTCCTACCACTTTTGAACATTTTCTTCTTCCCATGACTGTTGTATGTTCACAAAGGCCATTTGTTAAAAGCCTTGACTATTATATGCCCATGGTCACACATCCAAGGTATATGAGGACACTGTCATCCTCCTTTCAAAGAAATCTCAGGAGCCCTGTAAATAGTTCTCACTTGCAACTTGTTATCTTAGACAAGTCTCCCTTCCCCCCTTCCTTCCCACCTTTCTCTTCAAGCATTTCTCAGGCGGGTGAAATAATACATAGATGTTTCAATTTGAGAGGTAATTTGTAAGAATTAGGAAAAAGTGCGGGAGTCATCTGGCTTTTTTCAAAAAGTAATCAAGAACCATGGGTCAAGACTTCTTAGTAGGAATTTCAACCGTGTGTTTTTCTAGTGTGAGTATCTTCTATTTAAGTTATTTGAGTAGGTCTTTTCCCCCTGTCTCTTAAAAAGCCTTTGGCCAAATATACTGCACTGCACCAAAATAAGCTCCCTTTGACAGCTTGGGCCTAAGACTGTCATAGTCAACAAAAGGAAGACGGAAGTCTTTAAGATTGGAGAATATTAGAATTAAAAGCAGAATTATACTCTCAAGTACAGCACACTTTTAAAGAAAAATTAATTTTATTAGTTGCTGTGAAAATGGCTATTTTGTTCTCCTTTCATACTGACAATACATAAGCACCTACATAAGTAACATTACGATGTTTAAGATAAGACTTCCCATATATTTTATTTTCTAATTCTCATAGGGTGGCTTTAACAGCAGCATATAGAGTTTATAATCAAGAAAAAACTGGCAGAGAAGATTTCAGGCAAGTTCTACATGCTTTAAAACTGCCTTTGACATGATATAGTTCAGGTTCCCAACAGACAGAAGAACAAATTTAAGAGGAAGAGTGTGCCTTTATCATGCTGAAATAGTGATATTTTGTCTCCCTGCATGGTGCCTGATGGCCTGGAAAGCAATATATCGTTTTTACAAACCTTTGGTGTGCTACACATCTTGCTGCAATAGTTCAGATTATCTTTCCAATGAGAAACTAAGCCCATATGTGAAGAGCCTGCTGTGTTAATGAACTCGATTTGCTTTTTCCACCTTAAACTCACAAGAGTTCCACAGCAAACTGTGACAAGACAAGAGAAGTGCTGCTAGATGACAGGGGTTTCTTAGGCTTCTTGCTTTAATGTACTTACCAGGGAGGCTGTGCCACTTGTTCACAGCAAAGAGCCTGTTTGCAGTGACCGTGATCACAGCTGGAGTAGTCAGGCCAGGCTGGGTGTTGGCAGCCACGTGAGTGACCGGGGAGTTGGACGGGAACTTCAGGACCATGATAACATCCTGTTGGGCTTGCTCTGTGAACATCAAGGGGCTCTGCAGGAGGAGATACTGTTGAGTGCACACAACAAGAACCCAAATACATGGGAAAAGAGAACACAGGGAGGAGAAGAGACAGGACAAGAAAAGGAAGATTGAATTAAAACCCACGAGATCCGATAGAAGCTGCAGTAGAAAAACAAATGCAATAACAGTGGACAGGCTTGTGGAAATAACCATTTTAGGGAGAAAACCCTGCATGTATCCTATTAATCTGAGGGCTTTGTTGAACATAGGGTGTCTGTATACAGCCTTTGCTACAGATTACAGCAGATTAAACTAAAAGTTTTCAATCGTCTATCTCTGCCAAAATAATTCTCCTTCATATCTGCAGAGACAGTATGTCAAGTAAAGCAATGCCAAACCAGGAGGGAAACACAAAAAAAAGCAAGCAAAAGAAATTCCTGCTCCCAGAGATTGTCTCAAATTGCATTAAATTGGCAGACTGTAATTCTTTACAAGCCAGATGAGAACATGAAAGCACATTAAAATAAACAGATACACACATACACTAGATATATGTTCTGTATATATTTCTGGTATACAAAAATATGTTTTATGAATGCAAAGTAGAAGACTTAACTGCAAATGTGTTTGAAAGGACAAGCATAATTAAATGCAGTTGTAAAGAATACGAAGTGGACGTGATTACAGACACTATCCTGCATTGTTTCCAGAAATGCTAAAGGGAGGGAATAAACCCAGACTCTCATTTTTCAACATAATTTTTTAGGTTTCAGTTTTCTTCAGTTTAGTAAGCTGAAAAGTTTAATAACTTTTTAACTAAGTTCTCTAAGAATTCTGCAAACATCAAAACAAAGTATTGAGGACCTTAGATCTAGATATGAAGCATGAAGAGAAAAAGCAACACCTAATGGGTTTATGACTGTGTGGTGCATCTGAAAAAAAGAGAACCCCATTGAAATGCAGAGGTACAATCATCCTGGTCACCAGTAGCCACATTACTCAAGTATTTGTAATTTTCTAACCAAATTAGAATACTAATGAAGTGTCCTTGGCTACTCTCCACCTGCAATATTTCATTACATATATGTGTATGTAAGTGCATACATTTAATGTATATTTATACAGAACTAATAAAAAATTAAATAAATTTGCATTTTTATTATCACTCCTTTTTAAAAAGTTATTAAGAGTACTTAGAAAAACATATTGCTCTATGAATTCCTATTTACAGTCTTTGCATAAAGGTGTAAATAAAAGCAACTAATAAGCTACCCAGACACCCTTCTGAGCAAGTGGCTAAAAGCCAATCAATATTATGAGTTAATCCTCCCTGGATGCTCATTCAATTAAAGGTGTCAGTAATGCCTCATCTGATGTGGCCTCAATTAAATCCAGCTATCTGATGGTTGAAAACACAAGGGGATACAGCAACAGCAGCAAAACCAGACAAATAGGCAGCCTTCGTGTGACTGCTAATTACTACACCTGGTGTATATTACGGCTTGTGCACTTAACACAGCACGTGGTAACTTCCAATTCAGCTGTATTCATGCACACATGCACACGAAAACAAAACTCAGTAAACAATGCAACTAGAAATAATTCAAAATTATGAGGGCAGAAATATCCTTACTGTATTTCAGCTCCAGGAATACTTTTAAAACCACTTAATATAGTGCTATTATGAAAACATATATTAATATCCACAAAACCAGCAAGTGAAGAACTAAGGGCTTTTTTTCTGGGTGTACCCCAGACCAAAAAAACACAGGAGTTGGAAACAGCTAGCTTCTTAGATTTTAACTTCTTCTATTACATGCTAAATCTTCAGTAATTCAGCATCATGAAAAACACTATGCTAAAACCACACAAACTGCTTCCTGGTATCAAATTTATTTATATAACAATGGTTCTGACTAACACACCAATAATCAACTTCTTGAGTTGCTCCTCTTCCTGAAACAAATCCCTTTAAATTAGAGCAAGTTCTCAGTGATGGCACCATGGCAGACAGACACACATATGGCAAGTGGCTGCACAAGGGGAGTGCCTGGGCTCCCCAACATCCCTGTTAGCAGGGCTCTCCTGAAACACACACACAAGTCCCTGCACCGTCTGCTGGCCTGGGACCTGGGCATGGAGCACAGGCAGCTGAGCAGCTCTCAGGTACAACATGTGAAGCATTTGAGAAAGGCCAGTAGCTCAGTTTATCAAGGAAGTTTACACTTCAGACACTCCTGCATCACAAGGTTTGCAAGCTGCTTTGGAAATATTTGACGTTTCTGTGTAATCTTTTAAAGCCTTCTGCACTTCAGATATGTTTTAAAAATAATAACTTTAGTCTGCTTGAGTAGGACATATTTTCTTCTTGCATGTCCTCTAAGACATGTCTTTTTTCTTTTACATTGCAGTGTAAAATGTCCATTCTAAAAATAATGGAATGCAACCTTTTGAAAACCTTGGGAATTAGCAGACCATTTGCTCCACTTGTCAGAATATCACTTAACATCCTTAGTTCTGGACCTATGACAACACAAATGATATTTTAAAACCAAGGACTGCACACAACATGATATGAAAAGCAATCAGTAATAAAATAATAGTTTGTATAATAAAATTATATTAGACACAAGTAGAGGTAAAAGGGAAAGCATGTTAATGCTCACTGCCTGGATTTTATCACCCTAGCTTTACTGCAAAACACATTTAGTCACATTCTTTGCTATGTAAGTTTCAGCTCATGAATTCCTAGTAATCCTGGTTTTAGGGGAAAGCCTATGCCTGGGGGAAAAGACAAGGAAGTTCCACCTCCTAAATCCATGCTTCTTGAGGAATCTGCCAAAGATTAACAAAATTGTCTCCATGATGACTGGCTCTCACCTGTACAGGTATGGTATTAACAAAATCAGTTGATGAAGTGTTCTTAGATTACACTGACAAAAAAAAGTGCCTACACTAGAAATCAATGCAATCTTTTCAGCAATAAATAAAAAAAAAAAATAGTTAATCACTGCATACAACTTCTACCAAATTGTAACTCATCTGCTGGTTTTAATAACATAACTCCACAACCACATGAAAGCAAAGTCAAAGTGTCCAGTTCTGCAAAGGGAAGATGGCAAAGGAAGTGAGCACGATGGCAGGTCACAAAGAGTTAACATGGCACTTACCACCTGCATGGCAGAACTTCTTGGAGGATGTGGTTCTATGAGTAGTTGGGAAGGGGTCTGTCCAAAACTGCGTATTTGAGCTTCCACAGCCTGGAAAAGGCACAGGCAGGTTTGCATGTTAAGAGGTGCTAATTACAGGCAATAGAACCATAACTGTCACCTGAAAATGTCATTCCACACTTCTGGCTTGTTTCATGTTGAAAATCAACCCCGTGTGTTCACTGTGGAGCTAAGTGCTTGGCACTGGTACTAAGAATGAGGTAATCATTTTAGTACTGTGGATGCTATTTCCATGAGAAACTCTGCAAAACCTCATCCTGCTCAATGATATTAAACAGAAACAAGCTATTATAATCAGAAACCCTCTTTATTGGCTCAATTTTTCCTTTCTAACACTGGCTTATCCTGTTTGTATCATAACTCAAAAACAAAAGTTAACTTTTTAAAAGTTTCTGTAGGTATTAAGTGTTGTATGTTAAACTCCATTGCTTCATTTCACAGCAGTAACTACAAGAAAAGCAAAACTGAGCTTTTATTCTTACTTCCAGATTTATTCAAGAAGAGCAAACAATGTTAGGATGCATTAAACTACCAACAGTTCTATAGGAGAACATGAAGGCATAATACAAGGGGTTTTTAAAAGTTTCTCTGTATCTTCAGCAACACGCTTTGGTACTTTCTTCATAGGAAATACATGAAAATATTATGTTTGGTGATTTCTTAAAAATAATTATGGTGAAACCTGTGAACTTATACACCTTACATAGGCAAGTCCAGCTAGTTTTCCATCCTGTCACCTCTTGGCCCACTGGTTTAAAGATAACATCAAGCAGCCAAAATTCAACAAGTTACTTCTTTTCAGGCTGGGCCCCTGAACCATTCACAGAAACAGACCCAAACTACAGAAAATTACAAATCATTCAGCTTAGTTTATATCTCTTTCATTGTAAGCTAAACTAATCACCTTGCTTTTGCAGTGAGCTAGTAGGCTGCACATGGGCTGATGCCTCAGGTATTTTCCCCTAATTCTTCTTTTTCACAGTTCAACATTCCTCAATGCTCCTTACGCTTGCATTCCCTGTTCTATTTTAGCCACTCCTTATAATTTTTGAGACAATGGAATAACACTTATGCTAACCTTATTCTTACAAACAACTGTTTTTATATAACCATTAGACCATTATTAGGGTGTTCTCCTGTTACAGAAATAACAAAGTCAAAACTAGAATGCACCTGAGACCTTAAAATAATTATCCTCTTGATAGTAAATATGCCATCCAAAACACTTGACCTTATTATATTTGGCAGGGCTTTTGAAACATCTGAACTCACCAAAGCAGGAGTTGAAATTAGTCTGTGAACAGATTCTAACACTCTTGCCCACTCTGGGAAGCTCCATAATCTTCAAAGAACTGGTGAATAAGTACTTTATCAAAAAGCTGGCTGAAATGTTACATACACACAGTGTGATGCAATGAGCATTTTTTGAGAAACAGCAGTATCAGACTCATGAAACACTAAAGCTCAGTAAGACCATGTGAGTCTCCTTCCTGCTGATGAGACATGCTACATTAAAATTCAAATCTGGGCACAGAAGCACTGAGGTCTCTTAAGACATGAGGCATTAGCAAAGGAACTGGTCAGCAGCCCTACCCTCTCCACAAAATGCTATTTGTTTCAAAACACACAGATTTTAAAAAGATGTGCCTAAACTTCCTTGCAGATTAAGCAGCATATTTTTATTAGCAAATGGGAATTCTGCCTGCATTGAGGGTAGAAGCAAAGGAACACAGAATAAAATATTCTTCAAACACAACTCCCATTAATTTCTTTTAGAACTGAGAATAGGTAAAGCAGGGAAATAATGAGTTTTAGATTTCTTAATTTCCTTGTATTTTGACTTATGATCAATACAAAACTTTCATTCTCAAATGCTCATGTTCAGCATTTAAATAGAGTCAGATTTTTTATCTCAACCTTGAAATCTGGTATGTCTTTTAATTCCCAATGCTACCTCTGGAAACTATACACTCTTACATAGTGCCAATAGTGAGGGAAAATGAAACACAAGATATCATGCATTGATGCACAGTATTTCAAATACATTCATCATTACAAGAGCCCAAACAGATGTAGAACAAGTATAAAATACTCTACTCAACCCAACTCAATCAAGAGGCACTGTTTCCACAAAGCATCTGTCAGACCTGGTGAAGCTGCTGACCAATGAGACAATGATTTTGCTGAACCCTGACCCAGAGGATCACAATTTCTCCATTTTCAGTCTTAACAGAAAATTTCTACATCACTGTTTATTATCTTGCTTGAATTCATGATTTACAGTTCCAGCACAAGCAAGTCCTTTAGACTCATTAGGTTCTAGCTTAGCTATCTGTTCTAAAAAATATGAGAGTCTGCAGTTCTAGGACTGCTAGAGCCCCCAGCACAATCTTTCCCTTTTAGATAACAGAACTGGGAAAAATCTATATTCGTATCATGCCATACCATAGGTAAAAAGGTTTTATCAACCATCAGATCTGTACACAGAACATAAAAGCACAGATACTGGTATGTGTACATTGTCTTTACTGTTGTGTTCAGAAATCCAAAAGAAATGTGAAGAACTGCTGGGTAAAGGGAACAACATTTGGACAAATATGTCTAGACATAGCGACTAGACTTCAGAAAAAAATCTTCTGCATTCCTTCTGGTTACCAAAAAAAAAAAAAAAAAAAAAAAAAAAAAAAAAAAAAAAAAAGTAAAGGTTTCTTTTTTTAGCTTTCACATTTTGTAATAATGACCAAGAGAGTGTACTAGCGAACCCAAATGGTTCCCTTCCTTTTCCCAGATTGTATTCAAAGTCAATCCAGATGTCAACTTCACATTCAAGGTCTCAGTCAGAAAGATCTCATACAGAAGGATGCAAGATGACCTCCCTCTGTCACCAGAAATGTGATGGTGGAGCAGGAGTCAATCCCCATTCTCTCAATTTATGTAACAGAAAGAGCCACCAGATGCCACTCAGACTTTTGTTCAACCTGTCAAAGAAAATCAGGTAGGACCAGGGAGTCTTTTTCTCAGAGATATAATTAGTATCTCCTTTGAAGAAAAGAACCTACCACTCACCTGAGAAAATACAGTAAAATGCTCATTAGTCAGAAAGTCATTATCCACTTCCCTTCTAGTGAATTCTAGCCTAGCCTGTAACTAAGTTTTCTCGAAAAGAAGTATTACCAGCATCAGTCAGTATTACAAAGAGACAGACAGCTCCTCCAGCAGTAGAGGAAGGGCACATGTTCTCACACTGCTGGAGTCCTCTGGAGCACGCGGCCATTTAGATGACTGTAGGTAGAAATGTTTGGGAAATATGCACAAGCGGTTTCACATCTATTAAGAGCACCATAAAACTGGTAAGGCAAAACCTTTGTTCAAAAGATATTTTTAGCTTGACAAATTCTTATCACCGCAAGCAAGATGTGTGCCACAAAGTAAAACACAGTATCATTCCACATTTTATTTCACTGTTCTCAAATACCTCAATAAAACTGGCTTTTTCCTGTTAATCATCTACAAACCCAAAATTTTGGTAAGGCCAGAATCATTCCAGATGCTACAAGAAGTAATAAAATGAAACAAGGTAAGTAACCCTTTACAGTAATTCACACAGTATGCATCTCTAACATATATAACATTATATTTCAAATGTTAATTAATTTAAAAGCATGAAAGCCGTAAGCAAATTTTGTAAGTTAATATTTATCTGATTTTACCCATTCCTAAAAAGCCTCCTAGGTCATCTCCTCTTCTCTTGGGATGTGGGAAGGGGAAAAGGGGAATAGGGAAGAAAATTAAAAGAAGGAAAGTAAAGGACTTGAAAACTTGGCTTAGCTACAATGTAGTTCCTGGCCACTGTTTAGTATGGCTATTTTCAGTCTCTGAACTTACCCTCTCATCTAACTGTGAAGAAAGTTAATTCAACAGTATGCAGTACCCACCAAATACGGCTGTAAATTTTTTGGGAAGGAGGGTGATGGGGAGGTTGAACATATGGATGCAGTTAAGGTAAAAACAGATGTTTGTTACTTTTCTTTGCAGCAACACTCAGAAACTAAGTCAAAATTGCTTTTTTTCATGTTTATGTCTGAAAGAACTATAAAATTAAATATGAGGGAGGGTGGGTGGAGGGGGAACTGCAGTGAGTGTCACAGAGAAAGAATGAAACGGTCTCCAGTTTTGAACTCAAATCCTCAAATGAAGGCCCATAACTGTTTAAAAGCAATACATACACTGTTTAACTCCAGATTTAAAGACCTTTAAAGGGACTAGCTCAATGTTCTTTCATCATGCCTCCTCAGACACAAAACACCAAACTATCTGAGGAGTCCAGGGGCACAGCACACCCATGTTAAAATGCATGCCTTGGTCTGAGGATACAAGAAGCTACAATCTCCCCATTTGCTACAAAGAGGCTGCTCTCAGTTCCTTTATTGATCTGCACCAAAGTATACTCAGTTACTTCCCAAATCTCTATGATTTAGTTGCCAAACATTTAAAACCCCAGGTGAAATAAAAACATGCATTTTAATACATATTCTTTCAGCACACATGTCAGGGACAGAAAACATTTTGGGTTCATCCTCCATCTTTCCACCTAGTATTTATGTCCAGAAAATTACAGCCCTTGCAAAAGTAATTACTTTGGCTCTCTGCCGCTCCTACCTCACTTTTCAATATTCAAAAAGGTTTACACACATGTTCCTCAGTGATTTCTATTGGCTTGGGTGATATGCAATTATGATTACTTGCCTTTGCCTTCCTTCCACCCAGATGTTGCTTTAGAGCATCAGAGAACACAGACTGTTTGACAGGTTTCCCTTCAGACAGGGAAGTTGAATGGCTCAGCGGCCAACCAAGGAGCTCCTTTCCCCACAGGACAGTGATTAAAATCAAGCTCCAGTAACAAGTGATCAGAAAACCCCCTCTGACCAGAGAGAGACACTTACACCCCTACAGGAATATTCTTACTTGAATTCCTTTACGACGGCAGGAACACAGATAACACTAGCCAGAGAGCAAGCACAATTCATAACAATAGATAAAATTGCTGAAAAGAAGCAGAAGATTACGAAGAGAAGCTCTTTGTAGTACCATCTCCCTCATTCCCTAACAATCCCCATTAGATCAAGATTGAGAAAAATGGACAAAATGCTTTTCTGACACAGGCAATGTATATGCTGGCTGGCTGTACACCTGCCCTGGGGATATTGCACTACACTTGACCCAAGGAAAAAATACAGCACTCAAATGTTAGTATCATAAATTCACACACTCCTATTTGCTACTTTAAAAATAAAATGAGCAGTCTAGTTTCTTCATGTCAAACCAGAAAATTATTTTTCTTGTTCTGACTTGACAAATCAAACATTTTATACTGAACCACTTCCATATTTTGTTTTCTCACTGCACCATTCACTTGACATACCGATTTAAGAAAACTGTCCATGTTAGCTTTGAAATCTTAACAAATAGCAGGGAAGAGAATGGAGCAGACAAAAGGCTAAGGAAAAGACACTACAAAACCAAGAGTTACCTATTGTTCTCTAGTTATCATTACACCTGACTGCAAAATGTTTGTGACACACCCTCTGCTAACCGAGCGGAATGCAGAAGGCCCTGTTGCTGCCTACTATTGCAGGTACAGCTCTAAGCTCAGCACCTCAGGGTTACGGCTCCAGAGCTGAAGTGTGGGCAGAAACACTGTCAGCAGCCCACAGAGGAGGGCCTTATTAGAGCACACAAGCAACTTGGGATGGAGTAAAAAGCGTACAACCTTTGCCTGCTTCTGTGTGCTAGCGAGGTCTGTAACAAAACTGTGAGCCTCGTTACACAAAAAACCAACAGATACACAGAGAAATTAAAGTCATCAAATAGAAACTAAGCGTTTTTTTCTTTCTTCTTTGTACCTTCCTTGCAAGAAATATATCTGCTGCATAATATATTTCTTTTCTTCTTACCCCACCAGTTTCACCTCCTTCTGCCTGCTGAAAATACCAGAGTAGTCTGGAGATTGGTTACTGGTCTAACCACTTGTTTATAAAATCCAAACTACTACAGATATATGGAGGGGAGGGGGTCACTCTAAGCAGGATTACATTTTTTTTCCTCAAGCTGTTTGAAAGTCAATATATGAATAATACATTTTTCTGTTCACATCAGAAGACTGGAAAAAGGGGAATAGTATGGAAAAGGTGGAATGCCTTCCACCACATCTTCACAAATAAAAATACTAAGCCTTCTCTTAAACTTCATTTAGGAATTTTCTATGAGAAAAAAAGAAAAAAACAAAGTCTTTTTGTCCAGACAAATCAGTGTGACAGTTACATGGCACTCATTAAAGTAAAAGAGGAAGTAATCACAGTTTGTGAGAATACAAATAGAAACCCCTCAGGGCCGTGCAAGTTGCTCCAATCTGAATATATACATTCCAGGCATATTAAACAGAGGCACAGCCCGGCCTGGCTGCAATCTCTAGCTCACGCAGCTATCCGTCTACTGCAGCGTAATCCCAGCTGCCAATCTGAAAGAAACCAGTTAGTCAGAGCAGACACAACCAACAGAAACAAATGTCACTCAATAATGTTCAGAGGCACTGGGTTCATGGATAATTTCAAACAGTATCTCTGTCTGGAGCACTGATGTGCTCATTCAAAACACCTAAATCTTTGGCTACTGGAAAGGAGCAGATAAAAAACACTAGAACTACAAAAACAGGTCTGGTAGTACTTCAAAGAGACTGACAAAATAAAAAAGGAAAAGAGTCTAAAAAGAGAGTTAAGATCAATTTAAGGACCTGCAAATAAAACTGGATTCAGTACAACAAAAAGCCTAAGCAGCTCTGGGATTAGTTTTTTAAAATACAACAGTTTCTGTTTCATTTGAGCACCACAACCAAAATTGCTTCTCATCTCTCTTTTCTGTAGCAGCTGAAGATTTCAAGAGAGCAACTCAGAGCTTTCATTTAAAATCAATAATTATCACAAAGAAAGTAGTGGCACTGCAATGCACAATACCCTCAAATTTAAATTTCTGGCATTATTCATTTGCTCCTTTAAATAGCTAAACAACCACAAATTTTCTTATATAAAACCTTTTCTTCTGGAATAAAGCAGTCAATTCCAATCTGTTAACATTCCACAGAATTTCCTAAACATTGATGTAATCTCTATTTATGAAATAAAAAAATCTTAATTAAAATAAAACATTTCAATCTGAAGGAGGTTAATACAGAGATGTAAAAGTCAAAAATATAGTGGTCTTTAAACTGAGTTCTGTGATCACCTTTCAGAATCTGTAAAAATTGTGAAAAATAAACAACCTAAAATAACCTTTTGTTAAGCTATGAAATACATTTATTTAAACTGTCAAAACTACTACCTGCAAGACCAAACTTGCAGTTTCAAACTATGGGTGCAACACCATCTCAGATTTTTCTACTGCAACAAATGAACTAATTGTTATTATTTAATAGAATGTAGCATTTAACTGAGACTTGACTTTCAGATACTGCTCAAGGAAAACACCTCTGGCATGAGCACAAGCTTTCTCACTCAAGCAGCAGCTATTTATTAAGTATAACTAATAATTAAATAACAAATTTTGGTAAGTAAACACCACACACATCTACGGCTACAGTGGGAACACTGATGCCTGGGTTAGACACCCTGTGCTGCAATGAGCACATAGAATGAAAACATTCCAAACAAAAATGTTTAGTTTCCCAGTTACTGTGAAAGTCAATACAGATACCATTAGGACAGCATAAAGAGGCTGCAAATAATCAAAGCATGTTGATGACACAAAAAAGTCCTGTTCACTTCCACACTGCTTTCAAGACTAAATGATTTGGTGTATAACTGTAACTATTATATATGAGTATATCTCATCCTTTCCACATATAGAAGAGGAAAAAGTAAAAACAGAAAAATTTATATCAATTATATTGATATAAATTTATATTTATATATTTAAAAATATAAACCATTTATATCAAGAGGAGTTATTTTTGAAGTATCATGAACAGCACTTTTACCCATACCTTATTTACCTTTCTAGCTACTCGTTCTTATTTAATGCTGGCCAACAAATACGTCAGCTAATACTGAGCAGCCAGGCACAAATGAAAATGTAAGGAGTCCAGGGGATCTCAAGATCTCTCTGGCTCTGATAGATCCACAATACAGGTCAAGCAAGAAGAGGTGAGGGAACTGACTGCACTGAAAATTTCTATCCCTTGAATTCAATAAAAGGCTGAGGGAAAAAACACTCAGAGCTGAAGAACTAGTTCACATGAGTTACCTCCTTCCAAAGAACTTTACTACTTCCAGACAGTTTTTTGAATCCTTATACATGAAGCATCTCTGTCCTAACTTAATTAACTCTAAAATATCTCTCCTTTTCCTGCTGGATAGAGAAGCAGAAGCAGCAGGTAAAATTGAAATCTACCCTGTAATGAAGAATTAAAGAGAACAACAAGGTCAAATATTTTTCTGAATGAGAACACAGCTGAATACTTTTCATGTCCGTTTGTAAGCATTGTGGTAAATATGTAAGTTAAGACAAAGGGCAATAAATCCCCATTCATCACATCAAACTCCAGGCTGAATGGAATCAAAGGAGTGCCACACCTCCCAGATATCACTGTAAGCACTTGCTTATGCTTATTTTGCTCATTTACTCCAACACCACAAGCAGGTCACAGTGTGAGCAGAGATGTGAGAACTAATAGGTAACTGATATAAACTGGTGTCAGGAGCAGCACTCCTGTTATTTAATGCTCCTTTCACCAGAAAGAAATACTGAATTCTTTTGTGGGAGAGTCCTGATGCCCAGACAAGCTGATTTCATTGAGCAGTGGTACCTGCCCCCACAGGAGGCCCTGCCTCTGTTAAACACTCCTGCTGTGGGTACCACCCAAGGAAAAGACCAAGGCATGAGGTTGGATGCATTGTCAAATCTACATCTCCTTAGCCATTAAATCACTTCCTTTAGATTCAGCCTTCTTAATTCCAGTTCCATATAAGGGTATTTTAATACAGATTTGCAATTAAAATGAGACCAATGTTAAACATTTATTTGGCTTTTCCCACTGTTCCTGTGCTGTACAACCCCAAACATGCCATCTGTGCAGCACACTTCCAGCCAGAGATAATTCAAAGATAGTTTCTATGGTACTTTGAATGTTGCCTGCATGAATTTGTTACTTACTGAATACAACACATGGAAATTTACTGCCCTGTGACAGTTATTTTATAACCATTTTATCCTACATTTTAAAACTCATCACAGCCACAACAAAGACTGTTGCCCAACCTGCTAAATCCAGACTGATCGTTTTCCCAACTATTTAGTAAATGTTAACTATGTTATAAATACAAATTGTGTTTATACTCTGTGAAAGATTCACTGTTGTCAGGGTCCTCCAGCTGAGTTAGAGCTGAAATATGCTATTAACTCCCACCATGACCAGAGCTAGAGGAGAGGCCAAAATGCTTTCTCTGGGATATCAGATCTGCTGCTGCTGTCATGAAGCTGGGGTCATGTAAACTAAGCATCCTTGTAACTTCTTTTGGGCACAGAAGTCTTTCAAACTGTAAATACTTAAGAATAAGTATTATTTTATTTTTATCTATCTCATAAGAGATAGACATAAGATGTATAAAACTACCCAAAGATATTAATCTTGAACAACATTTAAAAGCTATTATCCACAAAATAATTTATCCCATATGACTTAAAATTGAAAATAAAAGAATTATCCTTTTTATATATATATATATGTATATAATCAGAAGTGGCACATTCAAATCACAAGCCAAATGCTACGTCGAAGCTGATTCTTCATAATTTTTGAAACTCCTCAGTTCATATGGAAATGAAATACCATCAATAGAAAGAAAAGTGCCAAAAGAATGGAGAAAGCTTGCTTCCTAATGTTAAACACACCACCTTCATGTAACAAAAAGACACTTTCTCTTCAGCAGAAGAAGTATAAAACAACAGAACCATCTAAGGCTAAAAGCAAATCACTTGATGCTAATAATTTAATGGAGCTTATTTTTATGTTTTTAGAGCTATTATTGTTAATTTAAAAATTATTAGTCTCCCTTAATTGCTGACTTCAAAGATCATATCAGACGGCTTTGTTTTGTTTTGATTTTTTTAAAAGTGGCTTTTTGATAAGCATGGTAA
Organism: Parus major; assembly: GCF_001522545.3. NCBI lineage: Eukaryota > Metazoa > Chordata > Aves > Passeriformes > Paridae > Parus > Parus major. Next base: position 10,768,579 of record NC_031771.1, on the reverse strand, counting down.
AAAATTCAGAGTGCTTCCTGAAGGGTAGGGAAGCACAAATTCTATATACAAATACAATTTGAACTTCCTGTACAAATCAAGGATGCAATCTCCAAATAATATTCTATCTTCCTGCTACTAATTTTCTGTTCTTTGCCTTTATCCAGTGTTTACACTTACTACATAGAGATATCAGTGGAGAAATGAACTTTTAAGTAGTAACTGAGGGCAGCCCTCATTCACAATCATCTTTTGTTATGCTAAGCCAGAGACAAGAGGAATTTCTATTCTTCTGACCAACACTGATGAAATACCCACCAATCAGTCCTAGATACAAATTATTTTGTATGGATTGTGCTTCAGCTTCTAATCAGTTACTTGCCTGAATGACTTAGATCTAATTCTACTTTCCCACCCCCACTCCATTCTTGGACAGCCATGGCAAAAAGAAAGCAGAATTTTTGATAAGAGGGTGCTGTGAATTCTCTCCAGAACAGCTGGATGACATTTGTCTGTGCTAAATGACTCCTTGCCCCTTCCATCCAGGCAAAAAAAAAGAGCCCTTCCACAGCAGATCTTATGATGGGGAGTTCCACAGATCAAACCATGGTCCTCAAGAGCAAGTCAACATAAGGCAGTGACACAGCAGAGCTCTGCTGGCAAATGCAGTGTTTTCCACCAGAAAGATATTTACTGCTTGCCCAGGGAACAGCAACTTCCCTCTGCAGCTGTCACCTCCTTCAGCAAGTCACACAAGGAGCAGAGTCAATGGCAGTGCTACCAAAATGTTTGGCAGGGAGGAGGAGGAGGAAGGAGTGGTGTCTACAGGATAAGCAGTGCACCAATATGACAGCAGGGATACTGGATCTCTTGCCTTACTTCTCCAGGCTGCAGTTCCCTTCCCCCACTGGCTGTGACTCAAACCCTCTTCTCTCGATCTACTCCCCTCCCCCTGAGATTTGCCTTTGAATTATGCAAGCTTTGCACTCCCCAGGGTTTATCTGCCAAAAGGTAGCATGTGGCCCATGGTTTGCATTTTAGTTTAAAATTTTCTATTATGGCAGTCAGATCCTTTCAAAATACTTTACTTCCTTTATTCCCATAGGCAGAAAGAATGTCAGGAAAAAATTGTTCACAGTGGTATAAGAGGATGTAAAAGTTCTACGTTTTCAGTTAGAAAAAAAAAAGAATGCTGGAATATGGTTTTAATCAAGTAGTTTTCCTTCCTAGACGAGTACTTCCTTCTTGTAATATATATAACCTGACTGCATATAAAAATAAAGGTGCCAGTTGGAGCCATTTAGGAGACCTAAGGAAATTCTGCATTAACCTACACCCCTCCACTCCTCAGTGCCTTCCACCATTGTTCTGTGTGTGGCCTCTTTGATGAGTTAGGTCACCAATACCCACGCATGTATCTGTGGAGATACCTCAGAAACACATGCATCATAGGCCTCTCATTGCTGATGTGGTCCAGGCTCAGCACTATCTGGGTGGGGAAATGGCCACAGTATAAGCACTTGCTATTATTTCCATATGACACCTAAAAGCCTCAATAACTTGCAGCTCTCAGAATATACAGGAGCTTCTCTTTGGTTTAGGTTTGCAAATAAAAATACTTTTTGTGCTACAACTGTAGCAGGCAGTATATAATAAAAAGACACTAAGTCTGAGGTGCCATGTCTGCCTAAAAATACTCTTAATTGTCCACATCAGAAATTCATTTGGGCTCTGACCAGGAATTTGGTGGAGAAAAGAGGAGATATTTTCTGGCAAGCTGACTGAAGGAGAAAAAATGAATGCTGATTGAAGCTGTTTGGCAGCACAGAATGTTAGCACAGGTCCTCAGGGAGAAGGATCAGCAAGCAGAAAGAAGGTGAGGCCGTCAAAGTTGCATGATAAATTAATTTAGCACATAGATATAGAATGATTATGCACATAGAAATAAACATAGATTTTTCATTACTTTCATCTCTACACCTATGTAAAACCAGAGTAAGTCACCACTGAGGATGAGAGTCATTAAATTTCTTGAATATCAGTATTGCATCAGAGTTGATTACATATGCCATTTAAAATTACATACATGCATTTAGATAACAACAAATATGCTTTACAAAATACATGTAAATGGCAAGGCATACCTAACTAAACAGGCTAAACTAAACTTTCACTGTTTTAGTGGCATGCTTAAAAGTCCTAAATTAAAATATTCCACTGGGCCAATCCTTCAAGCAACTCAGAACAAAAGTCTTATAAGACACCATTCATTCTGCTGCCTGCATTCATCAGCGTGTATTTTTGACACCATGAGTAATGTTTTCAAATTCTGTTGCTGCTAAGCTACTCTACTGTTTAGAACTCAACAACACTGCAATTCTCCCTCTCCTGTTTTCATTTTTAGTCACTTCTGACAGCACAGAACAACTCAAAAATAAGAAACATTGTAGCAAAGTACAATAAAAAATGTGACAAATTCAAACTATTTGGTAACAAAGTGAATTCCTCTCTGAGATGGTCCAGGCTTCCAAACATTTGTAACTTCACTGGTCCTGATTTTTTTTGAAGTAAAACAAATCACAATAAATGTGATAGAAGAACTTTTCAAGAAAAAATAAACCTACACAAAAATTGTGTGTGGAGACTGTTACTTTCACTAGTGTTACTTCAATTATTAGTTTCATAAATAAAGGTTCAATGATGGTTCATTTAATAACAAAATATAAAACAAATTCCACACAATAACCAGCCAACATTTCAGCTCACACTTTAACCAAACACCTCAAAAGTCTAATAAATACTCCTAAAAGGTAAGGATAATTCCTTGCCAATGCCAAGTGAGCAAATACTATCAGTGAACTGGAAACATGTCTCAGTGAACATCTACTAAATGACTCTTGGTTCAAAAACTTTTCCAAATCCAGATGATGACATTTTATCTTGTAAGTCATGTGTCTCAGTACCCCTTTTCTTAGCTTGATTAAGGGTATTTAAGTGCAACACATGTATTCTTGGTTTAAGCACACTAAGATGCAGTTTGCATACTGATTGTAAGCCATGTAACGACAACACCGAGCCATCGCTGATATTAAGCCAGTGTTTGTGTCCCCTCTAACTAAAACAGTTGATAACATTCATATTGCTTTGTATTCATGGACTCAGAATAACAAAGTACTGTTTACATTTATTCTATAATTAATGTACTTGCAGACTAACTTGCTACCAATTTACTGTCTGAAGAGAGGATATAAAATCATTCAAAAATCTGTTCTCCTCACCCCACTCTGCCATGCCCTTTTTTAAAAAGGTGCTTAGGTGGAGGAGGAGGAACCTTTAAACCCACAATATTCTGTGAGATACTTTGGCAAATAGATTTACTGATTGATTCTGAATCTGAGTAAAGTTACTGATCTTTCCAATGCTGAAATATTTACCTTTGCATCTGAAAAATACAGGCCAAATTATCTTAACTTGATAGCAAAGCAAATTAAAATATCAGAGGCTACATAACCCCAATGTTTGATGCTTGCTACATATGCGAGACTGCACTTAAAGAGAACTGCTAAAAGTGCAAGAGTAAATTCAGAAGCACAAGCCAAATCAAGGTTGCTCATGCCATTGAGATCCAGTATCAAGGAAAAATGACTGAACTCAGCAGCTGAAGTAATCCTTGAACACTTCTTTTTATACTGGCATCCAGCTTGGGCTGAAATCCAGGTGCACAAAGTTTAAGAACAACTTGCATCCTTGATCTATTAATTCTGCATGCTGTGACAACTGATTCAGGCACCTTGCATTTGACTGGCCCGTGGCCAAGCCACAAGAAAACACAAAGAAATTGAACATTCACCAGAAGTCTTGAATAATGTGAAGCCTTTACAGTTTCAACTCTGCAGTCGTTAACGAAGACTTTTCTGTATTTCTAAAGTACAAACTTACCTCTCTCAGTACAGAATCCGTTATTGAACTTAAATTAACAGCTCCTTCGTAAGTCAAATAGTAGAATACATTCAGGGACCTAACAGCCTCTGGTCCTTGTTGTTTGTAGCCAAAAATAAGATCAATCCACTGGTGAAGCTGGCAGGAAACAAACTCACTTTCTAATGCCTGTGAAAAAAAACCACACAAAAAACACAAACTTGAGTTTGCCAGATAGTTATCCTTTGATAGTAGCAAGAGCATTTTTGTTTTATAGCATGCAAAATTATCTTAACAAGTCTAAATACAAAATTGATAAGAGTATTTTAGATATTCTATAGAAAAAAAAGGTAGGCCTTGGGATAAATGCCAGAGTCTCATGCCCTATTCCCCACTGACTGGGAGACTTCTCTTTTTAAACAGTAATAGTGGAAATATGAAAAAAAAAATAAAAAACATTAAAAAAAATAAAAAGAAGCAAGTGGAAAGTGTTTGTGCATTTACACACAGCCAAGCTATGTTTCTATGCACTCACAAGATGAAACTGTGTTTTCCTGTGTGATCTGCATGCTGAATAACAATAGCAGGATTATCTGATTCTGACAGCCAGAGAGAAGATTGATAGAATTTGGGAAACAGGACTAACTAACCAGGCATGTTAGGGCAAAAAAATTTAAAAGGCTGGAAATATCAAACTGCCACCACTGTCATGCAGTTCTTGTGTACAAACTTATACAGAAACCATACAGAAGTACTATGCTGAATGATTCAGCTATTTTTCTGAAGATGTTATCCAGTTACAACCCAATCCCTAAGACAGAAGCATCCAAAAAACACTACATTAAAAGGTAACCTAAAAATCATTGTCATCTAAAGAGTTAATTCATGTAGGTTAAATCACGATCAGGATTTGTTTTTTCTGTTTTATACAGAGGATTCAATGTATTTCTGATTTGAATTACCAAATGAAAAAACAAACAAATATTCTCTTCATCTACCAAAATGAATGGCATTTTCCTTGCAAAGGAAATTCCTAATTTTGAGCAGAGGAAGTTGAAATTAATCTGAAAACCAAGGAAATCACTCTGCAATTTGCACACAAAAATGATGGGTTTGTTTCATTAACCGATGCCTGAAAACAACATTTAAATTGACACATAAAACCAGCAATTGTCTTAATTTGTGCGGTGCACTCCACACAAAAGCCCTAAATATGTTCAAATTAGAGCAAGCTGCTTGATTGTCACTGCAGTCTCATGTCATATTAATGCATGACAAACATTAAACCATACACTTAAATGGCAATTTATATCATTTAAATGTTTACTGCCACACCAGATCATCACTCATTTAAATGTGACTTTCTGACAGCTAATTTCAGTTAATTTTCCTCGATTCACTTAATTAGAACTTTCAATCAAGAAAAGACCTGTACATATCTTAGACATCATATCATTCTTTTTTTATTATTACTTTTATTAGGATACTGAATTGCTGAAAGCATTCTTTAAAATGAATCACCACACAGTACAGTATCTGTTTGGATGATCACACAGCAATACCTTACAACATATAAGCTTAGACAGGACTTTTTTTTTTTTTTTTAATTTAAAAAACACCCAATATTTAGACAGAGACACACAATTAAAACTATAAAAAAACACAAGCAGGCCAATTAAAAATTAATGATTTCAAAATTGTTTAATAAGATAAAACCAGTCAGGAGTCTCATGAGTGTCCATAATACTGCAATGTGCAGCCATAAAATTCTACAGGACTCAGCAAATGACAATACTAAGAATTGATTTTCATGCTATCTCACTTTAAAAAAAAATACCCTGGAACATACTTACTGTTATCATTATAACTATTTAATGCCAAGAAAATGAGAATGTTAGGAACTTGAGAATTTTTTATAGATACATACATAAATATTCAGCATGTGTTGAAATTGTTCATGTTCTCCTTTTCTACAAAAGCTAGATTTTTAATGAGTCATATTACCCTCACAAAGCATTTGGACCTGAAGAACTAAAGGAATATCAGTGCAAGCTCCTTAGATTAATACCTGTGTTGGCTTTTTTTTTTTTCCTTTAGAAAGCAAAACTAAAATGCTTTGCCTTCTCAGGGAATGGTTGGGAGCCACCCTGATCTTCTCTTTTTCAAATTTGAAGTTATTTTACTTTTGAAAATTGTACAGATTTTAAAGCAGATTTTTTTTTTCTTTATTAAGCCATTTAAAAATCTTTTTAGCTGACAAATCCCAAGTGAAAGGGATAACTGAAAACCAGCTACAGTCAGCATCAGGACCTCAAAGGACAGAATAAACAAATTCAAAGGCCAAGTAAGCTTGCCTGGTATTTCAGGTTCACAGTTAAGCTCTTGGTTAGAGGAAAGTGCTTATGCTATGACATAGTCAATGGGGGAACAATAACTAACAGCTTGTATAATGACTAAAGAACAGACTTCCAAGGAAAACAAGACCATGTCCCGGATAAGGGTGATGCACTCGGCAGCCACACTGGTATATTTAAATATGGGTCCTCCTTAAAAAAGCATCTGAGAAATAAAGATGTTGCAATTTGCAGACCTATTTAGTTAGAAAAAAGAAGCGGATTTGCCTTGTTTGTTGTTTTTAAGCATTGCTGTTAGCATTTACCTCTTGCAAACCTAAACCAAGCCTATCGATGGTTCAGCATTTAGATTACTTCAGCCTCACATTCATTTAGGGCAGGCAGTGCTTGTTAAGGCTCAAGTTAAACCCAGCACACAGCCATGGGATATGAACATCCTTCCATGCTGCTCCTGGAGCAAACCAAGGAACTGCCAGCTCCCTCAGGGCAGAGTGAGCACATTGCTCACCCTGTCCTCTGAGGGAAACGTGTACAGCAAGGAAACCCCCGAAAATGCCCAGCATTCACAGCAATATCCAATCTCATTGAGTTACTGTAAAACAAATCAGGGACTAATGTTCAATTGTTAATGGATCAAACAAGCCAAAGGAAAGGCAGCCACATGAAGCCACACACAGATTGTCAGTTCTGTCCACAGGGGACTCATATTAACTTTGACAAACTGTCTTGGGGCTGATACCTGTTTCTTTAATGAGATCTATTAGGCAGAGACTAAAACACTTGAGATATGCTAAAAAGTACAGTATACAGATGTCAAACACAAACACCTATTAGTAACTTTAATTTCTCTATTCCCAAGGAAGGAACATTTCAGACACATCAACGAATAGAAGATTTGATCTAGCTAGGAAATTTTACTTTATTCATAAATATTTTTATGAATGCACCATCTGATGTCACTAAATATGTGCAATCAAAACTGTCTTGTCGTGAACAACTCTGAAGTTCAATACTTCATCAGCATCTTTTTCTGTCCTGTTCTCTGAAAGGATTGAACAGAGAATAATTTACTGCTGGCAACCAGAGACTAACATCAGTCTAATACTAATACAAATTATTTGGTAGAACAGGGATGGAACAACAAAAAATACAAAACAACAGGGATGGAACAAAAAAAAATATAAAACTAGCAGGCAGGGAATGATTTTTCCTTTTCCCAGTATAGATTCTCTAAAGATTTATCATGATATATTTTCCCAAACATTATTATACCTTTGGAATCAAGATTTGTATCTTTGAAGTGACTACTACAGCTTTTGCCCTCTACTTTTATTTCTGCTTTACATTTTATGCAGTGACATACAGCATATGAAGTGATGTCTATTAAAAATGATTACATACCATGCTTGAGTTTGGGATGTTCCAACACTAAAATTAGATTAAAGGTTTAACTGCATTTTTTTCATCAGCACAGATATATATTCATAGTCAAGCTATTCAGAAATAAATGACAGATTTACTTGCCTTATTCCTATGCTGATTAAAGCAAAGTAATTTTGAAGCACAGCATAAAGCATATGTGCAACTCTTACTTGAATGACAGAAAAGGAGTCCAACCCATACAAAATGTGGTTTATGAAATGCTAAAATGAAAGGAGAAACTTTGATGTGAAACCAAAACTGCTTGTACATGAGTAATCTTTCCTATTTATTCAATTAAAAAAAAACCAAACAAACAACAGCAACCAAACCAACAAACATAGGAATACACTTCACCAGCAAGTAAGAAATAAATCTCAAGTAAAAGAAAAAAGCCTGTTACCTTTAATGGACTAAACATTTAAATTCTTCTCTGGAAGAATTTTCTCTGAAATGCTTAAAATGGATTCCCTTATGTTCCACTTGAAATATATTTATGTATGAACAGAAAAGCATGAATTAGGATTTCACACATTTTTTAGCACAACCACAACTTTCAGGTGAAAAATACTTTCTTGGACATGACAAAATACCCGCATAACTGCAGAAGCAGGTAAGCACTTTAAACTAAATACGTGTTCTGGCTTGAAAATACATGTGTGCACATCCATTCAAAAGAAAACCCCAAACCCACAAAACTAAACAACTAGAATGATGTTTGCAACGTTCAGGCTTTCAGACACAAGTTGGTAATGCTGCCTTAACATTGATATATGACCTTTGTAAGTTACAATGAAGAAGGCTGTTTTTTTCAGCCTAATTAGAACTGTTTCAAATTTTCCTGCTAAATATATGATAGAAAAGTCCTTTCAACTTTTTTTTTTATTCTAGAGTTTCTTTTCACGTCAACCTTGTTCCAATCAAAATATGTTTTGAATTAAATTATTTTGATTCAATATGGGGATCACATTTCACTTCTAAGATTTAAAGTTCGAAAAGGAAAAGTTTAGGCTGTTCAAACAAAGCAAACGCAGCCACTTTGCGGAAAGCTATTCACATTTACTAAGACTGACAAATTGTTTGTGTGCACCATTAGGTCTAGTTTCTGCAATAGTTGCCAGATTTCCTGTCCTCCTAATAACATATTAACTCTTCAAGTGCTGGCTTTATCTTTAGAGGTTTCTCAGTAACCTCCAGGATTTAAAAAGTAAATTACCAAATGTGCTTTCACCAGCAACACTGTTTGGTCACGGGGTAGACATCTGAGAATAAAGATATAAAGTTATTAGAAAGATACAGAATTCAGGCCCGCCTTGAGGACATCAGAAGGAAGAGGATAGCAAATGTACTGAGTAGAAAACTCCATGTTCTGCATGAAGTAACACAAATTTCGAATGGATGAAAGGGACATCAAAACCATTTACATGATTGGTGGTTTTTTACGTGGTAAGTAACTATTTCAAGAAAAAGCATTTGGTTTTACTTACTATATTTTACAAATTGTTTTAAGCATGAAATACTTAAGAAACTGAGCATTACTTACAGAAAAAAATTAAAATAACTATTTCATTTTTCCTTTGTGTGTACTCCAGAAACACACTGCCAATTCTTCATTACTGTTGTAACAAAAGTGGGTATTTTACTTTATTTCTCTACTTGGTTAGTGATACCAGGATAAAGTACTCTGGAAAATACTGTCCTAACAATGCATTTAACTCAGATGATTTACAGAGGACAACTGATCTCATAGATCAGTTAAAAAAAAAAAAAAGGTATCAGCAATTTGAGAATCTTAGACACAGGAGATCTCTAGAAGATTAACTTCCCCTCCTCTGTTCCTTTATCTCTGTATTTAACATAAAGCTACTGACAAAAAAGAAAATTTGCATTAATAGTGTAACTTACTGAAATTTTGTGGCAAGGTATATTCTGCATGAGCAGCATGTAAACAAAGAAAAATATTTTGCAATGCAATGATTCCAATTCCTATCTGAATTAATGTCATTATTACCAAAATAAAAGTAACATGTTTAGCCAAAAATCTTAAGCACTTTTTTATCTTGTGGTCATTTCTGTATTGAGTCTACAACAGTAATTTTGTAGTTTAGATCGAAAAGTCAGACAGGTGGTACACATTTTATAAAATGAAAACTGCACTTCCTTTTATATTTGGCTTTATTCTCAACTGAAAGTCTATTATTAGGTGCCAGAAATAAAGTATTTCAGTGAATATGAAAACTTGCACTGGAGCATTTGTAGCTACTCTTTCCAGCAAGAGCAGTGATCATCTTTAAAATATTTCTCAGTACCTCCTTGATAAGCTGTAAATTTGGGAGAAATATTTTAAGACAGAACTGCTACAATCTTCTATGAGCAGTTTATGAACAGAACAAATTATGCATTTTTATTCTTAAGTTTCAAAGTTCAGACATCTACCTGAGGTGTTGCCTTGCCTCAGCTGTTCATAAATTCATGGTTGTTACAATGCTAACTTCCCTCCCAAAAAACAAGACTGAGCAAAACCTGTGTCAGCCAACTGGCTCCAACAGTAAATAGGTGCTTTCCAAAAGGCATCCCAAGAATGGCCCTCTTCCAACTGGCTGGTTTCTTCACACCAAGAGATGGAAAAGGTACAGAATTGGTAGAAACAAAAAATTATTAAGAAGTCCTTATTACATTCCCCTCCATGAAAAATTATTTATAAAAGCCATAATTAATTGCAGTTGTGAAATCACACAAATGGCCATCATTATTCACAACTCTGCTAATACTGCTATATCTGGCATCTGTCCTTCCCCAGAGACACACAGAACATCTATGTGTGATTGTCCATAACCATTGTTTACTACAAATTTGGCTACAATTAAGTATTGCTAACACCAGGAGATATTGCTGAGTTATTGACCATTTCCAGTTTCCCCCACCACATCTACTGTCCACACTTAAAATGTCTGCTATGCTTTTAAGAGGATTCTCTCCCACAGAAAAGTCATCAACATCCCGAGACCAAGACAGGGGATGAAAACTCTTTCTGAAAATCCTCACCTCCCCGCACCAAAAGGAGGTAGGAAGTTCCCTCCTCCCTAAAATTTAGCAATTCCTCTCCCAGTTCCTCCAGCACTTGTTTGCAGGAAGACTGACAGCCTGGATCTGGAACCTATTACCCATAGAAGCACAGACTGTTAACCACACAGCTGACAGTTGGCTCAGTCAAATTAGTTCAAATGAAGCTTTGTGTTTAAAAAAAAAAAACAACCCAAACCCCAAACACCAAAATCCCACCAGACAGGACTGCATTTCACAGCGCAGTGCTGTGCACCAGTTGTCTCAGCATCCCACTCTGCAAAGATAACCTATGTTTCCCCTCAGAAGTCTAATGCAGGTCCCTGTATTCCAACTGCCTCCAACACTTCAGCTCACTTGCATTACTTCTAGCCAAGGAACTCCTGTGTGGCACTTCCTTGAGCCTTGTAACCACAGTCTGAATGTCAAGTGTTAGCAAAGACAAACTGAAAGGCCGGAGGACTCCACACCTCTGAAAGGATGGTAAGCAGTCACTCAGCTTTTTATGATACAGGTTCTTTCCCTTTAAGAGAAAGGTGCAAACCACACACCACAAAACTTCAAACCGTGCAACATTTGCTTGCCTTTGAGGTTGTATGAATTTTTAAACACTGAAGCTTGAACCAGACCAAATTCTCAAATTCAGGAATGTACTACAGTACTCTTAGCAGTGAGATTTTAGCTTGTTTACATTTACTGAGCATACAGGTAGCATAATCTTAATGCAGTATACAAACTCAGTGACTTCAGTGAAGGTCATGACGTTTTCGAAAGCATCAAAAACATGAACTGAGCTTGCATCACTAAAATGCAAAAAAATAAATAAATTTATGTGAACACAGACAAAGCCACACTTGAAATGGCTTTCAATTAAATATTTAGGCTGCCACTCCATTGAATCCTCGAAGTTTAAGCCTAAACATATTGTTTGGTTAATGACAGCACAACACACTTCAAACTGTGAGAAACTATGAGTGATTTTTTAATGTATTTTACATTTAAACTGCTTGTACATTTCTTCCTTCCCTAAGACTTACTCTGGAAGCCCTAAAAGTGAACTGTTGCTTTATTTTTGCACTCTGTTTCAACAGCTTGCAGCATTTATGCTGTGCTTTGATGTGTCAGTTGTATACCCAATTCACAAGAGCTGTAATGATCAACAAGTATTAGTATGCATGTAAGAAGAGACAGAAATGGTTGCAAACACATGGTCTTCAAATCACTGCAAACAGCACAAGCAAACATCTTAGAGGAGTTGCAGAGACTAATCTAATTTGTCTTTGAAGCCAGTGGTGGGGGGGCAAAGAAATACTCCAGAAAAAGTTGTTTAAGATTAGGAAATGGTATGACAAAAGGTCAAGGAATTTAAAATTTAAAACACAGTTTAGATGCAAGTCAGGCAGAAAAGTAATTTCAATTTTATCATTTGATTGTCTGCTAATTTACAGAATAGAACTATTCTAAAGCTTTTGCAAAACAGAACACAAGATCTACAAAGACAGCCAGGGTACCACATCTGAATAAATCAAACCGCTACAAAAATAGGAAACAGCACTATATCATCACATGGGACAAATGTGTAACTTTTGGGGCTGAGGTGGCCAGCTAAGAACAGGATTTGTTTGCTTGAGATGACTATGAACAGTAAAATCCTGATCTCTTATAAAGCCATTCTGAAGGGTTACTTAGGATGACACTAACAAGGTGTGTTTGACAAATACATCAGACTCCTTGAAGCTGGCATTTAATTGCAATAACAAAGGAGAATCCTCATTTCACTTTGAGAATGACAGAGAAAGGAAGAATTTGTGCAGCAAGGACATTGTTCAGCATTTGAGGGAAAAGAATCAGATTTGTGGAATGTACTATTTGGAAAATGAAATGCTCATTGCAAACTTGCTTAAACACAGCAGGTTCCTATTTAACATCTTGTTCTGGTACATTTGCCTAACAAGCTATCCAAGCTATTGGAAAGCCTGGATCCAGACAAACTGGTGCTCAGGGTGGCTCACTTATCAAATACCTGAGGGCAAGAGCTCCCAGTTTCCAGGTTAAGGAGGACACTACCCCAATTCTGACTGAGTCATTCCCTGTCCCAGCGGATCAACTGGATTGTCTCATGGTCCCTGAGAGGAGGTTGGCTAGCACTGGAAATCCTAACAGAACAAAGAGCTCTTAGGAGTGAAGTTCAATGCTTGAAAGAAATGAAACTGAAAATGAACTGTATTAATAAATTACTTCTTAAAACATCCATCTTTGGAAAACACAACATTTCTGATTTTTCATTCTAATTTCATGATGTATTGCATGTTGAGTTTCAAACAGCTTTATTCATAATGCTTTCTTGTAAATATAGTAATTTTTTCTAGATTTTATTCCCTTCTTTCACCTTTCAGCCTCAAATTTCCACTGACAGCTGTACACAGAAAAACAAGTGATATATTGAGTATATTGAGCATGCTCAGGAAACCAAGGCATAAACACCTCCAAGTGCAACAGACAGTCTGCAGCCAGTCGAGAGCAAGCTTTTAATAACCTTTATATTACTCTGCCATGAACCATGTTAGCGGGAAGGGCACAGAAGATGAATACTATGAACATTCCGAGGCTGAATGCTGAAAAAGCATATGGTCAGTTATCAACATTTTTATTAATTACATGTTCTCCCATTATAAACTAAATAAGATGCTAGAGAACTCTAGAATTTTGCCTTACATTAACAACATAATTATGTAATGTTTTCAAGCAACAAGCAAATTAAAAGGTTTTAATTAAATAACACTCTAATAAGCCTGTGGAGTGGCACGCAGCTCTCTTACCCAGAGGATGCTAAAGCATAACGACACCACTGAGTTCTTGTTTCACCAGAGCTGTGAGGGACCCTGTGGTCCATTTACTCAAGACTTGGGCTCAGTGATCCTTGTGGGTACCTTCCAGCTCAGAACATTCTGTGAAATTGTGACTTTACCCAGAGAAGTGAAAGGAACCCATAGCTATACAGTACCACCACCTTCACACCACAGGGCACTTACTGCTGCAGGTACCTCCTCCAGCCTCTGTCACCTCAGGTGTGGAGGTACCCACTCCAACCTCTGTCACCTCAGTGCCACCGCAGGTACCTCCTCCAGCCTCTGTCACCTCAGGTGTGGAGGTACCCACTCCAACCTCTGTCACCTCAGTGCCACCGCAGGTACCTCCTCCAGCCTCAATCACCTCACTGCCACAGGCACCTCTTCCAGCCTCCGTCACCTCAGCTTTGCCCTGAGAGCACATGGGAAACCAGTTCTGCATTTTCAGTTCTACCCTTTATTTCAACTACCCCGGGTGAGCACCGAACAGCAAAAACCCCTTTTTGCAGCCTTTGGAAACGCCGCGAGTTGGCGGGCGGGGCAGCCGGGGGTGCCTCCCCTCAGCGGGGAGGAGGAGAGCGGAGCCGCCGCCGGTAAAGCGCCGCTGCCGGAGGAGGCCCCGGCGGCTCCTGGCCCGTGCCCAGCGCCGTGGCCGAGGCTCCGAGCCCCGTTCCCGGCCAGGGAGGGGTGCGGGGATGTGGTGGGCGGGGGAACACCCCCGGCTTTAACGAGGCGCTCCCGGGGACCCCGCGGCGGCCCTCAAACCTGTGCCACTTCAAACAGGGCCACCCCGGCACAGAGCGAGGGTGACTGGAATAAATGACCGCAGTAATTAACTCTGATTGGGAAGCACCTGACTGGAAAGGGAGACGAGGAGCCGTGCGGCAAGGGAAGCTTTGCTTTAGCGCCGTGTTTGTGTGCGCTGGGAGAGCTCTGCCTTTCAAATAGGTACGTGGGGGCACTAATGAAAAGCAGCTCTCCGCCCAGGGCCTCCCCATTCACTCTCAAAGGGGCAGAGAAGAAAAGCTTCAAAGTAGAACTAATTTACTTCATCCAAACCCGGCTCTGGGCAGCCCGCAGTTTGTACTGACACCGCGACAAAATATTGGACTAAAAAGAAAAGGTCTTCTCTTTTCAGAGGGAGGTTAAACATTTTAAAAGCACCTGCAAGCTGTTGGTCTGATTTTTTTGTCTATTTTTTTCGTTTGTTTTGTTTTCGTTAGTTTTGTTTGTTTTTTTAAATTTCGTTTTATTTAAATACAGCTATTAAGGCCTTCATCAAGAAAAGAAACCTTTCCATTTTCCATGCTGCCAAATTTTATAAAGCCTGAACACATTCCCTTCCCTCTAGTGGTGGGAACTTTACTTTATTCACTGTGAAACCAGCAATTACACTTTTTTTTTTTTTTGTTGGGGGGAACAGAATTGGCAATCTTCAGCAGCCCTTAGGCGGAAAACACATTTGCTGTGCCTGGCTCTCTGTGCCATGCTATCTTGCCACTTGATTTTACAAAGCAGAGTTCCAAAGAGTAAGGGCATTACTGCCTGCTGTTTTACAAGCAATCAGCAATTCATTGTGCCACTCCTGTCCTGTACCTGCTGAGTAAATGCTTTTAAAAAGTTCCACTAACCGCCCAGTAACAACTACAGTATGGTAGCAAAAGCAATTCACCAAATGTTTATACTGAGCCTCTGATTTATTTGACAGCTTTACACCTTCAAGACATGATATAATTAAATGTTTTGACAATGAAACAAAAATTGTATAAATTAGAAAGTCGTTAAAGCTGTACAGTATCTAAAATGAAAACATAGTGCGCCTGTAAAACATGATTTCTAAAATGCTTCTATAAAATAGACAAAATGTATTTAACTTTTTTATCCTTGGACTTTCTGCTACTGTAATAAACTGTTATGCATCTAAAAAATTCTTAATTTAATCGCTCTATGAATGCCATTCCGGAAGAGTACAAATGCAATCCTGTATTATTTTAGAAAGGCAAACAAATCATAGCTTAAACAGAAATAGTAGACCCAAAATAAGACACTTTTTAGAAGCTAAAAGACTAAGCATTACCTTAATTTGTGTCAATTGCTGTTATTTTGATTGTTTCAAAATATAAATCAACAGCAGCCTCAGTGTCTTAGGGGACAACTAACAATGCTGTGATGTTTATCCTGCCCCTCCAAGGCACTAAGTTCAAGCCTCAGACAACATTTTGTGCCTGTGTAAACCAGCGAGATGCAAGCTGACACTTCATAACACAGAGAAGAGGACACACAATGCACCAGGAAATGCTGGAAATGGGATTCAGAAGGTGAAAAACCCATTGCTGCCCATGCCTTTGTTCAAAGGCCAGCCCAGGAGAATGGCAGGAATGACCAGTCATGTTCCAAATGAAAACAAACATATTAAAAATCAAATTTTAAAACTGAAACAAATGTCCAACAAACATATTAAAAATCAAATTTTAAAACTGAAACAAATGTCCATGAACTACAATTGCTCACTCTAAGGTCAGTTCATATCTTTTAAATGCAGTTTCATTATCATTTTTTGGTAGTATGTGTATAAAATGTGAGCTTATTGCTAGCCTTAAAAGCTAATTGTTTAAACAATGTATAATTATATAACCATTATTTAAACATTAAAGCCTTTAAGCAGCTATGCAAAAACATTTTGAATCAACTTTGTAATGCAGCTGAAGAGCACTGTTGTTCTAAAGGAAACTGTAATCCAGCAAAAGGTAACAATGACCAGTTGTTTATAAAAACCACTGAAATGTTTGGGAACTAGCTCACATTCTCATGCTATGTTTATGTTTCCATTCATCATCCTTCTCCTTGAGAAGATAGCTCAAAAGGAAGAAAGACTAGAGAACAAAATTTTGTTTAAATTACACATGGAGATGTCAGGTAATTTAACAAATCGAGACAAAAAAGGCATGCCTGTGTATAGCTAAAATCATTATTGCATTAAATCATTTTCTCCTCTTTCCCTCTCTCTCTGAGGGACCCATCTTTGCAGTGAGGTTTATATTTATTTTGTATATTCAGCTTTGCTAAGAACTTCCAACTCAAGTGAAGAAAAGGAACCAGAAATACAACCCAGATGTAGAAGTACATGATGCACAAATGTTACTGTAGTCTTGTCAATCAAAGAACAGACACAATCTTTGCTCAAAATGTGTATCTTAATGATTGACTCCAGCCCTCTTCACACTTCTCTTCCATTGCACTGTAACAGAATACAACACAATTTAATATGATGACCACAGAAAATAAATTGGTGGCAGCAATGGGACAATTTCAGGACTGGTATAGTGGGCAAATGGATAAGAGTTATTCATCAAACAGTTCATTAGGAGGAGTATGGCTGCAGTGAGCTGTGTTCCTGAATAGCAATCTCTTTTTTTGCCCCACACTTGTAAATTACTGAAGCCACATAGCACATTTCCATAATGATGCATGTGGAAAGTGAATGTGGGGAAATTGTTTTCCCTTACACCTCTGTGGAGGATGTTTCAAGGAGTTACCAGTTTGTTTAATCAAATGTTTGGGTTTCAGTTCTAGATTCTGTTCTTTAAGACTGAAATAAATGAAGAAGAAAACTGTGAAAATCAAATAAAAAATAGCTAGAGCTCCTTGGAAAGAACTTATTCTCTATTCCATTATTGGTATGAAAGTATCAAATACCTGGGATAACTGTAAATAGTCACATTAGGAAAATGCTTGTTCCGTGACAAGCTGGCAAGAGAATTCTTGCCACACAAGGATTAGACAGGGTGTGCTTGCTTGCTACAAAACAAAGTAAAATGAACTTTTCTGACTGGTCCCATTGAATTTTTGCTGTATTTAATTTGAGGAGTAGCACAGAGGATGGCTGAGCACTGTAGGTTGAGTTCATCAACCTTAATGAAGAATATTCCAATTGTTTATTAATGTAATGCTGGAAGTAATTTATTAATCCTTCACCTCACAGTGTTCTCAAGTCTCTAAATACTCCACTCCCACCCCCAGCCTTCCCCCCCAGATGTAAGTAAATTCAAGTGGACATTTTATAATTAAACAAAACGTTAAAATAATAGGCTTTTATGCAGCCACCCCATGCAGGTGGGTTTTTTTTGTTTATATGAAACGTAATAATATAGAATGTCCTACCACTGCTTAGCTTGCATGCACACATACTAAAATCTTACTGGAAACATTGTTCTGTATTAATATAAATATTGCTATAGTCACTGCACCTAGAAAATGTTGTAAGTTGCTTCATGAAATAATTAATTGTAAAGTTTTAGTTTAAAAAAAAACTATTCCTTGTCTCTCAGAACACATTTTTGATTAGAGCAATACTGAGTGTATTCCAGGGATCAGCTGACATGGAAATACACACACATAAAAATTCCATCTTAGAAAACTTTCAGAACAAAGTCTTTTGGTGACTTGATGCACTGGTCTTGCCACAGAGATGACAGAATTTGCTAGGCTTATAATTCAAAGTCATTCATGCCTTAACTTCTTGTAAATGAGTTATGTTAATCCCAATTTTTATTGTAACAACCATACTCTCCAGTTTCCTCTCATGAAGACAAACAATAAAATGGCCAGTTCCACAGACAAGATGTGACTTAGACTACATTTCATTCCTTTGTACCTAATCTGGTTTTTATTCATCATTTAATTATGGTAATGTTGATGTTATTTCGTTCATTAAATATTTTTGGAAAAATTCATCCTCTAAATGAGAAAAAAGATACAAAATGATCCACACTTTATCTCATAAGGAAATTAAATATCATAACCTGCAGCATTGATGGAAATGATATAAAGATATTCTGCTACCTAATACCTTTCTCGAATTTTAAAGTGTTTGAATAAATCCTCATTCACCATTAAAAAAAAAAAAAAGAAATTACTGCTCTGAAAGTTAACAAAATTGTAGAATTGTTACTATAACAACCAGAATCACAACTGCAAAGATTTCTACAGAAAGTTCTACTGCAGCATTTTTGTAAATTTGTCTTAGCTTGAGCAAGCTCCACTCCTGATATTTACATACTAAATAAATGTATATATACATACCACATGATATAGTGGTAAAATCTAAAACTTCAATACATCCTTTAAAATGTACATTCATAAAATCCCTAAGCAGGTAATCACAGGGACAGACTTCTCATATAACACAGTAAACACCTTCGAGGGCCTTACATATTTATGTCATTCCTGCACTGTACATACACTAAACAAGCCCTTTAGTTTTCTTTACAAAAATATACCAGGCCACATTATAAAGATTTAGCACAGAATTACAGAAAATAAGGGAAATGTGCTATGATTTATTAGGCAATTAAATGAATAATTACTGATTTATCCTTCAAATTACCTATGAAAAGCCCTATTGTTGCAAGCCAAAATGAAATTCTTAGTGTATGATTATTGGAAATACTAAGAAACTGACAAGAAAAATGTCCAGCTTAGTGTGTGCACACAGAGATGTAGATGAAGACAAAAACCTTTTACCTGCAAAAATGAAAATATGTATGTGGGAAATAGTATTATTATCATGACATGATGACAATTAAAATTACATGGCTCCACATTTGACATAATTATATCTCTTTCTGCTGAAAGTTAAGATATTGGCAAAATATTTTTCTGGACATAAGAGGACTAAAAATGCTAAAATGCAAAATGTTTTTAAAATCAACTTGTTAATTGTTATTAATTTTTAAGTATTACAATTATCTTATTGGTCCTGGGCCATGAATACATGTGAGAAATTCAGTATCATACTCTATGCACAAAAGGAAAAATAAAGCTGCTTGTAGGAAGGAGATTTCTGAAAAGCTTGTGACTCATTTATGGACAGAAATTTCATCTTAGTTTGTCTTCATCGTTTGTCATCATTAGTTTAAGCCTTGTGCTTCGGTGTTTGTTTCCCAGCCACTTCATTGCAACTAGACAATAACATTATAGTTAGTTCTGCACAAAACTTGTGTGGGCAAGGCTCAAGCACCCAGTGAAAAACCTTCAAATGGAGAAAAGATTCAAAACTACCAGGAACAGAAAGCGATGGTGGCTGCCTAACTATGGAAATTCAGCAGAACATGGTAGTGCCTGCCAGGCACAAATCCTGTCTGGCCAGCACCTACAGTGTCAGGACTGGGGAAGAAGGAGGAAAAAAAGAAAGACCTTCCCTCCTCCAGAAAGTCTGCACAAGAAAACCAAGAGGAAGGAGAGGGACTACACTGCCAGCCCCTGAAAGCCACAATTAATTCTTTCCAGTTATGCAAGAATTAAGAGGTGAAAATCTTCACCAAAAATTTTGGGCCTCAAAATACAATGTAGTTTTTAATTGCCTAGGTAAATTTGAGGCTTGAGAGTTCATATTTTCTAATGTCTATCCACAGAAACTGTTTAATTAGGAAACTGATGAATTATAAAAGCTTAAACTTCAGCAAACTAACAATTTCAAGGCAACAGCCTAAAGAAAAACACAAACTATGGCAAAATTTAAAGTGAGAAAGACTGGAGATTAAAAATGCAAAAATCTTAAAGAAAAAGTTTACTGGAATCTGTAAGTAAAAATGGACTGTAGACTAAATTCAGTATATAACCTACAGATCTTTCTACATAGAACAGTGTAAGGTTCACCTTATATTGAGTGAGACGTACACTAACAAATATTTTCAAAGGTCTTACAGCTGCTGTTCCACTCAAGGGAAACAAACTGTTTAATACAGCTGGTAAAAAGCACATAATTAATAAAAATATGAAAACAAGCAACTAGGTTTGACTTGAGCCTTATGTTAATCTCTGCACACACAGGGGTATTCAATGCAAACATTAACAATAGTAAGATTTCAAAAACTTTTCTCTTCTTTATAAAGGACTTCATTTATTCCACATGCATAGCAATCTTACACTTTTTAAATATCTAAATTCCAAAGACTTCTCCTTTAGACAATTCCTAGTTTTGGCAAATCTAAATCAAAACCATGCCATACAGAAATTTTGTTTCTGACTATGCAAATGACTCCGCGTTCCTCTGATTAAACAAAACAACTAATACACACAAGGAGCAAAGTTACTGTAAGAAACTCGAGTTTAATGTACACATGAAGAAGAATATTCATAATACTCATAATGCAAGTTGAAAATATCCATAATGTCCATGTCATTGGATCTGCTGAGGCAGAGTATACACACCATTCAGTTCACTGGGGGAGCTGCTTCAGCTGCAGTGTCACAAGGAATATCTTGGAGAAGCTGAAGTTACAGATAAGGGATGAAGACCAAGAAGCAAAGGACATACATAGGGAGGAAAACAGCAACTGGTTACATTCTCCAGCTAAGTGCTTTAAAGATGCACTTCCGTGTCACAATAATTTACAATTCTATTCTGAGAATATCATGAGGTAGTGTTGGAGATCTTCAGAACACATCCTCAGCAGGACAAGGCCCTTTTAATGTGGCTTATGAAAATATATTTACCTGTTTCTTTAGTTTCTTTAGAAATAAGTACTTAATCATACAAAATAATTTTAGTGTCTTTTTAAATGTGCTTCACAGATGTCCCTTATTCTGACTTATCAAGAAGAACATAAATTAAGTTCAGCCCAAGAAATTACATGCAAGTGTTAATACTAGAGTTAGCAAAATACACTGACATATTTTATAGCTTACTGTGTATTACACCTTCCTAACTAGCTACATAAAATGAAAATGTGCAATATTTTTAATTAAGTAAGAAGACTACAGCCCTAGATGCTAAAAACACAGACTTGTATAAAACATGATGATTCCAAGATGTTGGTAGGCTAAACTAAACTATGGAAAAATCTTTATGTATTCCTTCAAACATGGAGTAAAAATCAACTTTCTCTTTTCTAACAACCCACATGTGTCACTTCAGATTCCAAATCCAGGCTTTGGAGAGAATGTGTGTGTTTTTAGGACGGCTACAGTATGCTAGGAAGCTACTGTTCCTCCGTACATTTAATATAAACCAGTCTTTGAAACACTAACTGAACATAAATTAAAAATTTTGTCATTAATATTATTTCACTCTGGAATCTCCATTATTGAGAACAATGTGGCATGAAGCAGAATGTACATTCTTACACTGCGTTGTGAAACTTGGCATCTGTCAGTGTCATATAAAACACATCAAAAAAGCAGCACTACCAGTTTTAGCACAAATATTTAAAGTAGTTCAGTATAAACTTTACGTCCAAATAAAGTCTACTAATACCCAGCAAGCAGTGGCACAGCTGCATTAGCTCATGTAATGTTTCACACATGGAAACCAAGATGCAAGATTACCTCATTTATGGTAACACTCATAAACTACACAGTACACAGTAAACATGTCTACCCAGCAAATTAAAATATCACTGCACTATGCAGCAGCTGAAGCTATCCAGAACCTGTTTATAATCCAATAGAAACAGAAATTTGTCTTCAGTTCTAGAAACAGGGGGGAGGGGGGCGAATCACAGTCTAAGTAAAATAAACTGCACTGCAAGTGTCACTTGCCCCAAGACTTCCTGCTTCCCACAAAAGACATGCAACCATTCTGGAGATCAAAGGTCATGGCTTTACAATAGAATACATTGTAAATAGGTTTAAAATAATTGAATACAACTGCAAACCAAGGACTCGTTTATAGCTTGCTAGGAAAAAAATATAGCTGTTTTAAGTCATTCCCATATATGAACTGAAACCTGCATTATAAAACTGCATCTGCTTCCAAACTACCAGATCACCACCTGCATACCAGTTGGATTTGGTCATTCCACAGCCATCTAAATAACAAAATACTTCTGAGTAAATTACGTGCCACCACTGTTTTGATTATCCTGCACAATGTCTGGAGAAGCACGGCTGTAACTGCTGCCAAGGGACTGGGTGCTCCGCAGCTTTCCTGGGATCTGAGGCTCATCCCTGCAGAAATGACAACCACTTTCTCTTGCTGCAGCATCAAGCATCAGCACAAATGCTGGAAATATTCACCTGCAAGATGATTTCTTTCTCGTGCTCTACTAATCAAAGTGAATCTCCTTCTTACACAGTCCTTCAGACAGTGACTGTCTAACCAAGGGGCATACACAACACTCCCTTCCATTCTGCTGGTTTCCAAGATCCAGGATTTCATGTCCCAGACAAATCAGCATTTAGCCTGTGCCCAGAGGCACTGCCAGCATGTCACCTGTGTGAGCAGGAAACTTGAAGTTAGGGATGTACCTCCTAGGTACTTATATCTATCTGCTCTTCTTTTTATTTTTTAACCACTCTCAACATTTGCTAAGACAATAAAGCTATCAAACATAACCACATGTTCGTCTCCAATTTCATAAACTCATTTTTATTCAGTAACAGAGAAGGCCTGTTTTTTCAAAGCCTCCTTCTTTTTTTTTTCCCCCAAAAACAAATTCTGAGCTGTAACAACTCAAAATTTTTTTGGAAAATGAGCGTGCACAACACATACCTTACAATTTATTACAGCTGTTTTTGCAGACCACAGACTCATTCACAATTTACAATAGACACTATTTTTCAACCAGCCAAAGCAATTATGTCATACATGTCCACATTCAGTACAAATAAGTAAAACCTTTAGAATTATGACAGTTATTAAAAGCTCCTACAGCTGTGCTCCAAAACCCTGCACAAGTTTTAATGGGATAATCCTCTAAAAGCAAACTATCACCTGAAAATTATGTTTACTAGGGCTTATCTGGCATGTGATCTGCCTCATATTAGTAAAGCTCAAACATCCCCCTTCAATAATAAATGTGGAGGTTTGTTGGGATTTGTTGATATATTTTCTATCTCACCAGGATTAAAGGCAGGAAATAATTTGATGATATTTACTTATCTCTGTTGTTAACCTTAGTTACCTCTACTAGACTAGCAATTATACCACTACAAAACCATAATCACCAGTCACAGCAAAAAGACAGTTCATCCCCCAGACTGAATTGATGCTCATTTTAACAATGACATGAACAATTAACTACTGCCACCTCCTTAAATCAGTGGTTCTCAACCTGTGGTTTGCAGATGCCTTTGGTCTACCAAATATTTTTAAGAGACCACAAAAGGTAATTAAGGCAAGTCTTGGCTTACTGTCACTTTGATAGCTGAAATTTGCTATCCAGGAAAATGTACCCTCAATGGAAGATTTTATGGGGTCCCAGAAAAAAAACCAAACTGCTGGCAAGTCACTGCCATAGATACTTTCTTATGTGACAGAAGAGACCTTGGAACTTTTACAATAGTTTTGACCTCTTAACTGCTGCAACTAAAGAGTTTTTGCCACAAAACTGCAAGTCTGAAATGATCAGGAATTCCAGAGTATTGTGATTTCTGGTGGAACATTCACCTCTGTAGTCAGGGTCTGGCAGATTCATTGTCTTTTTTCAGTTCCTTGTTCTGGCAGTGCTTATTGCTGTTAACAGAAGCCCACTGATTACTTTTAGTCCATAAATCAGATTTCACCCAGGAAAACATGTCACTGACAGCATAGGTCTCAGAGTACCCTCTTTTGCCCCGTTGCATATTACTTAGTCTGAGAGATAAATTCCACATTGTTCTTGGAAAAATCCTTTATGTAGGTAGGCTACTGCAAAACAACTAGCCACTAATACCTAAAAGGAGTTTCTGGTTTTAAAAGCAGAACATCAAAACAAACCAGCCTCATATAATCTGTAAGATCAAAAAAAAGGATATACCTAGCCATATTTACATATGTTTACATGTATATTTACCCCATTAGGGAAAAAGCATATTGAATACTTCTTCTAAGTTTAAAAGAAAGTCATACCTAAGGGCAAACATGACTTTTAAATCTTCAGAAATATAATCTATGTATACACATATATATATATATGTGTATATATATAATGTCAATTTTTTTGGTAATGCACTTTCTTATCACATTGGTCTTCAGAGCAAACTTCTCTCTTCCTATCTACACATGGAATGAATAATAATCATACTGGGCATAGATAAAAAAATCCGTACCTTCAAATTAGCAAAAAAATAAATAATATTGGAAATCCAGAGTCCATTTATTTGTGTCATGGAAAGACTGGTAAGATCTTTATCAGAGCCTCTCTGTCTGTAGATATTGGGACCACATTAAAAAATGAGAAAGAGTTTTATGTCTCATTTACAAGTATTTTTCAGTGTATTTAAAAGAGAAAAGATTTTTGCATCACACTCAGCTTGTCCTGGAAAGATGGGTTTCATCCCTGCTGCAGGACTAACCCAACACTAACTACTCATTAACCAACCTATATTTTTAGGGGGTATCCATTTTGATACAAAGTTTTCTCAAAGTGTGATTAGTTCCACAATTATTTTCACCAGATTTCATGGTCAGGTAAGATTTGCTGAGGTTTCAGCTGCAATATTGACTTAAGCAGTTTCTGCCCTGTCACACCATTTCTAGACTCTCCTTCTTGACACCCCATTATACAAACACAACTGTCTGTTGTGCTGAATGGTAAAGCAAATGAGAACTGACCCAAACTAAAACCAACATTTTATCTTTTCTTTCAGAATCTGCAGAATGCTTAATACTCTGAAAAATGTCACCTCTTAATGCTTTCAAAATAGACACACATAGTTAGCAGGGATGATAGGCAAGAATCTCTTGTCTCCTCTGCATTTATAAAACAGAAATAGTACATTTGCATCACCACATGAAGGTCATGTAAAGGTAATGTTTGTGGATGATTCAGATACTACTGAGTACGTATCAAAGAAAAAAAACATGTAAGATGCTTTTTTTAGAAGAGAGTTCAAGCAGCATGCAATAAATAGGGTTGGAAGCTATATAAATGTAGCAGTATGGAGAGGGAACAGAGCAATGCATTAAATTAGCTCCGTCCATCTTCTAGACTGAATATAAAGTCAGCATAAAACAACAGCATGTCTTCATTTAGTTAGACATTATGTGTTGAAGCATTAGCTGAAGGCAAATGTATTCATTGGATGCAGGTATCATTTCATTTTGATTTTTAAGTACTTCAAGTTCAGGAACTTATTCCACAAACCCTCCAAAGAAGGAAAAAGAGGACTACTTTATAGTATGACATAGTGTGTGAATATGTCTCTATGCAGTCTGCAGTTGGTTTCCAGTCTCATTAAAAGTCCCAAAGCAGTAGTTGGAGTAGGACCACGGTTCTGAGAGAATTCACAACAAAAATACACTATCTTAATGTTTTCCTATTGCTGCCTTTGTGGGAAGGCCCTTCAGCTAGCAAAGCAAACAACTGAAGGATGGGAATTCAGACATGTAATGACTGTAAGGTCAGCACATGACTGGCAAGCATTCATGACCCCAAATTAAGAGGTATTACCCTCTATCTACTAATCCTTGGGTCACAAATGTACAGCCTTCTCCAAGAACATAAAAAATTCCTGAAATTTGCTTACAGCCCACTGCTTGAAAGATGGAAAGCTAGCATGCATGAAGTGATCAGATAAGTGAAAGGGGCAGTTCTGTTCTCAAACACCATATTAAAAATGCCTTGTCTTTCAGTCACCTTTTCTGTTAACGAAGACCACTACAATTTTACATTAGGTAATACAGAAATGCAACTATCTCCTGAAAATAAGAACATTAATTTCACAGATTCTAACATTTTAAATCCCAAATAGAATTTTGAAGGACAAAGAAAACAGAAGCAACATTCATCTAGTAGCAAATGCAATCCAAAGATATTTCTAGTAAAATCACACCACCTGTGACCTAGAAATTAAGTTCTAAATTTTAGCACAGTGGCTTTAGTTTGTAAACTATGAAAGACTATTTTTATCAATCTTAGTGCTTTCACATTATACAGAACATATAAGAGGCTGCAAGCCATTCTGATTGTAAGGGTACACTAATGTTTCTACTGAGAATAGAATTCCAGCTTTTTATGCTATCTGAATGTTTATGTCCAAAATTTACTTGTTAAAATTAATTGTAGTACCTGCATTTCCCAAAAAGTATTGTTACCAAAAGAAATTTGCACCTTTTTTTAGAAGAAGATACTTCAGGATTGAGTCCTTTGTGGAAATTAAAGTTGTGTTAATCTTCTAGCTGTTACTAGAGCTCACTACAAACTTCACACCTAGTACATAAACCTAACATTTCAGGAAGATAGCAAATAGATTTCATTTTAGATTCCTGAATTAGGAGGTCCATGCATGGAGCACTGGAGACAGTGTTTATCAATCCACCCATATCCCTGTCATTTTTGTATTTACAGATAGTAACACACAAAAAAAACCCCTCAGAAAAACTGAACATATCTGGCCATATCTGTTGATTCCTCTGTGTAGTTTCAGATTAATTTCTTGTGAAATTCTCTGCTTCGCTGCCTGTATCACAGCTTTCTGCCAGCAAGCTCCACTGCCACTATTCATGTGACACTACCCTTTTTAGCCCCTGCAGAAAGTGATCTTTGGACTGGAAAACCCCAATAAGTGGCATTTCATTGCAGTCTGTAACTGCCCCTGACAAACATAAATTTTAGGGACTACTTCAATTGGGTTTTCCTCCTTCCTTACTCTCTCACTTCTTGTTACATCCTAAACCTCATGATGAAAGGAGAAGGAAAAAGGGGCATGTTGCAGTCAGAGATAGGTGATTACAGAAAAAGCACCCATCTCTAGGAAACCCAGTGGCTCACTTAAAGGAACACCAATGGAATACATTCCTTACCTTCCTTCTGCACTGACACTTGCTCTTGTTAGGGAAGTGACAAAACTGACATAAAACAGAGATGGCCATCTGGTGAGACCCAGCTTGCCAGGCAGTTTTATCTGATCCCTGAGTACGCCTGCCCATCACCAGCCCAACCACACTGAGGATAATGTTTATATATGCTGCAGGACAAGGGGGCATAAAACAAATCCAAATCAGCAGGATTTAAAGCACTGGAAATAAAACTGAACTAATGTGGCTGTGCTGATGTAGCCAGAAACAAAACTGATGCTGAGTATACAGCATTTATTCATTTCAAGTGCACAGCCCAGCTCATGTCAGTCTCCTACATAGCCACAATATCAAAATGGTAGCAAAAACAAGTCAGCACACACCTTACACCTTGGGTACAAGGGCCTATAAATGCATCACAGCTAGGTTAGATGACACATCCCATGAGAGGAATCTCAGCACAAAGCAAGATTTCTCATTAAGTAGTCACCTATAGTTACAAAAATGCAAAAGGAACTTCCCTCCATATTTGGGAGAGAAACATCTGAACCCAAAAGAATGAACCTCAATGTTGTTCTCTTCTAAAATTATTCTAAAGCACTAATCCACACAGGGCAAACTGCAACTGGGGCACAGTTCAACTAACAAGAATAAAGGCAGAAAGGAACACAATCTGCGAAAAATCTGTTAAGAGCTCAGATCTGTCCACACTGACAGCAAAACTAGGCTTAAAATATTGTGAGCTAAGTTTGCATGCAGCTTTGGAATGGCTTTTACTCATAGTTTAATTTTGGTGTACACACAGCCCAAGGGTATGCCTGCATGATGGGCTTGCATCAGTCTGAAGGGAGGACATTGACATCCTCCTATATATGAGTGCAGACATCCAAGTCCATGCAGTAAAGGCTGCTCCATGTGTTTTAGTGTCTTAGAGAAAGGCTTAGTAAAGTAACTGACTATAAATCAAACATCTTTGAGATTATGCAACAAATTTTAATTCTTGGGTTATTTCTATTAGTTTGGGCAAAATATATTATGAAAAGCCTGTTGTTGAAGTTACCCTGTGATTTATTATGAAAGCAGAGAATGCTCCAGCAGCTCCTGGAGCATGCTTCCACCATTCTACACTCCTAATCCTCATTACAAAGTTCTTATTCTGCCTCAGAAAGCAGATGGCAAGAGATAATGTCAGTAACAATTAGGAGGCTTCACTGCCCTTAAGGACTCTTCTGCTATACATTTGCAATATTTTTTTCACAGATTTTTAGAAACAAGATGCTTTGCACTATTTTATTCTAGCATGTGGTTTGGAACAACCTCAAAACAATTACACAGGTTTTGTTTTGGTGTGTGGGTTTTTTTCCTTTAAACAATGGAGAATGTTAGGGGTTTTATTAATTAAAAATAAACATTATACGTGAAGCTTACAGCATTATTTTCATTCTGCACATTGCAAAACTAAACCAACTTGAATTTCCTAATATTTTAAATCAACTTCCTCTGAACTATTTGCATGCTGCTGAACCTTTCATGTTTTTATGAGCCCAGTTCAACTCTCACTAACAACTACCTTGGATCAGGTCCAACATTTAGCTGTAGTTTAGAAAATCCCTTCCATTTGGATAAGGAGAAACACAAGGGACCTCACAAGAGTACATATTATGACACTTTATCAATGCAGAATTTTGTCTGCTTACAACCTATTTGAACGCCAGTTATACTTTTGCTATTATTAATATCTTTAATGTTTCTTAACAAGCTGCTGCTGTTTATTAACAAAACTAGTCTACCTAAATAAAATCCAAATAGGAAGTAAGATTTCACAATGAAGAAAAAAGAAAGCTGAGATTTCATATAACTTTTATATTGGAGATTTATTTTGAAACTTTAGTGTTTGAATTTTAATAGTGTTTAAATTTAAGAAAATTTCTCTCAAAAGAGAAACAAGCCAGGCTGTCTTGATTCTAGAGCCTCCTCCGAGTTACATCGATATTATCTTTCTGTAGATGTACCCTCCACTATCCTCCTACAAAGCAGCTACATTAATGGAAGATACACCTGCTCTCTGTTGCTTATTAAAGTTTCCCCCTTCCAAAATTCTATTCCTCAGATCTGCTACAGACACTGGCAAATGAATGCTCCCTAACACGTTTCAGCCAAACTGATCCTAGATAGGCAGCCAAAACATTCTTTAACTACTTAAACTAACCTGGAAAGGATCAGGTTTGCACAAGCATGAGAAACTCTAGCTCTGATGATTTTTACTAATGGTCCTTGGCTTCAAAAGCAGAACAATTGGTTTAAATTGCAGAGTATAGAGTATTCGTGCTATTTGAGAATGAAATAAGAAAATTAAACTGGCCCTTTGTTGGATTTGATTCTGTAGCTGACTCTATACCTCACAAATGTTACTAATACATAGTTATGTTACTAATGTTACTAATACAGTTCAGCAAGTATTTACTTAAAGGGAGAGTTTGCAGTTAGCATGAGCAGCCTTTCAACTAATAAAGATTGAGAAAAAAATTACAACCCAAGAGATCTGGGGTTGCTTGAATTCCTTCACAAAGAGAAACTGTAAAAAGAATTAATGGTCCTTTATCATTTATGGGTGGACAAACCATCTGACCAAAGCAACCAAGTGCTCAGTACATTTATGACTCATGCGAGCATGACCTACATTTTTTTTTTGCCAAGTACATTCTCTTTTCTTGACTGATGGGCTATACTTTGGCCTCTCCTTTAACCAAAAGGAGAACCCGAACTTCCAATTAAAGGGTAACAACTGGCAGATGTGAGGGACCATCCAGCAGGAGGCTGATGCTGAGCAGATGGGCTGGGGTGCAGTAACCTTTTCCATCAGTTTCCACCCACTGCTCTTGCAAAGGCGCATAATCACCAGGAGCCTGACACTGCCCTTCCTCAGGCAGCAGCGTGATACTCCCTGCAGAGCACAGAGCTGCTATCATCAAATTGGGACCAGGAACGGGGCTAAACAGAGCCTGCCTAGCTCCACAAGCCCACACTGCTCGCTGCTGCTTAGTGACACAACTCCGACAGAGCAAACAGTTTCAGAGGTTTCAGCTCCAGAATGTTTGTACTTCCACTGCAGCGCTGCTGACTGTGCCCTCTTCTGTGCAAGTGCCATCAGTGGGAGAAAAATTTGTAAATCAAGTCACTAAAATAATAACTTCTGTTAGAGATAAGGCTTTTTCATGTAATTTCAGTTTAAAGCACAGCTTCACAAACATCTGTTGCTGAAGAAACACACAGTTGGGGAAATTTGGTGAGGAATAGGAAGAAGAGGTGGGGAGCTCTCCTAAGCTACATCCGTGAAGTTTTGGAATCATTTCTTCAGATTTTTCTTTATAAAGATCTTAAAGATCTGTTCTAATGACTAAAACATCATTATTTAAGTAAGGTTAAGAAAAAGATACTTCTATTTATTAGA
This sequence comes from Parus major, assembly GCF_001522545.3. Taxonomy (NCBI): domain Eukaryota; kingdom Metazoa; phylum Chordata; class Aves; order Passeriformes; family Paridae; genus Parus; species Parus major. Next base: position 10,737,826 of record NC_031771.1, on the reverse strand, counting down.
GCAAGAAAATGTGGGTACTATTTCTGTCATATATTTCTCTGAGCTTGTCTTAACTGTTGAATGTAAGATCTTGTATTTCACATTACATATTTTGTACCACACAAAAAAACTAAGTATCTTTTTATTTGTATAAATGTCCCTCTCTGATTTCTAAGTATTGTTACATTCCAGAGTCTAATTACAAACTTTTTGAAAAATATTGGCCTGTAGCAAAGTTAAATTTATTACTTCATGAACAACTTTTATGTTCTCATGTTGCAAAATAAAGAATGCCATTTTCTGATGTATCTTCTCAGTACTATACATTACACTGCGAACTTTTATCATGCTCTTTATGTCCTTCCTTCTAGGAACAAGAAACTCTTTCCTCATACTAGAGTTCTTCCTAGATCCATATCATTGTCATAAGCTTTCTCTGTACTCCAGATGGTTTTAGCAACATTACTCTTCCTCATCCCAGGAGTGGAGTCTTGCCAGGGAAAACCACTGAAAGCAAAGCCTCAGCTGACTTTTTTTTGTATCCTTCCATGTAGGGCACAGATGGCCACGTTTCCTCAACCCCTCCCCTTCTTCAGCTGAAAACCACAGCTCCATGTATGCAAATATTACCAAAATCTCACTTCCTTTTCCAATACTTAAGATGGAAATTTCTCTACACTGACTCTATTACAAATACTTTCTTTTGCGTTATCCACCAAATTCAGGAGTAGGAGCATGTTTTCCCCTATGATCCATAAATGGACACCAAAACAAATCAAATAACACCATATCCTACCGGGTCTCTCACCAGTACATTCATTATATGCAAGTCCTGACCTCCTTAAAGGAGGAACAACTTGGCTATTTCTTTGCAAGGCAAATTCCAATCACAAACTGTAAGTTTCAGGAAAGAGGGTAAGAAACTGCCATGTCTTTCAAACTTTTTTTTCTTCCCTTACTACTACCAAGCTTGTGAAGCAATTTTTATGTGTTAATCAAAATTCTTGATACATTTTCAGCAGTATCAGCCCAGGCACAGCATTTGCAGAACAGACAAAGAGAAGACAGACAGATTTAGTGAACACCTGTTAAATGGGGCAGTGGCTCCAGCACAATTGTTTCCCACTTCATTTCACACAGTAATAACTTTAATGTCCTCCATGGACTCGCTTTCAAACACAGTTCTACAACATCACACAACAAAAGAGCTGAAAGCAAATTTAATTGTCTAGATTGCTTCCAATCATCTTTTTTTTTTTTGGATATAAGCAAATATTCATACTTCAGTTTTCTACTTTTTTTTTTTAACTGTATCTACTCAAACTGTGTTATTATTCAACATTTTATAATCTTTCCCAACTGCATAACATTCTCCTCCATGTTTTAATATTTATCTTTGCTATGGTAAATTTTCTCACCTCATTAGAAAATCTGCATACCCCATCACTCTCTTTAAAGTTCATACTTTTAGTTTAGGCTTTGTTTCCTTTTGAGTCTTATACATATATCTAGGCTTTTCTTACTGTTTCATCTCCTTGTTTAATTTTGCTCTGATTTAAAATATTTGTACATTTTAGTTTTATTCCTGCTCACCTCATTTAGTTTCAGACTTCACTAAGACAGACCCATTACACATCAATGTGTAGTGTCTTAACAAGTAGAAATTAATTAAAACTATTTTTAGAATGTGATAGGTTATGGGTCTTTTGTAAAGATGAGAGAATTAGGCTAGCCTTATTCAAGAGCTTACATTTTTAGAATTATGATTTGTGGCAAATTTTGATACCAGTTTCTTTAACTATTTTTTTCCACATTAGCAAAGACAGACTGTCTATGATTCCATTAAGTTTTCTTCATTCAGGAAGACTGGCATCTATCCCTCTTTCAGAAATTATTGAAATGCAAGCAAGTGTGGACTTTTTAAAAATAATTTTACACTGTTTACATTCTTGAATTCCAGAGTTTGGTTGTAATTTCTATAAAGTAACTTGCAAACAGTTTAAAGAGATAGTAGGAATTGCAAACAAGATGTAAAGAAGGAAATGTTATGGAAAGAACAGACTAAAAACTCTGCTTTCTCTTCCTATTTACAAAGCTGGAATGGATAGAAAATAGATCAGTGCTTTTGACTAGCAAATGATGATCCACTATCTAGGTTATTGTTTTAATAGAAAAGACAAAAAAACCCAACAGTTTCTTTCCATCATCACTTATATTCTACTATGTATTAATTTCATCCTACAGAGGCATCTCTCCAGTGTATTCCATCACATATATTATGTAAAGCCCATCTCCCAGTATTAGCCCATTTTGTTCTATTATGCAACCCAAACTGAATGCTTTCAGCATCCTTACCTTCTGTTCAAAAGCACAGTTTGAGTTAATTTCTAATTACTTCCCTCATATTCTTGAATATATTTGACTCTCTCTATATAGCAGTCTTATTTACAAATTAAATCAATAACAATTCATATATGAAAATTAATACAGCCACTATTCCAACAAAACTGGATTTAAATAAACATGAATTTCTGGCCATATTTCTTAGATGGCACTTCAATAAAAATAAATAATTCTTATACAAAGGGAGTTAATTGTACACACAGAAAAATTAGTCTGCATTTTTTATTCAGAGATTTTCAGAATCTTTCCTAATAGGCCATATATCACATTCTCTTAGAAATATTTCCTCTTCACTTTTCAAAAATGTTTTGTATTGAATGATTTTTTTTTAACTTTTCCTCCAGAATACCCACAGATTAGGTTTTCACCTGTACCAGTTTCACCTATGTGTGGTTATGCTGGCATTGGTAACGTTACTCTACACTTATCTTCATATTAGATCTGAATAAAGTGCTTCAGAGTGGGTAAAAAAAGTCTCATTCCCCTCCCTTTTTATGCCAATCATCAGATCTGTACATGATATAATTAAATCAAAAGACTGCTTACAATAATCCAGGTTTTTTGATTCTAGCCTGCACACAAATGGTTCTATGTCAAAGGCAACAAATGTTCTAACTTTTAGGAAGTAATTATAAAAGCGCAAAAAACCCTGCACAAACACAGATGATGAAATTGTCACATGTGTGCTGAGCTGGCAGGAGATGACCCTGAGAGGTGCAGGAACACAGATTTACAAATGCACCACAGCTCAAATGCAAAACCCAACAGCTTTAAACCGGTGCTGGTATTCCGCATTCCGGAAAAACGGAAAGGGAAAACCAGACAGCCACTGGAAGTGCACACTGCAGTCATGGAAGCACTTCTCCAGGAAAGGAGGAATCCTGCTGCTACATTCCCTTCAACTGTTTAAGAGACCCCCTGTGCTTCTCTGCCTGCTAAGTGCACACACAGTGGAGCCCCTGTGCTTCCCAGGACTGCCTTGTTTCCACAGATGAGGGGCAAGGGGGGAAAAAAGAATTAAAAAATATCAACCTTTTATATAGATGAAATCCAATATGCCAGCAGACTGGACCTTCCACATCCAGCTTTGCTGAAAAATGCTATTCCTTACTGGAACTAGACTGCTACATTTCTGAGACTTCTATGGATGGAAAGGTTTATTTTGCCTGATACAAGGAACCTTACCTCCTGCATCGAACTTTTTTCATAGTTACATCTTGAAAAAACATAAAATGAGCGTAGCGTGGTTCTTTAACATTCACTGGCAATAGTTATGTTCAAACATATAGGTATTTAATTACATTAACATATAGCTATTTTAATTGCATTATGCACATTTGTAGCATAGAAATAAAAGTATTTGTCAGGAAAAGCAAAGTTACAGATTATTTTTATAGGTATCTTTTCTATATTAATTTATGAAAGTGATTTTTTCTAAAAATCATAATACTTGCAGACTTAATAAACATACCCAATTCAGAGGATATTGTATAAATCTTGTTCTGTATATAGATTATAATCTTCAAAGAAAAGCCACAAGAAATCACCGAATACCAGAAACGGATCAGAGTCTGAAAGAGTCTGAAAGAACTGATATCAAAATTCTCAAATTCTGTGAATATCCCACGTCAGGTCGGATTGCTGGAAGCATCTTCATCAGTGATGTGTACACAGCTCCATCTGCATTCCAGCTCTTTAAGACCACATCCAAATGAAGACCAGAATCTCAAAGTAGGTGCTGCACAGATAACAACTCTGATGTTGCTGGTTAAGCCTGGTTTACATTTTACCCTTTTTCCTGCTCTCTAATGTTTTCAACATAATGAATGAGTCAGCTGTTACTAGGAATACACAACTAAGAGTCTAGAAATCTATTACTAGTAATCTCCACTTCTAAATTTTGGTTCAATTCACATAGTTCATGTCACATTACGGTACGATTTGCTGTAACACAGTTTCAAAGATACAGCTGTGGAAGCAGGAAAAATCCCACAGAGAGATTTCTTCAACACAAAAAAATCCTGCACATTCCAAGTTACAGGCTTTAACTCAGTATCTATGTTTGACTAATAGGAATTGGTTTAAGAGACTGAAAGTAGCATAATGTTTTCCAAACCAGGTTTCGTTTTTTCACCCAGCTCACAAAACCTGCAGTTCTGAGCACTGTTGTGTGTTAGTTGGCAGGGCATGTTCTTTTTAGTGTTGCCTGGTATAAGGTGGAGTTGCCTGTACTAAAAAGTAATGCCCCATATCGGCTGATAATGATTCTCTAATTCTCACTGGAGATTTTTTTTACCTCAGATGGTTCTTAACACTGATTCATTGTGCTCCACTAAAATTTGTATTGGGGTAAATGACTGCCCTTCCTCTCTATTTTGCTTTTCTGCCACGGTTACTTTTGTGTATAGCATCTTTATATATTTAAGCATTTCATTTGTTTCAGAAAGTATCCCAGTTTCCAAACACTACATTTTCAATTATTTGAAAATTGGATTTCAAAACTTTCAGTCCAGCACAGTAATCTCATCACTTTTCTAATTTGTCTTGCATTTTCCCCAGCATTGAATGAAATGGATAAATCCTTAATCATGAGAGGACTAACTCTGCAATAAAGCACTAAAATACTTAAATTGAGATATATTGTGGAAAGCTGTCTTGACAGACCTCAATGACTTCATGATCATCCAAGCAATCTAATTTTCAAAAAGCTGAGGCTCATCAAAGCTGTGTGAAATTTAGTTATTATCTGCTGATTAATAGTTTGAAATTAATTCTTCCCAATTCAGACATCCAGCTTTCAATGACAGGACAAAATAGATTACTTTACCATGCAGAACAGAACTTCCTTATTGGGATTTTTAGCTGTGGGAAGCATAGGGCTTTTCCCTGGGTTTTACCTGGTCTCTGTGAATGTCTGCTTTTTTATGAATGATACAACGGGAATATAAAATTTCTATCAGCTTGAATGCAGTAATTATCCCTAGGTCCTACACGTGAAATTAAATTTTTAAAATAGAAAACTGTTCTAAAGGAGAGCACCTAGCATAACTAAGATGTGAAACCAAAAAAAGATGTCACAAAAACCTAAGTTTTAAAGGTTATGTCTGTTTCAGTGTCTGACAACTGCTGCTAAAGGTTTTGTTTGGGATTTCTATATCCAAACCACATCTGAGCATCTATCTCTGTATATTCTCCCAAGTTCACTTTCCATTCCTATTTCCTATAGGTCTCTCAGAAGCATGGGAAAACCAAAAGTTGTTCGGTATTTTTTATTATATATCGGATGATACTTAATAAAATAAAATAAATAAAATCAAATAAATAAAATCGGATTTGTATCCTCCTCTTTGCTCACATAGTAAATGCCTAAAGATATCCTAAAGATTAGGATACTAAATGCCTAAAGTTTGGAAATAGTAAAGTAAGGAGAACACAGCATGTTGCATTTGAGATTTTTCTTTTTTGTTGGGGGGAGGAATTACAGTTTTATCTTGTTTAAAAGCCTGTGGGTTTTTCACTCTTATTAAGCTATTACTATAATTCTCATCACACATGTATTGTGTTTATAAAATGATGATTTAGATTTTCACATGACGATGACTTGTGATGATGATAATGATTATCACAAATGATCATTTAGACAATCATACAATTATTGTTAGCTGCACCTGTGTAACCTGAAAAATATTTTCAGATGTCTTAGCAGTTAGTTCATGTCACTAAACATAGCATGCCTGAGCTTTAGCGGTGTATAATAGGGTTTCAGAATGGCAAAAATACACTTTTCCATCAAAATCTGGACTGTCTCAGAGAAAAATACCCTACCTCCCCTCCCCAATGATTTGTGCTATTATAAAACATTGTACTATCACTGCCTAATAGAAAATACCAACTATATGCAGAAGCAACAGATGCACTTTGGAGTTCTTTGTATTGCTTAGAATGACATCTTGATGCTACCATTTAGCTCATGATGACATTCCATCAATCAAAATCCAGTTTTAATTATACACCATTCTGCTTTTCCTCTCGGAGCAAATGCAGACGGAATGCAACAACCTATTTCAATTAACACACACACTTTATAGAATTAAAAATAGGTTGGAAATCACTTTTAAATCAGCTATCAGCCTGTCAATTAATGATCTGAACCCCTGCTATTGACCCAGTACTGTACAAGCTGTTATTATGCACTGTCCTACATATCATCTGTTCCTTGTGCTGCTCTGTTCCAGAAAGACAGACAGCTGCAGCAGAATATCCCTGCTCAACCTGAGGACCATCTGACTTTAATTGTAGCACACAGTTTGATGTGGGTCTGGTTATGAGAAGCCAAAGTATGACACTGTAATAATCTGGAAAAACAGAAACCTGCCAACACAAGGCTGCAAAACAGGGGCTTGGGCTGTCTGGCTGCCTGACGGGCTGCAGGAAATATGATTAATGAGCAAGGTATAATGATATCAGGAACCCGATTAGCACCACAAAAAGGTCACAGATCAAAGTAGTATGCATTTCATGAGCTCCAATCATTGTATAAGATCTGGGGACTTAAAGAGGTAAACTCAAATGCAAAGGGAAAAAAATATCTGTGTGTCATAGCTTTCAAAATGAGCACTTGGCATACTGTAATCCCTATTTTGCCTGAACCAGGAGGCAGCAAGGAAATATCAGCTGAATACATCAGCCCATGCCACACTGTAGCAAGCTTTTCTTGATCACATTAGTGTGGATCTGAGCTTTAAGCACGTGTTAGTTCCTAAACACGACTATTCCACTTGAAAAAGAAACTGTTGATTTGATGGCATTCAATCCAAGTATTAACAAGGAAAAGCAATTTTATATTTGCATGTAATTTTCTCGGTGTTATTCCACTGCAAAAGTGGCAGATCACAGAGGGCATCATCCACACCAGCCAGGCCCACCACCACCAGGATAAGTTTAACTATGTCAGACAGAAGCAGTAATTCACCATATGTACTTCAATGTAATTCATTCAATGTACTTCAATGTAATTCATTGGCACAGAGGTTTAAATTTAATGCTACCAGACCAACCAATACTTGGTATCTTATTTGCAGGAACAGTATCAGGGACCTACAGCTGTAGGTCCTACCCTTTAGGTAATACTGGACAGCATTTGGATAATGTCTGGCACACTTTAATAACAACACTTTATAAATTATTTCTTACTTTTGTAATTCACTTAAGCCTTAAAAAAAGAATCAAGTTTTTTTTCTGTACAATTAATACTTTAAAACTATAGAAGTTCACGTTGAGAATATTACACAAGTGAGAGATATCAAAGAGAGCTGCAAGAAAGGCAGACACAAGCAGCAGATTGGGAAATGAAGGAAGAATGAAGGAATGGTAAGTCAGAGCAGGTAGGGAGGTGAGGGTGAGAAAAACCTGGCCCAAGGCTTGAAATGAGAAAAAAAAATTAAGACCTAACATCTTAGACAAGGAGGAAGTGGGAGATTGAGAATAACCTCACAGTGGGGGCAAGCACAATCTGCAACTAATAGAATAAAGGTATATTTTAACACAAAAGGAAAAACACCAGAGTTGTGAGAGATCAAGGCCACTACGAGCCTTTGACAAGTCTACTCAAGAACACAGCTTTGCATTTCCCAGGTTACTCTGAAGCACCAGCACATGCCAAGCTCACAGATGTGTCAGGCTACCTCCCCTACCTATCACCTATCATCACAGCTGTGAGATCAAAAGCTGAGTTTCAATATGGTTTGCCAAGTAGTCCTGCTAAATGTTACTGCATTTCATATCTCGTTTAAATAAAATTTGCACATACATATGGATGAAGGGAAACACTAAATCCACCCAATATTCTCTGTGATTACTATGATACATCTATTATTTCCTGCAGGAATCTAGGCCACACAGCATTTATGAAAACCATGGTATCACGTCACCAGTAAAAGTGCAGTGTAAAACATTCTAATTAACTTCTGAACCACAGATTTCTTCTGATATGAGGATTCTCCAATGTTAGGAAGTCTGATGTGCCACCAACAAAACTTTTTTGATTCCCATTTCCTGACTTAGGAGTATCAGGATGTTGTCCTGATAAGCCTGGTATCTGAAAGGTTTTTGAGAGTTTCCATGCCTTGATTCAGTATTGCCCAGTTAGCTGGCTACCACATGAAAACTGCAGCCTCATATTTCAAGATTTGCTAGGAAAAGCTTCTGTTATTTATTTCAGAATGCCATCAATGCAGAACTGTTTCATTTTGAGAAGAGCTTTTGAGAATGTGCTGAAACACGACCAGTGACAGTTATTCTATAATTCATTGCACTGCCCAGAGGGCACAGTGAACATAGGCAGTGCTGACAACTGCATTTCCCAAAACAGGGAAGAGAGCAGTAACACAGGTTTGGGAACAAAGCAGGCAGAGGAGAATTTAGTTTTATTTTCTTGTAAAAAAGGCTCTGAAAAATATCAGTTTAATGGAAAAAATGGTGGCAGAAGATTGAAAATGTCTCTTGGGAGTTATATGGACACTAAAACTAAGAAACCTCAAGATGACATTTAAGTCATCAGAGTGACAAATACTTTTATGACTAAACAAGATTTTTCAAGCCTTCTGTATAGTCTTGAGTGGTGATTTTATTAGTTCTTTAGAATCAGAAAAGATGACATAGAAACAGGGTAACATCTCCTGCATATTTAGACTACACTCAAACTTTTTTGAATAAATCTAAGAATGAGAATACTATATTCTTTTTTCTGTCTACCTTTGTAAATCTGTATCTTCAGATAATTTCAGACATAGTTCTATGGAAATTATAAATATATATTGCGGGCAAAGATCCAAATTATTTCAGAAGAATCTTGCAAGACAGAAGTGACTGGGCAATAGAAGAGAGCCATCTTACCAGCCTGTTTATGCGAACAAATTCTTCTGGGGTTTTGGCCCACGGTGGAAGTTCAACATCAGACACCACTGTTCCATCATCCATCACTCCCAGATTGTAATTGTTGCTGTTGACAAATATCTCTGGGAGGTAATAAAATTCAGGAATCAATTCCTGTAGATAAATGAAAAACAATGCCATGTTATAAATTCTGTCAGAGGATGCACTGTGTCACGTTAAAAAAAAAAAAATAAATTATTAGGATGGAATTAAGCTGAGAGAATATACAAAATTCTCCCAACACACATCCCCCTCCCCCTCCTTCCTTAGAAGGGAGAAATCCCCCTTTTGCATTTTCTAAAATTTAAACCTGTAGATATGATGTCTCCTTAGCATGCTTTTAACATGACAAAGAACTAAGACACAACAGCTATAAACCAAAAACTTCAGAACACTGGTTTTAGTTGCACATTACCCACAGAGAAACCAAAGTAATAAACACCACATGGTACAGATAACATTTAGTGGAAAGGTACAGACAATCAATGATAGTAAAAAGTTGTTGAAAACTGATTCTTCCACATTTTAGTACAATACACATTTTAAAGTGCTGATGCATAAATGGCAGTCTACAGTTGGATTGAAACTAGTACCATAGATAGTAATTACAAAGGTATGAAACCCAGTTATATTCTTATTCTCTCTAATGTAAAGGGTCAAAGAACCTAATGTTTAGGCTATTACCTAAGATTGTTCAGTGCCCAGAAATAATTTTTTTTGTAAATTCTAAAATACCTGGAGTTATGCCAGTTATGTTCCATAAAAACAAACAAATACACCCCAAAAAAAATAAAAATATCCAAAGCTGAATTGAGTCAGTATTTTTCTTTCACATAAAATTAATTTACTCAATTATGTGTCCAGTCTGTAAATGACAGGGAAGAATGACACAAAATTTCATACACAAGACAAAAAAAAAGGCAGGGATTTCACATGGTTACGAGGTCTGCATTAACTTCCTTGTCAAGATCATCACTGCTGTAAACAAGTGATGTTTTTGATGTTCCAGACCTGTGCTGAACAAGACTGGAACTCAGCATTAACACCTCCCTGGCTGGCTTGCTCTGGCACCTTTGCTGGCACAGCAACCATGGCTGAGGAAAAACAGGAGAGGAATTGTGATTCCTAAGTCTTCTCAGAAAAACAAAATAATAGTAATGGCTAAACAAAAATTTTATTAAGCAGAAAATTATACATTCTAGGGCAAAACTGAACATAACGTGCTAAGAAGGAAAATTATGCTCAAGCCCATAATGATTTTCTCCTAGATAAGTGGATTGTTTCCTTGTTTTTCAAACAGACCTGCAACTTCCTAAGCTGTCATGCATTTTATAAAATATGCAGTAGGTAATACATATATTTATTTATATAATATTTATTATTTATAAATATTTATATATTTATCTAAGTTAATACAATTAGAACCTTAATTACACATTTCCATAAAAATATCTGCAATGTCCAGGTATAATACTTAATAGAAAAAGTCCATAAAGACATAATACACATCTTTCTGCTCTATATTTAAAAGATAGGTTGTTTCTTTCTTTGTTTGTTTGTTTTTTGTGGAACTTGATGTTGAGACTTAAATACACCCAATAAACCTGGCAATTTGATGGATTTAGAAAAATTGAGCCACTAAATGAGAGAATTTACTTCCTTTGTAAAGAAAGAATCAATACAAGTAATTGCTTCAGGAAGTGTATTTCATAGCAAATGAGTGGTGTAAAATTGGTCTTCCATACAGCAAGTGCAAGCTGCAGGCCACTTGAGAAGTAGGAAAAAAAAAATCAGACTGCCCCAGCGGCTTTGTCTGCCGAGGGTGGAGGATGCAGCCACACCAGAAGCTCAGCAGATCAGATCTGAAACGCAGTCCTGACATGGGTCAATGGCTCAGTGGTCTCCCAGATAGCCCCTCAGGGCCAGCTATGGCATGAGCAGCTTTCCAAATGGCTGAGTGCAATGAGGAGGTCATCAGATTGTGGGCAAGGTCAAGCCGAAGTAGCCAGGGCAAAGACAGGAAAGATCAAGCAGGAATTAAGCTATTATCACCTCCATCCTTGTGTGAAACACTGCTTGGCTTTGAATTGTACATCTTTTTGTTTACAGTCCCCTTAATTAACTAGGGTAAAAAGATGCTTCTGTAAAAAATGCTGGACAAGTAGTTGATAAAAAATAGATTTGAAACCATTTCACTGTGTAAGTGAAAGAACAAGAACGACGCAAGGATAAACGCAGTAAAAAATAGTTTGTAAAAAGTAAAGTAACACTGAGGTTGCTACAGTTTTTATCATCACAGAAATCAGCAAAGAAAAAGTAGATACACAGGACTGTAAATTTGGTATCAGCACACACCACCAATATGAAATCATACCCTGATTCTGAACACTTAAAATACAAGCTCATTACATATGTTACCAATGTTTTTATTTCTTCTTTAAATATATATCTGTACAGCTATTCATTAGTTTCTTTCAAGATCAGAAAGTATTTGGCTTTCTAGAACACATTGCTTTCATTAGGTTACACAGAAACAGTATGCTGGAAACTTCAAAATTATCAGTAATTTCTAGTTTGACTATTAGAAACTTTTCATAAAGCTTCTCATTACTCCAGAAATGAGTTTTCAGAAAGTTTTTCACTGTCACCATTATGATATATTTCTACAAAAGGAGCTTCTTTGTTATGCAATTTTCTTCTCTTGGCCATGTGGTAGCATTTACCCATGGTAAAACAGGAGTGCAAACAGATGCATGTGGCCATTGGAAATGAGTTGCATTTAGAGCCCATTTCCAATGGCTTTATGCAGGTGAAAATGATAACATTAGTTAAATAGTTTGTCCTAAAACCCACAAAACAACCTGATCACAAAGTATTAATTTTATCAAGTTAACCAGTATTCCTTATGAATCTGGTAACTGCAGTCCTTAACAGTCCTTCTCAACTCTATTTCTGGGGTCTTTTTTTGTTTTAACATCATCACATGACATGCACAGATTAACACAAAGATGGCAGATGCTGACCCATGTGTGCAAGTCCAAAAATGACAAAACCTCCTGGACACACAAGAATGTTAAAAAAAAAATCAATGAATGCACTTTTTGCTTGTTTTGAATGGCAGGAGGAAGGAGTTACTAAATGTTTTCAGACAAACGTCACAGGAAGATGCAGACCAGACATGAGAGGCCAGAATGAAGAATCCTTTAATATCTCACCAGGAACACTGACAAAGACTGGACAAAGCACGGGTTCCACAGTGTAGTTTTGTCTACACAGGTTTTCCTTTGGCTGTTCTAAAACTGCTTCTTGACAGTTCCAGTGGATAGTCCTAATGCCCATTTTGTGAAACCTAGTAAATGTTAGTTCCTCATTTGCTCTTCTATGCACCCTTCCAGGAACTACAGACTCTATCTGATCATCACATTCTTCCTCAGGGGTTTCTTTTTGCAAGCTAAAGGATTCTAGTCAATTTGGATTTGTTCCCTCTGGAGGTCTTCTCTTCCAACTAAAAATTTTGGTTATTTCCATGCTTCTTCTGACTCTACTGAGCATGTCCCTTCTGAAATTTTCCATATTAAGAACACGTACAGAAATGGTAAAAACTGTCCCACATTTTTTTTTTTGTTTAAATTTCACAGAAAAAAACCCAAAATATCTCTATGATTTGTTGAAGCTCTTGCTTTAGCACGATTGTGTTTGAAAATTACTTTGTGAAATGTCCCTGTTGGAATTCATCATTTCTATAAGGTAGAGCCAAGACATCCTTATGGTAGGCAATATTTCAGTCATTCTGCCATCTTTTCATTACAACTGACAAAGGAGCTCACAGTCAATAGCAATATGAATCTAACACACAGTATTTATTAAATAAAACACAACCTGCTCAGGATTCTTAATAAAATGTTTATAAAGTTCTGCATATAACTAATTTTCTTTAATGAAAATACCCTGTAACACATGGAAACAACAGTTTCTAAGGACTAAAAATATTTTTTTACAAACATGCAATATCAACAGAACGTGAGTTTAACAGTGGTAATTTATTTTCATATAGGTCACCATGCATGAAAAAATTAATGTAAGATACTTTGTTTCATTTATGCAATTAAATGTTATTTTTCTTTCGTTTAGAAAATAATTGATGCATTTTAAAGCAGAGTTATATGATCTCCAGAGGTGTCTAGAAACAATGACAGATCCCTAATTCTATTGAAACATTTATAAGATACCAAATTTTCAAACTAAATTACTTCACAATCATATCAAGCAATATTAAGCTTATATATAACCTGTCAAACAGAATAATAAAAATGCGTATAAAAAAGTCTAGACTTTTATTCATATTGCCACACTTTATCTCTTCTGCTAGGGATTTAAATGGCATTCAGGAAAGATATACTAATCTATTAAATTAACTCAAATTTAATTTTTTCATCACACTTCAATGAAATTATTTTCAAGACGGTTGGGAAGTACAATTTCTAACTACCCATGAGTTTCCCTCCATCTGCTACATGTGTGTTGTTTCTCACAAAGAAATTGTCAGCTAAGAAGTTGTCTCAAGACACTGTCTGAAACTCTGCCAACTTGGTAAGAAAACTACTTTAGCAGGTTTCCATTAGAATGCTAAAGGTAATTAATGAAGAAATTGATTTTGTCCATGTTTAACCACTCAGTGTTAAAGTTCTAAGCAATTTTATCGCAAACAGTTTCTAGTTTAAGAAAAATACTAAACCTTTCAGCAATTCACAATTAAGTAAAGAGGATTATAAAAAGTCCAGATATTTATTTAGTAAATTAATGAAACATATCATAACCCCAATTAAGAGTTGATTCATTTATTGATCAATAAATAGATTTTATGGAGTCAATATCTCATTGGATTAAAGCATGCCTCTTTAAACCACTTTAAATTCTGTTACATATGTATGTATACATATTAAAAATTATTTTACTTTTACTTAGAATCTAAGATTACTTAGAATCTAAGTAAAAGTATTCAATGGTATGTATTAACCATATTTACATACTAGGTAATTTGACAGAGAAAGAGGGAAAACCTTAATGTATAACTACATTCTTTCTCCTTTGCACTTCAGAAAACTTGTCCATAACTTACTCTAAATTTATTATTTAAACATCTACACAAGGAGTTCAGAGCAGATATTGAAATTATTTGCTTCATTTTCAATACAAACATGGCTGGCTATAAAAAATGTAGATCACAGGTATTAGATGGAACTTTCTGATCCACACATCCAGATGTCTAAAATTCCCAGAGATTACCATGCACAGATCTGACTGAATTTAGAATATATTTTCTTTATTTTTTTAAAACTCAGGGAAATATTCTCCTGTTATGGATCTTAGCACAGTTTTACACAAAACCAAATCTTTTATGAAAACCAAATATCTGCATCGTAAATATGTTAAACATTTTGCTACACCAAACATGGAGTTTATGATTAAAAGTTTGAATTTCTAGGTACTTGCTTCTGAATTTTGCTGGCCGTTGCTTGTTTTGTGACTACTAAGACATGAAATTTCTCCAGTACAAAGGTGATGTTGCCAGTTTGACAGCAACTTTATTCCAGTAACTTCTGAGACTTTAAACATGAAGCTTGATTTAAAGAAAAACTGTCTAAGATTTTGGGATGCAAATGAGTTTTACAATAAAATTAACTTGCCAAAGCAGCATTTCTATATGTAAAATTCAGCTGTTTTACACTATGAGGATCATAATTTGCCAAATATACTTGTATGAGATAGAAATTCAGATATTCAGTACCATTCCCCTGTCCTTACAATGGCTGCCAGAGTTGTGCGTCATATTACAGGATTTCACAAATTAGTGTCCGTTTTATGATGGAACAATCTAGAACAGTGTAATTGGAGTTTACTAATGTTTTCTTTAATATATGGTTTCCTAGCATATTTTTTTGAACTAAACTAATCAAATTCACCAAAAGCAACCCAAAGCATGTGAAAAACAAACAAACACAAAGCAGCAGAGGAAAAGGCGTGCAGAACAGTACATAGCTCTACACTAGTGACTGTAGCTTGATTTAAAATTGTGAAAAAAATCAATTACATTAAACCATCTAATTCTCTTTTCAAAAGGAAGTTGCAATAGTGGATGGTGAAAGAAAAGAGGCAAGGTGTTGCTTTACTTTTGAGAAAGACCTCTGAGACTGCCCCAGTCTCCCATGACATTTCTTACAAGCCGACTAGAGAATGGAGTTGAGATTGGGTTACAATAATGTGGGAGTAGCCAAGCTGGAAATCCATATTCCAAGAGCAGTTATCAATAGTTCATTGTCACACTGGGAGGACACGGTAATGGAGTCTGCCCTGCTCTTAATACCAGTCAATAATCTCATTAACAGCCTGGTGTAGAAGATGCAGAAGTAAAATTCCAGATGACACTTAGAAAAGGCTACATAGCTGTTTGGAGGACAGCAAGAGGATTTCAGATGATCTCAAAATCTGTATATATGGTACCAAGCAAAAATAAAACCAAAACCCTGAAAACAATTAGCAAGCTACAGTGGAAAATGAGAAAATACAGGCAAAGTGCTACATGGGTTACAATTACACAGCTGTAAATATAATGAGAAATAAATTTATTGCAACAGGTTAGCTGCCAAACTAGAAGGAAGGAGCTTCTGAACAAGTGCAGACAAATACTGGAGGCTATGTGTTGTGGCACATGCGTGTTCTCTGTGCTGTAAATATTATGTTCTGTAGGTATGCTCTGTCACCCCTCAGCTCAGTTGTTCTGCCCCAAGTTGTACCTCCCCAGTCCCCTGCCAATCCCTGTCACAGCCCTGCCTCCTCACCCAGAATGTTCTCTGTCCCTCCCCCCTGGGCTGTCAATCCTGTGCTTTCCCCCTTGAGTGCCAACCCACCCTGATCCTGCCCCTTGTTCCAGTGAGTTCCTGTCAATCCTCCCTTGTACCAACCCTCGGCTTGGACCTCCCCGTTGGAATTCCCCTAAAGCAGGGCACCGCAGTGGATTGTCTCCCTGCTTGTCAGTTTGTGTCTCCTCCCTGTGTTTCCCCATTTGTTGGAAACTTGCAAATCCCACCTTTGGTACCGCCCCTAGTTCCCCCAGATTTGCTAAGAGATTCTACCCGCCCCCAGAGCCTTCCCAGTATAAGAACCCTTGCAGAGGGCTGTGCTCTGCTCTTTGTCCCTGATCCCTGCAGTGAGTAAATGTGTTCCTGGAACCCATACAGACAGCCTCCTCCTCAATCCTTGCCTCCACACTCAGTGCTGACAGCCACATCGTGTCGTAGAACATTGCCTCTAAGCCACATCTCAGGTCAGCCTGCTCCCAAGGTGTGTCCCACTGGGCATGGTGCAGAGCTAGCCTGGCTCCAGCACTGCGTCAGCTATCCAGGTCTGCTTTTTCTGTGGTAATAACAAAACTAACCAGGGTTGTTTGCACCTATAATGTAAGTTAAGAAATAACTGAATTATTATGCCTATAATAGCACTTTAAAAGCACTACATGGTACTCTCACAGAATTGAAATACATTCAGTATTCTTAAGTGCAGAATATTTAACTTAAAAACACATGGTTAATTATTTAAAGGCACCAGTCCTGAGCTAATTAGTAAATAATGCCAGAGTGGCAGTGAGACACCAGCAGACTTCCAAAGGATGTTTAATTTGCATTGCTCAAATAAATGGATAGGGAGAACTAGGAAATTTAATTTTATGCAACATAGCACCTCTTGAAATCAAAATTTGCTATGTTCAAGGAAATGTTATTCTACAGAGGAGCATTGGTTTTGTGCTTTGATCATCGACCCAAGGCTTTCCCAGGGTATTGACACAGATTGGTTGTGACCACACATATGATTCAGTTTTCTCTACTGAAGTGATACCAGCCAGCAAGAGATCCTTCCAAAGCCAGCTCCTGTTAACATACAGTGCTTCCAGCTAAGATTAACAATAATCTTAGGACAGAAGCATCAATAACTGCATTCACTCTTTCCACACAAGAAGCAAGGAGAAGTCATTTCTTGTAATCAGCGCAATTATTCTAAGTATCGCCATTTTTTCAGCTGGAAGAGGAACAAATCCTTATTTTTCCTTTGTTCCTACTTGCTAATAACTGCAGGAGCACAATTACGTGTTCCACTTTGTTCAGCATCTTCCATACATGAGTCAACTAAACACATTCAAGCAATAGGAGACTAAAATGTTGCAATTCTGCATACAGAACATGTATTCTGCATTTAGCCAGGTATTTCAGAAACACTTGAAAGGTAGA
This sequence comes from Parus major, assembly GCF_001522545.3. Classification (NCBI taxonomy): domain Eukaryota; kingdom Metazoa; phylum Chordata; class Aves; order Passeriformes; family Paridae; genus Parus; species Parus major. The sequence continues at coordinate 10,720,229 of NC_031771.1, read as the reverse complement.
GCACCAAGTAGCAGGAAACTTGGTTTTCACAGCTGCAGTGAGATATGGGGAATACAGGTATTTCCAGTGAAGATGGAAACATTAAAACAATTTCCTTTGTAATTCTTTAAACATGCCCTATGGAAATCCCAATCTCATCCCCCTTCCTGGTTGCTCATCCAATCTCACTAATAGACTCCTGTAGTCAATCTTAATGCTCACTCAAATGCTTCACAGCAGCATCATGTAATTCACAGCAATTAACAGTCTCAGGAAGCTGTAAGCAACTCCAAGAGATCATCCTTTACATTAGGGATGCCTCTAAAGGCAGCAGCAGCTTGCACATGTATCATTTCCAAAAGTTACCTAAGCATCTCTGAAAATCCTCCCTACACTGATTGCCAGGGAAACATTCATTGCTCTTATTTTTCTGTTTGGAAGGTTACTTTGATTCTAACCAAAACCTGCCTGATATTTAAGACCATTAATTCCTACCCTATCCATCATGGACAGCAGAGATTCATTTCCTTTTTCCCTTACAGCAGTCTCCATGTAATAGAAGGACACAAGTTCCTCCTTAATCTGCTCTGCTTTAGAAGAAAAAGAAGCATAGCTTATAGCTTCTTAAGCATAGCAATCTTTCCCTGCATTTTATTTTCAAGACCTTGCATTGTTACCATTGATCCAGTGTGGATTCTCTCCAGCTAGCCTACAACTATGAGTGTAATATTCCAGCTCAGACCAAATCAAAACTGGGCAAAAATGAAGATTTTTGTCATACATTGGAAGTTCCATTATTTTCTGTTTATGTGTCTTCCATGAAATGGTACTCACTATTGTTATATCATAATACTGTGAATTCACATGCACTGGTGATGTACTAGAACCCTAAATATTTCTCTTTTTTTTTCCACAATAGATTGTTCTTTGTGTTATAACTGTATGAGAAGCTTCATGAAAATTACAATTATTAATTCTCCCTAATAAACTTCCCCTAACACTTTTCTAAAATGTTCTTTGCCTTCTGCAAGAAGCTCTACCCATTCCACTACACTTCCACAACCTCCCAATCTAGTATCAATGGAAACCGAGGCCTAACCTGTTATTATCAAGAAGAATTCTGCTCAGTACATCTTTCAGTTTTAATAATGAACTGCTGGTAGCTATTCTCCAAATACAGTAGATTCTTTTAGACAGAGTAATCCCAGCTCACTCATAAGACAATGTAAAAAACTAAGATCATCATCTGTTTCTTCTCTGCTCAAAAGGTCTGTTACCTTTTCTCATCAGAAACTGTGATTGCTTTGACATAATCTCTTCTTGATAAACATGTGTTTCATTTGCTTGTCTCCAAGCTATCTTCCTGGCACTTAAACACAGTCTGATTATTTGCCTAAGTATTTTTCTGTGAATTGTAGTTAAACTCACCTCATAATTTCTTGGCTCCCTTTTTTTTCCATATTAAATACTTGATTTCTCCACTACTGATATCTTTCTCCTTCTCCATTTCTCAAAAAAAAAAAAACCAACCAAAAATGCACTCTGAAATTCCATCTGCCAATGTTGCATGTTACAAGGAAATTAAGCCCATAATTACCAATTAATTAATTTGAAAAAAAACTAGTGTGTTTGTAATTTCTAAACTCTTCTTTCCCAGTTTCATATAGACATTAGATATTTTTCTAAGTGGTATTAATTCCACTAGTCACTGATTGCCTTCAGTTCTATTGGTGGGGACTCACAGATGCAAGAAAGGCATCTTTTTCAACATTATTCATTGATAATTTTCACATTCCGTTAATTTGCAAATCAACCCTTTCCTAAATTGTCTGCTCACCATAAATGTGAGTGAATGATTTCGCATCACTTAGGTCTTCTGCTGGCTGCACGACATCCTCGAGATAGACCCTGATTTCTTCACATTACACTTTCTTATCCTTCCTCCCATTAAAAAATCCAACTCAGATATTAATCTACCTGCTTGGATTTGACATTTTCCACCACTGCCAGCATCCTTGTTTCCTTTGTTTTCCTCCCCAATTCAAAATATTTCAGTCTTAGGGCTAAAAATGTTTGCTATAGTTATACAAAAGATTTCACTGAAATATTCTGACTAAAGTAAAACCACAAGTCATTTCCTTTGTATCTTTTCCCAAATGATGGGATAGCTCCGAGTCTTCTTCCTTCCATCCTACACTCCCAGCTACTGTAAAGGCAGGGGCTCTATAAAAGACATTAACATCTTTCAGGAAATGTTTTACCTTGATGTCAGAAGTGTCACGCTGACTGTTGCGCCACGCTCTTGAAATAGACGAAAATGTCCTATCTGCATGATCAAATTTCCCACCTTGTAGATTCAGGAAAAGTGTTGTGAAGGGTTCCTAAATACATATAAAAAAATTAACACAAAAAAAACAATGCACCTCTTCAGAAATTTCATGGTAAAACAACGAATTTATCATTATTTTGGGGTCTGGTTGTGAATGATGCTATTTTTCAATAGCAAAGGTTTAATTCTTTTATTTAAGAATGAGAAATACAAATTTATACTTGTTTGTTCAATAAAATGCTTTTTAATCTTACTCCACACATACATACTCAGATAAAGAAAGGCAAATAAAATCATAGGAAAATACTGAAAAGCCTTTACTAAAAACTACATTTGTCAATTGTGACACAAATTGTTCTCAACAACATGAAAAAGCTCAGATGCCTGAGATATTTATTAAACTGGCGTGTAACAAAAATAACGTGTTTTACTTTGTTCAAGGTGATATGTTAATCCAAAAGGTAGCATTCAATACTAAGAGCTTTAGGACTGTTACTGTTTCATATATAATTTACGATTTAGAAAAATGTTTGGAAGATTTAAAAGCCTCCTCTTAGTTAAAGAACACTTAAGTACATATTAGTGGATAATTGCTTGAAATTAGCTAAGCACTATAAATAACTTCAAGGATTTATGTATGCTTGTACATTCTAACAAGCTTTAATTAATGATGTGCTGCTAATGCTTTCCCAAAGAAATTACTTCCTAGGAGATAAATCGCCTTTCAATTTTATTGAAAATCACATTGTTTTACCAATACTTTATCAATATGTAGCAGCTCAAAGTTACTTCCATATAAATTGTAGCAGATTTTTAAAGATTAGTTATTTATATCAAAGACCTTCATGATCATCAGAAACCAACTCACACGCATTAGGAGGGGAAAATTAAATGCATTAATTAAGAACTAGAAATGCTTGTTATTTGGTCTAGTCAGAAAATATTCAAGGAAAGGAAGTTAACCATATTTAAAGAAGCATGTATACTAAAAAGCAATTTTTAAGGAGAAAAAGCTTTACTGAATTGAAAAGGCTGTACCAGAAAAAAAATTTTGACTTGCTGAATGAATTTTGGAGCACATTTCTCCTATGCTACTGATTGCAATTACTTAAAAATTTCAGTACTCTCATATACTGTTCAGTTTTAGTTTAGATATTTGTAGCTCTTATTATCATTTAAAAGAAAAGCGTTTTTAAACAATATACTTACAATCCTTAACAACCACGTGAGTGCAAAACTTGCTGTTGAATAATGAGTGCCATAGTGAAATTTTGGGACCTGATCATCTTCCCATGATTCATATCTCTCAGCAAAGAATGCTGCTCTCTTTGGGTTCAAAGCTCCAATAGGCTGCAAGATTGGTAAAAACAAACTCATTAAAAGCAAGTAAGATTAATGTAAAGATACATTTACATTACATCACAGCTTACTCCCCTTGTCTTTTTGGTAACCAGAAGAATTACTGGCATGCACAGAGAAGACAAGATTTGGTGCTTTGCAAAAGCAGATGTTGGTTCCTGTAAGTACCTGAGGAGGTCTGTGTACTTGGAACCAGGATTCCATGCACACACACACGGCTGGCTGGAAAAATCTCCTCTGCATTAATACAGGCCCCATTTGCTGCTGATTCAAGTCACTGACTCCATCCAATTCACAATGGAATGTCTGGGACAAAGCGGTGTTTAACTTGGGTGCCTGCGGATATGTGTGCATGTTGGATACACTATTAAGCAAATAGTAAGCAACATTCAGAAACATTTTTTTTTATATTTTTTTGGAGAAAAAGTAGTGATTGATGGGGTGACAGAATATTAACAGTGGACTTGGAATTTTGATATTACTACTCTTGTTTCTATGCTTTCCATTTACCACCTCAAGCCAAGCTTTACTTAATTCATAGAATCTTAACCTTTGAAACAGACAAATGAGATAGCAGAATTTCTATATAAAACATTGATGTAAAAGAAACAATGTATGTATGACTAAAAATGTCTATCACACCTTGACCAATACTATTATTCTTTGTTCAGTGCTTACCTAGAATATAAACACCCAGGGATTTATTTAAAAGTAGGAAACATAATATTTTGCTATCTATAGCTGTGCACTTCCTCAGCAGACTTTTGTATAAATGATTTGAAAAAAACGTGAGTATAGGTCACACAAATCACTGAGAAACCCAAAAGTGAATTTAGAAATTCCACATATAAAATGCTGTAAGAGCTCTAAAATATCTCTGGATATATATGTAAAATATGTATGCAATACAATTTTGTATATAGATTGAGCACACTGTATGTTATTAATGTAAATTATATTCATCTGTACAGACAATGGGTGCATTCAAATAAAAGCAAAGAACAAACATGAAACAGTATTTCCTTCTCTCTCTTTTTCAAGAAAAAGTATACTTAAGAATACACTACAAGGTGAGGAAAAACTAAAAGTCCTTGAACAAAAGTATCAGTAACCTCATCTTCAATTCAAGCAGAGTTCAAGTGAAAAACTCTGTCTGCTATTGAGATTATGATTATTCAAATAACTGCTTCTTTGCAGCTCATGTTAAATTTGGTATACAAGCTTCAAAGTATTTTCTCTTCTAGGACAGATTAGATCTTTGAATGACCTAAAATCTAATCTTACATTTTTTACTTAGAGCAGCTTTCACATTGCAGTAGGATAGAGAAAAACATCTTAGGTTAATTACTATTTTTGCAGTTCACTAATTTGAAATATAACCCCTTAAAAGAAGTTGTTCCTGTATAAAAGGATTTTTATCTGATTTAGCAAATTTATTCCAGGGAAGTATGAAACTGACTCCAAGAAGTCTCTCTGTTATAAGAACCATTTTGGAATCTCCATCTGTACTGATTTTCCCCTAAAGGCTCAGATATGCTTGAGGGAGAAAAAGAAGAAAGAAGGTCATTGGTAGACAAATTATACAAATTAAAAATAGGAACAGTGTTGTGTTGTATGGTTCTGTAACATTTTATATATTCTCTTTATCTGCCTCTATTATTACTCTCCAAATGAGTATAGCCCAAATCAATAGTTATAAAATTACATTCCTTGAATATAAAGCTAAACCCAATTAGAATTGATTCCATTCTCTTTTCAAAAAAAATAAAAAAAGGTATCATGCAGAGATCTATATAGCCAGAATTCACAGTATTGATTTTAGCTGTTATTGTTACAGTTGGTTTCTGAAGCCTGCAACAGGACAACTATCAAGACATGTCACATTTATTTGCAAGCAAATAAAAAAAAATAATCCCCAAATGAAAAAAGCTTAGGGAAAAAAAAAAGAAAAAAGAAAAAAGAAAAAAAAAAGAACTGTGGAGCTGTGCACTGACAATGATACACTATCAGCTTACTCAGAGAAGTTACAGTGGGAATACACACATTGAATTATACATTACACGAATGCACTGATTTATTGTGGTAATAACATCCACCTCATTAAAAGATTCTGCTTTGCTGCAGTTGGAGGGCTACATATTGTTTACTGCTATAAATTAATGGCAGTGCACAGAAGACTGTAGAGCCCTTCTAACAATAGATCTGTAATGACAGTGCTCTATATCACAGCTTCCCCAGCAGCTTCATAATAAAATGGAGACAATGTATTGGGCTAATACATTCTAACAGGCAGGCCCATATTTTTCTGACAACTGCTTCTAAGGATGAGGTGATTCTACTGTGTTACACTGCACTGGGCACAGTTAACTACAGAATAAAGAAAAAAAAAAAAAAGAAGAAATTAATTGAAATTTCTCAGTTATTTCATATTGCAAAATTAACAGGGAATCGTGATTACATACTGTATTCCCTCCCCTGTGGGTAAATGCCAAGGGAAAAAGAAGAGCTCCAAAGTAAGCTATGCTAGATCTAGCTTGAGACCACAAATTTGCACTGCACAACACAGTTTCTCTATAGCTATAGACCTCTAAGGAAGAATGAGCTGAAAAGCTTTCCTATCCTGAAATTCCTGAATGTATTTTATTTGCAGCACCTCTTTTCCTAGAGGAAAATCAGGTATTAGTTCACCAATAAAAGATGTTTATTTATATGGAGAGGGAAAAATGAAAAGTAGAGAGAGAAAAATTCCACAGAGCAAAAACAATGGATGAAGTTGCAGGAGTAAAAATGAAGAAAAAGTCACTTACAGCTGCAAAGTTTTGAAATCATGTTGAAAAATTAATTATGTGTATGGTTTCCAAGTCATTATTCATTCAAAAGAGGATCCAAACTGAGACAGGAATTGGGCTAAGGTAGTTTTTGTTTTCACTTTTTGTAAGGCATGATCATCTGTTTTTTGGCCTAAAGTGGTTGTTGTAACAACATGTGCTACGATTATAAAACTTAAAAGCCATTCTTAAAAAAACAAGAACAAAACAACTCATTTGATATTACTTTTTCAAGTACTCTCAAATATAGGAATACCACAAAATAAAAAAAATTCACATCTTTACTAAGAACTGATTATGGTAAATCTCAGTCTTTGGACCAAGCTTGCTTGCTTCCTTTGAAACATAACAAAGAAAAATGGTTTGCTGAAAAATACTGAGAAAACACACTGACTCTTATCATCTACTCCTTTCATATATGTCCAGACACTGTGGTGTACAGTTTTATTTGTTATTTCTCACTCCTGCGCTGTGTCAGACATTGGAACACTGACCCATCTTGCCTCTGCTTCCACAAGAGGCCCTGTTGCACCCAACAGAAGACAGCAGAATGTTCACTGCTCCTCTGCAGACGGCACAATCTCTCCTGGACTCTGCCACTCATGGTCAAGAATATATAAATTTTGGAAAATTGCTAATAATTTTAAATAAACATATTGAAATTTTGTAAAGAAAGAATTCTAATCTGACTATTTATACTTCTGCATTTAAGAAGCATTGTTTTTTATTCTATCTAATGTGCTTTCATATTTTAAATGGTGTTACTCCAAATATTTCACAACTTCACTATAAAAAAAAAGGAAAGAAATTTAAAAAATAAAATTAAGTAAAAACAAAAATATTAAATAAAGAGGGGGAAAAAAGAAAATATGCTTTTCCTTTTGATTTCTTACGCTGTTTTCTTACCCACATACAACCAGGTATTTGTATTCCTGTGAATACAATTTTATGTATTACTGAATCATGTTTGGTAGCATTCTTGCCAAACATGTTTGCTTCCCATACATCTTATTTTTGAGATGATCTGGTTTTCATTACTGATGTTTTTCATATTGGGCCTAAAGGACCAGGGGGACCCTTAGGTCATATCATCTAGCCTTGAGCTTTCGTGACAAGAGGTTAAATGCCTTTGCATTACATGATTTGGAGTCCAACTATTTATACTTGATTACAACTCAAGCTGTATTTGGCCAAGCTGCTTTCCAGAAAGGCATCTAACTCCTGAGTATGTGGACAATCTGCTACTTTTCTTGGAAGCTTTTTCTTCTGATAATTCTTAGCCTCATTCTAAAAAACATATGTATTTTAGTTTGGTTATGAATTTACTCATGTGTTATCAAAGAGATCTTACTAAGCTTCTCTCCGACGTATCTCAGAGTCTCTACTTATCCAGTATATTCTGAATTTAAAGATACTTAAAGACTATAATTAGACTTTTTAATAAACATGACAAGTGGAGCTCTTCAGGTCTTCCATTTTAAGGCATTTCTTCCACCCTTAAGATTTCTCTGCCTGCCCACTTATCAATGTACTCTATCATTCAGGAAACTGAAATGTGTTCAGTGTTTCAGTGTTGGTTTTCTCCATAAACATGCCAATTGCTGGAAACTCTGCTGCACTCAAACCTTGTTTAGTTACTTTAGGTATCACCAACACAAAATTGACTGAACTAGCCAATACTTGGACTATTGTCAGTAGGATGTCCTGATCACTGAGTAACACTTATTTTTTCCAAACAGAGATACAATGATGACAAGATGCAAGGATTTAACTAAACCCCAAATTTATCCACTTAGGTCAGCTGGGAAACATCTGGGAATAAACTCATATAATGTATATCATTATTCTCTCATATGTCCTTTTTGGGCTTGAGAACAGCCAAAAAAATGCTATTCCCCCCTTTCAGCCTACTCTCACTCACTACTAGACCCACCATTCTTCCTCTCAGACAACTGACTATGGTTTTCTTAAATATTAGGTCCCATCTTCTTTAGAGGGCATCTTACCTTTAAGGCATATCTAACACAAATTCATTAAAGAACTATATCCCAAAGAAAAAAACAATAAACACAATTATCTGCTGAGCTGTTTGAGCTGCCCTCATTGATCAACCAAAGTGTCCTTTAGCTGTAAGATTTAAAAAATGGAAACAATTTATCAAGGAGAAAAACAGTCTTTACCAATTCATTTACAAAAAAACATCTGCTGGTTTCACAGCAGATGCCCCCCAAAACCTACATCAAAGACTAGGCTAGGAGGGGGATATATGAATTTGGATAAATCAAAATTTATCTGAAGCCAAAGGGATAAACTTGACAGAACCTTTTTATTCTTCCCCTTTATAGTAAGCATTTCAGTGATATACAGTAATTCTGAACTGATAGGCTATTTTTTATTATTAATTGTGAACCATATTTTAGTCACTTAAGAACACAAGCAGCTACTTGAATTTCATGTGCTTTCATAGTGAAATAAGGAATTCCCTAGTTGAACACTTTTTGTATTGCAGTTTTTTGAAACTGCAATAATTATGAATATTAGTGAGTGTACTCTGCCTATTTTGATATAAACACATCACCACATTCTATTTTAAAATCTTTTAAATACTCCAGTTCCTAGTCTCATAAAACTGAGAATTCAATAAAGGGCTGCAGCATAAGCAAAAAAAGGTCATGTGCATGCAAATTAAGTATTTGTCCATATGGTTTATATTTCAGATGTTTTTAAGAGCACACATATATATAATAATATATGTAATAATACACAATAATGGTGCAAAAGACAGAAGATTCCCAAAGTTCACAGTTAAAAAATATACGTCATAAGCTAATGTTAAGCATAAAAATGAAAGAGGAAAAAACTCCATTATGCAGATTAGTGATGTTTTAGCAATATGTCAGTGACAGGATATGCCTCATGTCACCTAAAATCTTGGAGGAATTTGAATATAAAAGAAAAACCTCCATTCACATTATCAACAATAATATCAAATGATATTACACCACCTGTAGCAGACTGCAAAACAATGCACTGCTGAACTGCAAATTAATTCAGCACACACTAATGAAACACAGTAAGGTTTCAACACAACTGAATGTGCAAACACTTTGTATCTGAGGTATTACACCCTAATACTCTGGGAAGCCAGGCTGAAGACAGTTGTTATGTGTTGTACATTTCCAAGAGGTCAGGGAGAAAGGAAGCTGGATGTCCCTGGGAATCATGAGGGAAATCCAGCTGCTTGCAGGGAGTGAGGAGGGTATGGACTTACTTAGAAAATAACCCTGCCAGCCAAAAGTATTTGCATTCACTCTCCATGACTTAACCTGTCAAGTGAAAGAAAACTCTGTACCATTATTCACTTGCTTAAAAATCAAACAAACAAACAAACAAAAAATTCTTCTATGGATTTTGAGAAATAGGATTAAGTGAGAAGCCACACACACTTGAGTCATAGTAGGAGATGAAAACATTCTCTGTCTGCCTTCCTTTCACAGACCATGTTCCTCTGCCAGCACATCATACAAGCCACAGAAAACAGCTGACATTTTACCTAACACCAGATCCACATAAGACAATCAGAACTAAAAACATAATCCCTTTTGTTTGTACTAAGAGCACAAGACCCCAAGCCAAAAACTAACACAAACTTGCATTTGCTGCAGATTTCTCTCAAGGCAAACAAAATAAACATTGTTCTGTAATAAATGTAAGCACCAAACCTGAGAAATGGAGCAGCAGAAGGCTACATAGGGGTACTTGAGAATGTATAAAGAGCTTTTTATTGTAATCTGCACTGTTTCATAGAACTATTCCAATCAGATTATATCAATCCTGAATACAAATAGTCAGCTAAGAGCCCATCAACATATCTTGTTTCACACATGCATCGCTTTGCTCCGAAGGTGAATTCATCCATCATCTCATTCCCTGTTTCATTGGATCTCCTGATTAGCTAGCCATCACCTTCAATACCATCAACAGATGAGCATTGTCAGAAAGTTTCATCAGCTCCCTTTTCACACTCTTTTTTTAGATTAGCATCTATGCTGAATAGAGTAACAAACTTTTGGAATGTCAGTGACCACTCCACTTTGGAAACAAACCTTGTGTTTCTGGTTCTGAGGCAGATCAGTGTTTCTGATCTGAGGCATCTGATTTCAATCAGAATCAGATTCTGATTGATTTTCTCAATCTCGGTCCTGTTTTCTCATGTTTGGGCTGAGTTGTTTATTCTTTCCTTATCTATATTACATATACACAGAGTACAAGGTGCTACATACACTGAGATAGAGGGGTGCAAAATGGAGAATCAAGAATCTCTCCAAGGTATTCTATGTGTCTATTTATCCAATAATCAAATGCCAAGTTATTTCCTTTACTGACCCAATGACCTGACAGCTGTGTGCTGCACTGCAGATTCTTTCATCCAATCACTCATTATTACCCAAAAAACCTTAGAAGAAGATGGAGAAGGAAGAAAGACAAGAAGGAGGAAGAGACAACACTCCTAAGTGTCCATCTTTGATTCACTAAAACTCCAAACTCTAATGTTCCACTTAGTGATTTAACAGAACTCTAACTTACACACTCACATTATTAGGTTCTTTACTTAACTTTAAAAGCTGTCCTCCATGGTTTTAGGCTAAACTTAGGTGCTCTCTTGGGTGTCAGAGCCAGGCACCACAGATAAGGGTCTATTTCCTGTGCCTCTGACCTGAACGTGGCTGGATATGATACCTAAATTATTTTAATTAATCTTTTTTAATTATTCACCTCAAGCTTTTAGGATCACACAATTTTTTCTTCATAATTTTTTTTGTATTGATTTCCCTCATTTGATCTACATTTTTATCTGTTGATGTTTGAGTTTTGGAAAGATCAGCTGAATTTTGCATCACGGTCCACGACCTGAGAACTACCTTAAACTCCTCCTTAAATAAAGATTATCATTATTTTACCATTATTTCATTTTCTGACCACTATTTTTTAAACCTGGATTGTTGTTTGACCCCCAGAGACCTCCTGCTCCTAGGAGTTTGACCAACTCAGTTTTAGACAGCTCTAGCTAGGTGAGAAAAATCCCATATTCATTTCCCATATGAGTGCAATTTTTAACTTGGCCACCATCATGCTTGTTCAGAAATCTGAGTTACACAGCTGTGTGCTGTAGCATCCATAATCTGCTGAGTTCAAATGTGTGAATATAAAAAGGAAGAGAGACTGTAGCAAGAGAATAACTTTCACTTTACAGAAGACAGAAAACACACATTAAAAATGTTTGTGGCCCAGGACATGTGTGTGAAATTATTTTATTTTGATTTCTAGAAGATTTTATGACCAAACATGTACCATATGATTTCTTGTGATCATTTACAATGTCATGAACCTCCCTCAGTTCATTTCCAACTGAGGAAATATGATGACATATGTCCAGGGCACCTAAAACTGAAACAAGAGCAAGATGGACAATAACAGCAGATACAAACTTAGTGTATAATTTTGAACATCCGTGGTTAATTATGAGCTGCAGTTTTTCGTGTATTTGGGATTTTCTACATTCCAAACTATATTCCTCCTTGAGGCAAAGCAAGATTAAGATTAGGCTTATTACCAAAATTATTCTTTCTGACCCTATAAATTTGGCTTTTGCCCTAATACCTAAATAAATTCTTTAAAGCATTTTAAAAGACTGCTGGAAGATAGCTAGAAACTGATATATGCATCTGATGTACACATAGTATGCTTCTTGTGACTTCAGAATGTAAGCCTCTGGTGGGAAGAGAACATGGAAGAGAAAGTAAGAATGGCAATGAGATTCATTCTATCATCCACTTGTAATATTCTTTATAATATTTAGAGGAGGTGGTATGACACAGAGAATAATCAACTAAAGACAAAAAAACCACCCAAAGGTGATGCTATAAAAGGATGGTTATAACATTGTCATACAGCAACATAAATTACCAGAATTTTTATTTTTTTTTTTTTAAATCTATCTGCACTAAGAGTAGGATTTCAGAAAATATGTTTTGATAAAGTATCCCAGAGATGCATTTGGGTCAAGTTCCAGCCTCAGCAGGTCTCCATATAAGTTGTGGAGAAACAGACCACTATGGAAATCACACGTTTGTTGGAAAATACATGGAAATCACTTGTTTATTACAAAAAAGGTCCTGAGATAGATGCTGCATGAAACTCAAATCAACATATCAACTCAATCTCCATCCTTAAAGCGAAACAGGAAATTGACACTAAAATCCAAACAGCTGAGTGCCTCTAAGGGCCATGTGTAAGTCAGCCTTAAACACCAATAGCTATTTAATTTAAACAAATCGGTCTTTCTCATAGCTGTGCCCATCCCTGCGCTTTTCCTCCAAAAGTCTCGGGGTGTCCCTGTCCGTGGTGCTGAAGCCCAGGCGCCGAGGCTGGCGGGGACAAGGCTCGCTCTGGGAGGCTCCCTGACCCTGGTGCTGCAGACACGGGCTGGGGACAGAGGGACAGGGACAGAGGGCTGTGGCACATCGGCCACGGACCCTTGGGGCCGTTTGCAGCTCTGTCTCCCAATTTTGGCAAGTCGGCTCAGCTGTCAGAAAGGATAATTGACCCACTTTATCTCTCAGGACAGCATCTGTCTGAGTGTCACTGACATTCCAGTTTCACAAAATCACTTTTCCCCATTTATAACTGTGAAAATAATTATACCATCAAGTCAAAACTTTCAAGGGAATCTAGTAGACTACTCAACACTTTAGTTTGTACTGTTTCTAATTAAAAAACAGATTATCCAATCTAAACAAAGAAAGCCCATAATAGTCCTAAAGTTCTAGCACTGTCATGGGATGTGAACTTAATAATCTTACACAGCCTCCTTCAAAGACAATCTTTACAATTCTCTTCCCTTTTCAGTTCTCTGTGTATGCAAATAAACCAGATCAGGAAAAGAGTCTTCATTCTTCCAGCTAGATTTTGCTCTTTCATGGTTTTCTAAATGGAGCCAACATAAGAAAGGTTCTGCTCAGAATACTACTTGCTTGTATGCCTCCCTTCTTCTGAAAGTTTCTCCCAACATGGTTATGTCAAATGTTTAGGTCTGTCAACCTACATTTTAGGGAGGATGAAGTGCTCCTCTCCTCCAAGAAGCAACGTGTGTTTCACAAAAAAAGCATGAAAATGGGGAGAATCTGATAAATATACTTTATACTAAAAATAACAAAATCCGTAACAGAATATAAAATGAATAATGAAAAACGTGTTCTTTCCAGATATCACTGATATCCCTGGTATCATTCAGGCTGGTCTTAATACCTCTAACACTGTTTCTTGAGATATCCAAAATTCTAGAAAATTTAATGGACCATCTCATAAGTACCATGGATCTCAATACAAATTTTGAAATATTTTATTTCCTGTAATGTCCTGTTTCAAGCAGGGATTCACATGAAGCATCCTGAAAGAAAAAATATTTGTACCTTCCTTCTGAGGTAATCCTGTCTGACTTTGGAATACTTTTTAACTAAGTGGTATCTTTTGTCACAGATACAGATGACAAATTTCCTACCTGAAATACCAATTACAAGGCAGCCAGGACAGGTGCTGAGCCCAGCAGTGCCAAGCCTCAAAAGTTTTAGCACCTAAATTCCAGATGTTATTGCCAATCAAAATAAGGCACTGCCATTGCACCCACTCTTGTTATTTCTCACACTGTTCCTCTCATCCTCCTTTAATGTCCAATTTTTGAACACACTTCATGCTTAGAAGGACAATGAGTCCTGGTGAGTTCATCAGTTTTAAGTGCACTCCTTTTGTGTGTATTCAGCATGAGCTGAATAAAATGTAATTTACATTTCCTACATGAAAGCACTTGATTCACAGCATATCTGTGCAGATTTTAATGCCTCTCTAGACAAAAAGATTTCTTTTAAAAATTTGCAAAACTATAATAGGTTCACATCAAAACATTTTTAGTTTCTGTTTGCCAGGAGGTAAATAACTAAGCAAATTCAATGCCTACCCCAATCTGCTTCCACACAAGGAAAAATATGGAACACAAGTTTTACATGCAGTGCATTTGTGGCTCCTGAAATCGGCACCCTGCAACAAAATTCAGGCTGGCATGCTGAAGAACACCCAACAGCAAAGTTGACATCAGAACAACAAAGCTTCTTTAATTTTTCATAGTAAAAAAATCTATTATTTCTCTTCTGTCAAGGTGTGTTTTTATTAGAGGCTCCCACATACCAATTAAACACCTCACTTCACTGAAGGTGAGATCTATTTGTCGCTTTTGTACACTTGACTGGAAAAGAAGTCAATACATACATAACAGCCTCTATAAAATTTATGATGATTTAGCAAATATTGCATAGAATAGATAAAGATATGAATAAAAATATTATTATGTACACATGTAGCTATAGTGCAGAGAAAAGAAGATTTAAGAGAGCATAAATTTCTTCTCCCAGTAGTGACAGTTTATGATCTTACAGAAATCTTGTGCCTTATGAGAGGAAAATTATGAACAGCTCCTTGCATATAGCAAGATCTTGTAACAAACTTTTGAAAGTATAAAATCATGCTTCCATATCTCAGTATTTGCCATGTATTCTTACTTCTGTTTTCTTTTCTTACCCAAGTTCAGAAATACAATGCAATTTATTGCTTTGACTGAATAAGGAAAAGAATGTTCTTATGAATAACATAAGTAATGCAGAAAAAGCCCCACGTTCTGGTGGGAAACTGTGTCTGTTGTGTAAATAAAATATATACCTCTCTGAATATAATATGTAATACTCATTCCAAACTATAGTCACCTCTTAAAGAATAAACACTTGAGTCAAAGCAGGCTAAGAGACTGGCAGTGCACTCCTGGCATTTGTCAGGAGCCTTCGTCAGGCTGACAGCAATATTAACCACAATCCATTTCAGTTGCTTTGGTTTATCATTGTGTGACTGATGTTCAAAACAGTGCCCTAAGAAGCTGCTTAAATAAAGTGTTAGTTTAACCTACACTCTGCAGCTCTTTAAATCTGTACTAACTGTGGACTCCTAGCTGACACATTAAAAAAACTGTTACTTAGATTTGACACTTCACTTACAATTTCTAAATAATTTTTTAAAAAGAAAATTCTCATTGTCTTAGGCACCAAAAAAAAAGTAAAGATATTGACTTGACTTCCTTTCTGCCAGATCAAAATCAAAGTTCCCATTTTTTTTACACAATGGGAGCAGTAAACTGTGATGATTTTCTGGGCATGCAGAAGGAAAGAAGAAATGACTGACAAAACCATGTAGATATTTAAGTGAAATATCTTTAAATATTTTTACAAGCTTTAGCAGTGCAAAAGCATAGACATGCTACAATATGTAATTAGTACATATTTGGAAGCATTACCCCCCCCCAAGATAATAGTGCTACAATGAAAATATCACAATATACATGACATCCACAAATATTCATAGCAGAATATTAGCAAGGTCTTCCAGATACTTGTCACAAATTCATCCTCTGACACAAAGTTTAACATTTTTTAAGCTACTTGGAGCTGATATTGATAGAAATGCCCAAACAGTAACAAAAACTTGAACTGCTTTATTTGAAACAGGTATGACATAAAGACTCTCGTGTGTATGTGTGTATACATATATATATATATATATATATGCAATAACTATGTGCTGTTTAAAGGTCCCAGTTTTCCAGCAAATGCTTGAGAAGGTTGAATATAGCCAGAGATGCAATCTCAAAGTAATGTCCTCCCTCAGCACCAGCAATGGAAAGACTCCTTCAGAACTGAAAGCACACTTAGCAATCCTCCTCAAAGACTGCTTTCATGAACAGAGAAATCCATATAACCAGTCAATGTTAATAAAAAAACACATAGAGCAGGTTTACTATCCAATCTCTCAAATGGAGGTAAGTGCAGTACCTGACTTAAAATGAGTGAAAAATGTTCTGTTTCAGGCAGGAAGAAAGACCAGGACTACAGTGCTGATTGAACTGACTCTTTACAAATGAAAATACAATTAAAAGGAGACCCCTCAGAAGTACAGCACCTAGAGAGTCCTTTTCCATGTCTCCAGTTATTTCAGCAATTACATGATCTATGCAGAAGCATCTCTTAGCAATAAGTTAATGGAAAATGAAGTTGCAAAAACCATGTCATCACCAAGGAATTTTTTAATGATTAGTATGTTTAATTTATGTACTAACTCAAGGTACCCAGGGCTGATGTTACTTTTAAGTTTTCAATGCTGATTTAAGTGCAATTGACAAGAGTACTCTAGCTTGGCCATAGATATTTCTGGCTGTAAACTACCTTCAGATACTTTCTGGCCAGGGGATTATTAAATAGCATTTATTGAATTCCACAAGAAAAAAATATTTTAAAATAAATAAATATTTACCTTTTAAAAATTTGTTAAAATATAAAATATGTTCAGGTTTACACATGAACGTGGATCTGTCTCAGGCAGACATTCTCTGAGACCTTAATGACTTATTCACATTAAATAACACTATTAGGAAAAGTTATAACAATAGTACCTCAGAATCTCTGCTTTGGCTTTAAATGTGTACATATACACATTCAAAAGGCATGGTACAGTCTTCAAATATATACATACACATATATATTCAAATATATATACAAATAGATATATGTATATATATATATGTGTGTGTTTATTTGTCCATATATTTGCTGACTATACAGTATGTTTTTTAAGATTAAAATACTAAATCAGTAATTAATCTTTTTAACACACCTATGTTTAGGTGCAGTTTAATCAACTGCAAACTGAAAGCAGAAACTTCTAAAGCTTCCATATGTCCACAGGGATTTTTTTAGTAGCAAATTACCAATTTATATGAGACTTTTAAAAAACAAAAAAGCTATTATTAAAATACTCTCCTTACCTTTTCTACTAATTAGCTATATTGCTAATATATTGCTCCATGCCAATCATTTCCCATAAAAGTCACCTTTTAGAAAAAGATCCTGCTTGCTGATCAGTGCCCCCAGTCTTTGCAGAGAAAATAAGAGATACTCCTACTTTGAAAAATGAAATAGTCCTTTCTGGAAAAGCATTGCAAGAGAATAATCACATTCCATAAACAGGCTGTATATTGAATCTGCAAATGGTGGGGGGACTGCTGAAAAAACCCACAAGGCTACTCTGCCAGAAAGGAATTGTTTGGAGAAGTTGTTCAAACCTGCCAATGTCTGTCTGAAAAAGGACAGCTGAATTAATCCAGCATACCAGAAAGGCTACATAGAGGAAGTAATAAAATAAAGTTTCTACTCATTGGAATATGGGCAGTGATTTAAAAGTACCTAAAATAAAATGGTATCGCAAAGTTTGCTACTACAAAAAGCACAATTCTCATCAGAAAAAACAAACAGAAAAAGGCTAATTTTTAATCTTTAACAAACTCAGCATTTCTAACTTCATTAAAATTTGAAATGAAATGTCATGTCTATGTTCCAACTAGGAACAGCTTCCAACAACAATTATTAGGTTGATACAATCAGAAGCAATAAGAATGCATTAATTTTTACACGATCTGATTCCTACAATCAGTACACACATGAAGAATTAAACACTGTTAATGGTTGTGCAGGTAACATTAATGTATTACACATAGCAGAAAATGCTTACAAGACTGCAAACTGCCATGATAAAAATATAAAGGTATATTTGATGACAAATACCTTTGACAAATCCCTGAAGTTGCTAGGAAGTGTGAGGTCCAACTCCTCTGACTCATAGTTGGTGATAACCCAAGGGAAGACAGGGTACTGATTCAAATCATTGTAAGTTCGACCTGACAAACAACAAAAAATCCCCCACTGTGAATAAAGAGTTATATTTAACCAAAATGTGTCTCTAAAGATAAAACAATAGAACTTTATAAGCTGTTTGAAAGAACTGCAGTTTATATCAGATCTATTATCACTTCAATATTATAATTTGCTTTATTGAAATGATAATGGTAAAGTTGACAATATGCTAGTATTTAATCTAAAACATTTCAGCCCATTTCACTTTAATTGTAAACTCTTTTGCATACAGTAAGTTTCACAGTTAATTTCACTCATTTCCTAAGCATTTATCCTTTCTTTGTTTACATCATCTTGTCTTCTGTCTCCTTAAGGTGAAATACTTGAAAAAATGGAGGGTCAATGATTTTTGTTGATGCTAAAAATTAAAGCATTCTTTTTACATACTGTCTTAAATACAATATGTGAAAGAAGAATGAAGTAGCTCAGACATTTAGACTAAAGAATTTTTCGATTAATAATTGTTCTATCTAGAGAATTCACTTTGAGGGAAATTCATCCTTGCCCATTGTCCATCTGTGGATATGCCAACATTTACCATGACAGAAAATTTGGTCTGGATACAGGTTCATGTATACATCTGCACGTATCTAAGATGGAAATAATACACTTCTTCCAGTAAAACCAAAATATTCAATCAGAATGAACATATACCATGCAGACATACACACCCCAAAGCCTGGTTTCTAAGTTAAAAATGCAGTTTTTACACTCCTGTCTCTTTTTGTTATATTGTTGCAGAGGCTCATTTATTCAAATCTTCAATCAGCGTGTTCTTGAGATTTTGTCCAGCTTGCCCTTAGAAGTCTCCAAAGACAGGCTTTAACCTCTTCCCCAAGAATATTATTTTACAATCCAGCCTGTAAGGTTGTCAGAAAACATTTTCTAAACCTCCACCAAAGCTTTTCTTCTTCCAGTTTTCTTACACCACTCAGTATTTTTCCATACTGGTTTGCAAAATTTTTAAATGTTAGAGTCAGTCTTTCCCTAATCACTTGGGTGTATTGCACATTCTCCCTTATTGAGGATTAAGGTTACTTACATGACACTGGGATAACTATCTTTCTTTCAACTCCCTATCATGGGCAACTCAACTTTCCCTCTTTCCATAATGTTATCTTTTTGCTTCTTTTAACCTCAAACACCAAGCAGATAAGAATTCAATTTATTATTTCAGTAATATATTAAAGCTGAAAAGGGTCATTCATTAGAGCCACAGGAAACAGTGTCATGATGTGCCTCATTCAGCTGGAGCAGTAACGAGGCAAGCAGATCGACCCTTACTTTTAAAAATCTGCCAGCATCTTGGCACCTCTGACTTGATGACTGATTACAGAAAACACCAAAACTGACCATTTGTATAAAATGCAATTAGTGCAAGCACAGGCATTTGTTATATCAATCGTGTTAGCAAGAGCCAAGCCTGAAAGGGAATTAACAGACCTTTCACCACTGTCAATACCACAGAAAACAGCTGAAAATTGAGAAATTTTCTAAATTGCTCAGAGGACAGAGTAAGTTGGAAAATAAAAGGGATGTCATGAGACCCAACAGTCAGCCTCCACTTAGTAAACTGAAGCCCAGCTGGTTAGAAGCTGATGGGGTAAGATGGGTTAAACAAAATATAGCTTAGTATTTACAGAATGAGTGGTTAGGACAAAAATAAGTGGATACAAATTAGGGTTGGGTTTGGGTTAAGGGTGTCTTAGAATAGCAGCACTGGCAATCCAAGCATTGCACCCTTTTTTGAGACCAACCATGCATCCTGTAACAGTGGTATTTATTGAGTAAATAAATCTCCTGCTCCCTGGCTGAGATTTCCCAGCCCTGCAGAGAACTTGTTGCACCTATGATATTTAGGGAGGATAGTACTTATGAAAATTACAACTTAGAATACTGAAGATAAATAAGTTCCTATGTTTGAGGCTTTCCTAAATAATTGACAATCTATATAGTTCCTGTCCCCCAAAAACAGTCATGATATGTTGATTTTAAGTGCAGCTCAGTACAGTGTTATTAATACCTCTCTAGTCTTACATAACTATAAATAAAATTACAAATAAAGGAAATTTAGGACGATTTTTGTGAAGTTCTTCAGGACAAAATCAAACATCAAAAAAATTACTCATTAAAAGAGCAAAATCTAGTTGTGCCCTATGACTGTTGACACTGTGCCATGATTAATTCCTTTTCTGTGTAATTACAGTAATTTGGATGTACAGTAATTAGCAATACCTGCTATAGTGTTTAGAAACATCAAGTATTCAAAGTTGGAAATCTCTCGGTGTTGCCACCGCTGAGTCATATTGGAAGCTTTGAAGATCTGTCGTGGACTAGCCAAAGAAATGCGTCTGAAAACAAAAAAAAATTGGAAAAAAAAAATAATGAGAAACCTGGGTGGGTCTTCCTTTTTTACATACATGATTTTTAGTGGCAGTAGTACACATTCTTTCTACCAGGTCTATGCTAGATTTCTCTTGAGATCAAAATGCCACTTGGATACTTGAAGTTCATTTTTAAAGTTTTATAATCTAATAAGAATAAAAGAATTAAAGCATCTGACAGCTGGATATGTCAAGATTTGAAAAATTTCCAACAGAAACCTTTACAGCTGTGCATATTCAGCTGCTCCGTGATGGCTTGATGTATTACAGAAATATGTTACTGGAGATTTAGAGAGCTGGAATATCATTAAATAAGAAAATTACAATACTTTTAGATTTCATGTAAGAATAAAGTCATCTTTAAGGAGAGGTTTTTTAAATCCCTCAAGAACAAAGGAAAACAATGATAAGATGATAGAATTTCATTATGAAGTCCATCCTCTTGAGATTTAAATTCTGGGCAGTGTTGAAGAGTTAGTCATAAATAACTCAAACTTTCAGAATTTGATGCCAGATTTCCTAATGTTTATGAAAGAAGACTGTAGAGTCAGTCCTTGGAGTGATAAATTAAACAGAGAAGAGTTTATCATAAAATTCCCAAGACTGTTTTGTTCATAACAAAAACATCTGCAAATACCAAACCCACATCACTTAAAGAGGAAGAAAAGAAATCTATAAGTAGTCTTAGTTAACAAAGCTTTACAGGTATTGGTAAACAATTCAAGGAAACTGTAACTTTTTTTTATCAAGCCCCATTATGTTGCAAACAAATTGATCAGTACAAATGGATGTGAAATCTTGACCAATGTGTCTTCAACATACATTTAAATTTTTCACACAGAGTTTCTGTAAATAGAAATCCTGATATTCTTATGGAGTGGCTATAATTGCAGTCCAAGAGATTTTTTGATTCTGGACTCCAAAAAAACCCAACAAATAATATCAGAAAACATCCTGAACTATTTTAATCCCATTTCTATGTACAGGAATCTATTAAAAATAAAAAATTTCAAGTAACAACAAAAAAGATACTCCCTAAGGGTTTCCTGCTGCATGTTATGTAAACCAGCAGGTATAAATGCTTCATACCATGTAGGCTGGTTTGATAAAAAAAAACCCCAAAAACTCTTAGAACTGACAGATAAAATAAACTCAGATAATGAAATACCTGGTCTGGGGTAGTCCAAAGATGGTACCAATACCAACCCGAGGTAGACAGTTAACCACTTTCTTCACTGTTGCTTGATCAGGGAAGTTGAACATGACACCCACTGTGAGTATGAGAGTTGAAATATAGCATGATTTTACACATTTTAGACATGCTCAACCAACACAATGCAACCCTAAGCTCAAGTGTTCAACAGATCAGACAAGTTTCCTTCAGATCATTGTAGATTTGTTTGGGTTTTCTTAATCTCCAGAACTCCTTTAATATATCACACTTTTATAACAGGAATTTCAACAGAAGTTGTCACTGTTGCACATCTTACAAGGTCTACATTTGTTTTCCTTTATGAATAGGAATTAAACCTATATGCACAGATTGACTGTCTAGAACTAATTAAAAAACGTATGTATTAACTGGTTCATACATTTACTAATTTACTTTCTATATATTTTCTAGTAATAGTTTTCAAAATACTGTCTTCCTATTTCGTCTGAAATATGTGAATGACACTTATGAAACAGCAACCTAAAAATCTAAATAACAATCTAATTATGGTATCACTAGTGGCCATTTATGACTTCAGAGAGTACAACAAGTGTTCATGCATATGATTAATATTCTGTTGGACATTATCATTACCAGAAAAATGCTCTACATTTTAAATAAAGCATGACAGGCAGGGAAGTCACTGGTCTAATCCAGTAGTGAAATTATTTCATTCCGTTGTTTTTGGTGTGTACAACTAACAATTATCTACCCTCCAAGGGGACAAAAAATCCTTTAATAACATAACAGATTTATCCTTTAATAGCATAACAGATCAGAGGTAGGACTGTCTTGAGCAGGACTCCTCAGAGAATGCCAAATAAACACATGGATATAAATGAAAGTGAGGCATTGATAATTCACAGTTTTCATGTTTCATCATAATTTATCATTAAAAAAAAAACCTGGAAGGAGAAACTAAATTACAAAAAAATACTGACTTAAATACTGATACATTTAATCCAAGCCCTTCCTCCATGTCAAAACAGACATGACTAAACATTCAAACAGAATGCATGTGTCCCCACATCCACACTTGTCATTTCTTTAAATTCACTGTACCTCTATTTGCCATGAATATCTCCAGTGCTGTATTTTGCAAGAGGTAACGTCGGGAAAAGATAGAGCGAATCTCTGAGAAAAGCCATTTTCCATGGAGTCCTTCTGTATATGCCAGAATCTAGGAGAAAGAGATAGAGAGGATGTTTTAAATATGTTAGCTGGACAGGTAATACCTTGCAAAAGAGAAACTCTTTGACCCACAAACTTGGATTCTACCAATTACCTCCAAAACCTGCAACAAAAGTAAAATACGCTGAAACTTCAAATCATCTTATGAATCTCTAATGCATTTTTGTACTCCTGAATTCAACTACTCATGTCAAATATTTTAAACATTTGCTTGCATTTTTTTCCTTTAAAGACAGCTATCTATTTTTCATAACAGTTTCAGAGCTTCAAAAACATTATTAAATGTTTGGCACTTCAGCAAAGCATAAAACCCTATTCTGAAATGTATTTCTAGTAGCACTACATCTATCTGCACTCCCTTCAGCATTGTAATAACAGGCCTGTAACAAATAAGCAAGAAAAAAATGTCTTTAAAGAAAATAAAATGTTCCTTAGGTTTATCATTAAGGCAGCATTCACTAATTATGGAACTGTAAAAGGTTTGCTGTATAAGAGGTTAAGTATCATTTTGTCAGCTGAGGTTAAACACAAACCTGTAAATGAACTCAGCATAATCTCTCTATGGAGTAAGCGATTGTCAAAGTAACTTGTTACAATTCCTGTCATCCCATCTGACAGACACAGATGCTTAGTCTGCCTTCACAATTCAAACTAATCCCGTTTTCAGTCCTCAGCCACTTTGTTTCTTTGTTGCTTCACTTTCTCCTTTTCATTTCAAAGCTTAATCATGTAAGTGTTAAGGGACAGAGAGACTGGACACTTCTCTACCTCAGATTAACAAATTATAGGAGAAGGAAAATCTGAGATTTGTCAATTTTACCAAACACGAAAGCACTTAATAGAAACCCATCACAGAAAAGGAGACTCAGATGCAATCCTTATTAACATCACTCTTACCACAGTTTCACTTGAGCAATATATTGTGTATAAAAACAAAACAAGTGAAATTCAGTTCCTTAATATAACAAAGACTATTAATGAAACCAATAATTTGTTTACAGGTTTTTAACAGAGGAGGATTTTGCCTCACATGTAGCATATATTGACAAATAAAACCTGCATTTTTGTAGCACAGGGAGCAGATGCATTATAAAAGCACTACACAATACAGCACAAAATATTGCATCAGCTTTGTGAATTATAAGCAAACAAGACTGGCAAACCAAAAGCTGATAGCACAGATCAGAACATACAAAGCATATCATCCCCCACACCTTCTTTCTTTTTACTTAATCCTTCATCTTCACCTCAATACAAGTGCCACAGTCAACTTCTCTCCCAGCAAACACACACACATACACACAGAAAAAGAAGGAAAAACGACGTAATTATTCCAGTACAGAATTCTAGAAAAGTGATGAAAGGACCAGAAATTGTCAGTGGTTGCTAAACATTTCTGGAACTGGGGAACTAAAAGACTTGGGCCACACTGACACTTCTCACAGCACACCCATAGCCCATCCACACTAATTGGCAGATTCGTATAATTCTGTGGTGCTGTTCAGAACCACTGCGGTTGGCTTTTGTCACACACATATAAATATCCTCTAAGAATACAACATCAAAAGAGGATACAAAGGAGACAAAGTTCCAGTGCTCATGCACAGAAATCTCTTAGTACATTTTGCTGCTATTCATCCACCTTATGATCTTGAAATTGGAGCTTCTAATTGCAATGATTGATTTTTTTTTAACACAGCAATGTTAACCTCCACTTTTCTGTACCAATAAAACACAACAGCCTGTTTCTCCCCATCGGTCTGCGCATGGCAAATTCAAACTCTATCTGCGTGGATGCTGTGAGCAAAACCAGCACAGTAAATAATTATTACTTTTACCCTGTGAAATGAGCATTTTTGGTGAGAGTGGGAATCCTGCACAAGCCCCAGACCTTGCTGTTTCCAACCTCCTCAAAACTGGAAGGAAAAGCACCAACTTGAAAAGAGCAGAGGTGGCTTGCATTGTGCACCTCATAGAGCCACGGTGAAGTTAGTGAATTCAGCGAGAGAGGATTTACAGCAGAACTGGAACCGCACCACAGAAACACCAGCAGCCACCGCTGTAACCATTATCTGAAACACTCATTAACAAAACTGATCAGGAGACACAAGCAGCTGAGGCTGTGCTGAGCAAGGCCTTCATTCCGGGCTGGAGCAGGGTCTGCCTGCTTTGTGGCCTCACTTCAAAGTCTCTGGAGTTCAATTAAAACTGGATTAGGTGGGAGCAGACCTTCTTTGGGACACTGTGCTGTCTGAAACTCCGGGCGCACTGACAGCACCCTAGACAGAGGTCTAGCCTGCCAGTGAACCAGTTGCCATGGAAACTGCAGCACTGCCCCTGCTCCCACTCATCACTCCACCTAGAGCAGATGAAAGGTCCAGAGTACAAACACATTTCTTTCATGTGTATTGCTAAGTGTTCCTTATGAAAATCCAGTGCAACCTTTTATTCCATAGAAAATATTAGAAACTCCTAGTTGCAGAAACTGGCTTGTTTTTCAAATTCAATTCAGCATTTTTATTCTGGCAAACAAAAGTTTGAGTTTCTTGTTTGTTTTGTTGTTTTTTTTAAGATCACTTTTGACATCAGAATTACAACTTTCAGAAACTATTTTTGCATTTGCCTGTTTTCACCCGTAAGCCACACAATACAGAGGTCCACCTCAGAATTTAAGAACAACTGTCTTCTTCATACTATTGTATAACATTCTGAAGTTAAAACCAACTCATTTCTGCCTTTTGTCGCTGCCACTTTTGGAACAAGTTGTGCAGCAGAGACTAATCAGAGTGTACAATCTAATCTAATCTGCAGAAATAGTACTGCCTTCCCCACATGAGAATGTATTTACAGAATTTCAGTTGATTTAACGCATCAGATTGAAGTTCAATCTCTGCACATTTCATTTGTTTCAAAATATACAACACCCCACAGGAGAAAATACAATTTATACTGTTTACCATTTCATTTAAACAAATATATAAACAAATGAGGCAATGGTAAAGTTGTACGGTTCCCAAAATCTCATCAGACAAACTGTTCTGTAATTAGACTTTGGCAATACCAGATGAACAGGAGTCATGACAACATTACTAAAAATACAAAATTACTTCTCCCTTTGCATAAAGTCCCTTCTTTTACTTCAAGTATTAGGAATGAAGGTCTGAAACAGTACTCAGTTGCTGTATTCATGCTGATGGCCCCAACACTGCACAGCTGCAGGAAATTCCCTAAGAAATTAGTGAGTAAAGAACAGCCAGCTTCAAATTCTACTTGGAGGAGATTCTGAAATCAGAGTTACATGAAAACTCAGGTAGCACAATGCTCACCACAAATTAAGGTCATACAGAGGTAAGTGCTCACGATTTACAGTCACATATCAGCTCATTTCCCAACATTAAAATGCTCATTTACTTGGAAGCTACTCTACCATTTTACAGTTTTTAATGCAAATGCCCCATTCTACCTTTCCTTCTAAACCCTCCTTGAATTTTTATCATAAACAATGTCTATTGTCAAAGACTTAATGCAATAGTTAAAAAAACACCCCCATCACTACAGCTGCCTCCTGAATTAGAAAAGTAATATTTTACTGAAAACTAAATGAACATTTTGCTTTACCTGTTAAGCAAGCCAATCAACTTGTTTTATTTTATTTTACAGAAAAGTACTATTGATCTTGAAAATGTGAATAGGCTAGAAGTAATTAAGTCTGAAAATGGATTATAGAACTGAAACAGTAATTGAATAATTATATTACTTTAATGTCAGCCAACTTAACTGCCATGAGTAAAATAAAAGCTAAATAGCTTATTTAAAAGGCTGATGCACATTTGTGTAATTTTAAACAAGTTATAATACAAGACAAAGAAAAAAAAACCCCACTGAATAAAAATATAGAACATTTAATTTACATTCTAATTTGATTACAGGTGAGAGATAAAGTTTATAAATGCATTCTAGCAGCATTCCAGGTCATTTGGGGTCATTTTTACTCAGGAAGGCAAAATTACAGCACTCAGAGGCTACAAAGTCTGAAACTCAGTTCTCAAGAAACCTGGATTTCTACCTTAACCTCAGGTAATCCTTGCAACCGAGGATCCTTGGATTCTACTGTCCTGTAGAATCTATTTAGTTCCTGGCTGCAGAATTCACAGTGAAAGGGTCTTACTCTGCTCTTTGTTCAAATACAGCTAAGTACAACTGAATTAACAGGGAATTAGATGAGACTGTTAATAATCTTAAATATCAATGTGCTCTTCAATAAATCAGAGTCGCTTATCAATTTTTTCTAGATTTCTCAAAGAGACAACAAATACGATGTTTGCTCTAAATCTCAGATATTTACAAAATTATTACACTGAAATCCACAGGCAACAAGCAGCAGCCTCCCAACCAGTGCCCTGTGTGAGCATGCACAGTCTGTTACACAATCCTGTTCAGCATTTTCATGGGTGACAAACTCAATTAAACATATTCATTACTTTAATGTTCCACTAGACAGTTTTACCCGGCATAAAAAAATTAAATAAATAAATAAACACTCGGTGACCTTTGTATTGATCAGAGCAAAATGGCTTATGCCTGGGTGTGGGTGGTGAAGGGGTTGGGGAGGGGGGTGGTAAAGGACTCTTATGTTTTCTCTTCCAATTACTGAAGGAGATGATAAAACCACAGCAAATGATGTATCAGCTCATTTTATCTTATCGCTTTGGGGCTAGGTGACAATGAAGTTCATATTTCACTGGTTCCCATTGAAGATTGTGAAAATTACTTGCCCTTATGACCTGAAATTTCACTGGAAGACAGAAATTTCTCTTCTGCAAAGTAATGCAATTTTTCAGATGTCAACCTTTAGCCCAGCTTTAAAAATTAATTTCATTTATATTAACCAATGATATTGATATTTTCACAGAATGCTCTTTGATACATGAACCACTGACTAGCAAATTGATGTGCTCAAGGAGGATAGAACTGTTTTATCTGAAGCTGGTGGGGACAGACAGATTTAGCACAAACTGAAATTCCTATTTCACAGTATGCTGTTTATATTAGCCTCAAGTACCTTAAGGCCTTTGGACCTGTAAATAGTTTAATCTTTTGTTAGGATTTAGCTGTGCTTCTAGATCCATTCGGTTTTGAAATCATTTCTCTCTACCCAATAAACAAATAAAACACTATGTGCTTGGAAATAATAAGAATAATAAGAATAAAGTCTGTCCAAGACCACATATCAGTAAATTTGTGATGACTTGAAAAATATTTACCAGATTATTAAAACAGAGGAATGCACAATATATATTCTCCCTTTATCCTGCCACTTGAGCTATATTTCAGTGTGAAAAAATACACAATGTAAATTTTCTGAAAGTGATCTTATATTAACTCTCAGAAGAGATAACCTTCTGATTATCCCAATCTAATTTGGAAATAAAATTACGGGGGGAGCCTGTATTTTAGAAATTCTCTGGTTTGACTACGTGGTTCTAAACAGCTCACACAGACTAATAAACCTGCATACAATGTTAGCAAATTTAGTACCAATTCTCTTATTCCCTTCAACTGGGTCTCATAAACATTTTTTTTTTTCCTTCTTGATTAACCCTGCTGGGTTTTAGAGACCAGGGGTTCATTACCACTATCAGAAAACATTTAATTAACCCAAAGAACAGTAATATCTGATTGCTAAAGACAGTCATGCAAGGTAAATTATCCAGCATCAGATAGTGGAAGTTCAAAAAGAAGAAAATTAATATAGGTTTGGGTCACTATCCAAACCCTGCAAAATTAAGGACATAAAGTTACACCTGTGTTTGGAAAATATGACAGCAGGTTTATTTATGATAAAAAGGAGCCAGAATTGCAGGAATTCACAGATTCTCTGTAGGAGTTGACTGATATCTTGATTTAGTTACATCCTGATTTAAGAGCTAGTTGGACCTGCTCCTCAAGAGGTAGATAGGAAAGCCTCATACAGATGTTTACATCACCTGGAGTAGGACAACTTTTTTTCCTCTACCAGGGTTACCTGTTTATGCTATTTGCCACAGCACTGACATTCATTCATATACCTGGTATGTAAAATGATACAGACAACAATTCATAACCAAGAATCTTTCAATCATTTAAAAATAACTCAGCATAGCTTTTGTGGACTGCATTAAATCATACAACTTCATGATTTCATGTGTCAACAAATTCCATCAGTTAGACACAGTGCAAATACTAAAAAAAGCTTGTTTTGATTTCATTTTGTATACATTGAAAAAATGACACTACCTGCAAAAGCTCAAGAAGAGAACTTAAGCATCAATGAGCAGAATTCCATGAAATTATTTCTCTCTGTGTAGAAGCTGTCAAATGAAGCTGGTGACATTAAATAGTGGAATTTGGATTAAAAATGCTGAAATAAAGTATTATCAGTATTAAGACTTTGTAGTGATGAATGTGCAGTGGTCCATTCCATGATCATTACCCTGTGTGAGACAGAATTTTGGAAAACTAGGTGGGAAAACTCCCTTTGTCATCATTTTATCTATCCAGCTGAGAAGCAGGTGTCTAGTTGGCTTAAAAAAGTCCTTCACAACTCTCTTATTTTGTGCATAACTTTGTATTGCCACAACTGTTGCTACCTTGTTAGTTAGCTCACCTTCAATTTTATTAATGCAGACAACTAAAAGACAAAGACCAGGAAGCTTTAGATGTTCCAAATTTTCACTCTCCAAAAACAGATCAATTAATTTGTCTTCCTGTCTCCTTTTGAGCTAACACAAAAAAGAAATACAAATTCAGATTTAATTCATTATGGAAATGTTTTATTATTGGAAAGGAAGTTATAAAATAAAAATTCTTTTAAATCTTAACCTCAAATGTTTTTAGCACACTCCCTAGAATCTGGTATTCTCATTAAGAAAAAAAAAAAAAAGTTTGTTTTCAAGGCGATAAGTATGACCATAATCAATATTTTGAAAATATAAATCATATAGAAAGTTTCCTAGCAGAAGTAAGACAACATAGGACTAGTGGCTCAAAACCATGCCATGATGTTGTAACACTACTGCAATTAAAAAAAAAAAAAAAAATTTCCAAAAAAGCTCTCAAAATCTCTCAAAGATGGAAGATGGAAGTGCCAGAAAAATAATGAAAAGGAATCAAGCAGAGATTTCTTTTTTTATATAATGACAAAAATGTTGCAGATTTGGGTTTTTCTTAAGTTTAAAGATCTTTGAAGTTTAAAGTCTGGTTGGTCTCTCTCCTTTTATAAAATTTCTAGTGCAGAAAAATGTTGGAGAATAGTCATTATCAGACTATTGGTTGATCTTTAACAAGTACAGAGTCTGAAAATGAGGACAACTGCCAGACTCACAGCAGTTTATATCCACAGCAGTATTACTCACTATGTATGGTGAAATGTAAGAAGCAGGACCAAACATCTCAAAGGCAGGGCACAGAAAACAATGCAGGAGACATCTTTGTTTTGCTGTCTCTTAAAGACATTTAGACATTGATTTTTTTTTATTATTTTTTTTTTAATCACAGAATTTCCCAAGCCCTGTAGGGGATATCCCCAAGAGTCACACCCTGTGCCTGAGAGTGTTGTCCAAACACTTCTTGAGTTCTGTCAGGCTGGTGCTGTGATCACTGGCCTGGGGAGCCTCTGTTTTAGAAATATAAGGCTCATGTTTGCTGTAAATGTCTCTTCAAATTTGTATTTGGAACAGCAAATGAGAATAGGCATGTCAGATTTCCACTGCCATGCCCTGCACCTGCCTATTTCACCACTTTCAGGATATGACTTCTCCCATGGGCTGCTTCTCTGTGTAGCCAGAAAAGGTCTCTCCAGTCAGAACATGTGCAAGTGGAAGCAGCAACTACAACCAAGAAGGAACCACTACACCTGCAACACTGGCAGCTGTCCAGAGTCTGCTGCTTCCATCTGATCTTGCAGAAGGAGGAGAGAAAGCAAATGGGCAATGAAAAAGTTTTGATGCCAAAAAAGAAGGATTTTTTTTTTTTTAATCAGTGACCTGTAAGCTGACCTTCATATCCCATCATCAGAAACAAAACAAAACAAAACCTCCCCCACACATCTGGCAGGAAGCTAGAATACCAGTCATCAAGAAAGACTGCATCTGATCAGCTCATTAATGGGAAGCAAGCCCATACATAGAAGAACAGATGTGCCTCTCGAAGGCAAGGAGAAAAGTCAGACTCCAGAGCTGCCAAGCCAGCCGTTCACATTGGAAGATTCTGCACTGTGTTCCATGACAGATGTGGCACAGAAGATGTCCCTTGCAAAGGGATGGGGATGCAAAAATGGCTTAATGCCACCTTTGTGCTGCAGAGACTCTCAAGTGCTGCAGGAACCAAATCCCCTTCAAAGTGGGGCAGCTGAAGGGGTTGATATCCATTTACCTCATTTGGGATGCCCAGGACTCTATATAAAACTGAACAAATTTTCCCTTTTGCCCTCAGATGCTGGAAAAGAAGATAGCACAGAAATGCTATAAAACCTTCACTGCTCAAGCCTTTCTCCACTCACTGCAAGTTCATTTACTGTAAACCAAAGCAAATACAGATATGACAACAAAATAGAGGAATTGATCTTAGTTATCAAAGGACATGTCTCCTATGTGCTCTGTTTTATAACAAAGTCCCATATGAGCATACTTTGTATTTTGTACCTGTATTCCTACATTTGTCTTCTATTCCTGTAAAAGTAAGTTAATTTCTCAGATGAAAGAACTGACTGAAATCAATCACTGACCAAGGTTTTGTTATGGCCCATGACTGCAGGGAGAACCCTTTAAGATTATCCATAGAAATAATTTGTCCAATTAAAACATAGCCCAGGTTTTTAAAGAAAAAAAAAGCCATTTGAAGAGGATGTTTTATACAACAACTTCTGATACTCATCGTAGTACATGCTAAACTAACATAATATAAATTCAGCTTTAAAGCATTCCTACAAGCAGAGACCCTTTTCCAAGATTAACAGAGGCACAGCTAATGTGAGGTCTACAACCACATCTACGATTCTGGAGTAACAGAACAAGAACATAACCCTTATTTCAGCTTAAAAATGCAATAGGAAATTAAACTGCATTTCTAGTCCAAATGATTGATAAGAAAGGCTTGAAAATGTGATTCAAGTGTAACAGATACACAGACAGCAGTCTGGGGATAGCTGAACAATTGATCCAACAACATGATTTGCCTTGCCATTCCCCCTGGGGTATTAAATCTAAAACTTGCTACTCCTGAGGGCCCAATAAAAAATAAGCCTATCAAAGAATTCTGCAGATGACAGGAGGAGAGAGGGCAGTAAGTCTATGTGAAAATATTAGCTCTTGTGAAGAATTTTAATCTGGTCTGTGTTATGCATTTGTCTTTCAAACCCACAATGCTGTTTTGCACAACTGGAAGTTTTCCTGAGAGCCAGAAAAAGCCAAGTCCAAGTGGGAGTATTGAAAAAGCCCCAGTTTCCAGCCAGTACCTAACAGTGTTTAATAAATGCTGAAGTCAAGAGCGAAAAGTACTTTCAAGTGCTTCTCTTTAGGAAATCCTAACCCCATAGCAATATCCTATCCGTTCTGCCCTAGGTGCTGCCCAGAACTGAGTTCCTTGTAAAAATACAGCAATTTATCCTGCTTGTGCATGTTTCATTTACAAAACTAACTTAAGGCAGCCTTTTAATAGGCAACTCTTTTCAAATAAATTTACCACATTTGAAAGAATGATGTGGAAGCCCTTCTTAAATCTTTTCTCAAGTAGGGAAAGACCCTAACTGGATAACAGCTCTCCTCCTAGTTGGCTTCACCTTTTGAAAAAGGTGTACAGTTTTTTAAAAGGAGCAGGAAACTAAAGGCATTAGAAACTGATTTTCCAGCGGTGTTTGCAGTTCTTAAGTGATTTTTGGTGTGGAACTAGATGTTATTTCTTTCTTTAAAAAAAAAAAAAATCAGGCAGAAGATCTACCTTTAGGGTTTTATCTAGCTGAAGTACTTACAAGTAAAACACCTGTAATCTCTTTTTCCCAGAACATGTTAGCATTATAGATATTCAAGTGGGTAACAATTTTAAGATATGTGTTAGAGGAAAGAAGATTTGAGATCTGAAGTATAAAATATCTCACCCTACAAAAAAGAACACATTTAGAGATAGAAACTTTAGTAGATTTACTGCTGCAAGATAATCAATTTTCTATTTGAGGAGCTAGAACTTGAAAACTTGTAGAGTTTCATGTTTGAGAACTTATTACAGGGCAAAGAAAGCATTTCTCACTCTTCCTTGAGCACATGAAAACCAGTTATTGAAATGCTGAAATGACTAGGATGCAAAACTTGAGGCAGCAGTACAGACTAAAAATAACTCATCCAGACACATCTAGGAGTGCTCCACCAGTGAAGAACTGACAAATTGTTCAATAAAACATCCTTCCTGCTTGACAAAAGTTGTATTTGCTCATCCTCCTTTAATAACCATACGGGGGGTTTTCATGTGAATTTTAAATTTAACAATAGATTTAAATTTAAATAGATTTAACTTTAATTTGTTACATTAATTTTTGAAGCTTCAAGCATACAGTAGTAATTGAACCCACCAAAAAATAACTAAAATTGGCAAATATTTGCTTCTTAGCATTCCACCTAAACAAAATGTCAGTGTTGATAAAATCCACTTTTAAAAACATGTCTCCTTGCAAATCTTAAGTACTGTCATCTCATCACCCTGTTGGAGTTTGATTGATTACGCCTTTTCCTTATGTTCATTAATCTCATCACCTTATCTTTTACACCACTTCATTTTAGCAGAAAGGCAATAATAAAACCCTCATCCATTATCCTTTTACACATCTAGTCAAGCGGAAATGGTTAATAACATGCTACAAATTGAACTTCAATCACCTCATTTTCTCCTTTGTCGAATGCACATTAAAGTATATTCCAAAAGTGCAATTTGTTTTACAGGGGAATTTGTGTTATATTGCTACAGACAACTAAAATTAAGTGTTTCTCAGTTTGGTTATTAAATATATCCAACTGTCCTTTTATCTCTGATACTAAAACATTAACTCATTTTATTAGGGTGTAATAATACAAGAGTCTTATCTCCCAGAACACAGGGACATCTAGTCTGCCTAATAGTAAGTGTTATACAATGGGTCATTTATCTTTTTCTTTCTTTAAAAATATGCTTCTGATAGTTTATGAATTGGTATATTATTGCAGATGAAATGACTCTCCATTTAAGAAAAGTTAATTTGTTTACATGCAGGCTTATCTTCAAATGCAAGCCCTATTAGAGAAACGGTCTGTAACTGTCAGAGCAAGTGAAGAAGGAAAAGAGGTGGATGTAGAAAAATTTAGAGCCTAGTAATTTAATGCTGATCACCAGCCTCCTGTTTGAATATTATCTGTGTTCCATATGCACTTTGCAAATATTCTACGATATGATTCTATAGAATTGAAATAAGAGTCAAAGAACTTGTTTCTGTAAACTCTCCCCATCATTCCAAATACATTTACTAATATATTAATAAACTAAAATAAATGACATTTCTAAAAGACCTCATCTAGTATAAAAGTTTCCAAATATGATGCATTAGGAGCTGTTTCCTAAAAAAAAAAAAAAAAAAAAAAAGAAAAGGTGGGTGAAATTCTAGCTCTATTTAATTCAGTGACAGTAATCTCTTTCACAGAAAGGATGCAAGATCTCCTGCACTTTGTTCACCTTCTCAGTGAAACAAGACTGGTCTGACTGACTCATTTAAACTGCATATCAAAATAAACAAATACAAACACAAATATTGTACAATTGGTACAATGATAGGGTATTTTCCCATGCTTGGTCTCATTTTAATTCTAGAGAAATTTATTATTAACTTAGTATTAACCTTACAAGAACCCTAAGACCATCACCAATCCTAATTTTAGGCCAAGAAGATTGAACAGGGGAAACAGTATTTTTTATTATCAAAAAAGCTTGCAATAGTTAGTGTAACAGTGTATATATAAATGCACACTAATGATTTTTAAAAATTAAGTAACTACTATCCTTTACTTTAAAGTGAAGCACAAACACAGCTCTAGTTAACTTACAGTAAGTTGTAAAATTACCTTTACAGTTCCCTCAATGACCTACTTTTTTTCCCAAATCTCTTGTCCATTAAAAGCTTGCCTTATTTCCCAAACAATTCCAACACTCTTTCCTCTCTCATGCTCTAGCACCTTCCATTCAACCTGCAGTTTCACAAGGATGCAGGTGGCTGCCCTGCAACACTGCTCCTCATCTTCTCCATCCCCAATCTCTTCCTACTGCTACCCCAATCCCTCCTTTCTCCAAGGACTATGTTTGAGGCCATGGGGTAAAGCTGGAGTTCCACAGGTATTCAGATAGAAAGTCACCTAGGGCAGAGAAAAGGACAATGATACAGGGCTGAAAGAAATGGAATGGTTTTAGTCTGACTCACTACTATAGATAGTTGCTAGTTTCATGTTGCAAATTTCATCTTTCATCTTTCAAAGTGTGTTGGGATTTATTTTCTTGTAGTTTGGCCGACATGTAGCCAACTGCTGCTTCTGGTTCTACACTTAGGGACGAAGATCTCTGTCTGGTGTTTGCAAACTGTGGTTCTCCAACACTGACACAACCCTGGAGGAGGCTTGTTCTGCACCCCTGTAATACAAAAAGCATTCTGCTTCAACAAAGCATAGGGAATCTTCACACCACTTTGTGTTCATGGTACATTCAACGCTGGAACTGCAAATGCAATTGTCACCAAAATAAATTATTTGGCCACTCAAGAATTCAGGCTTTGTCATATTTACAAAGTTTGAAATACTCCACTGTTTCTTGAGCTATCTCAAATTTAATTTGATCTTGACTCAAAATTACATAGTTATTATGTTGTTAATATGTTTATTATGAGTTAATATGCTTGTCATCCCCTTAAATGCAGAGTCACTGAATTCAACCAAAATACTTTATTATTTGCTAAACCCCGAATGCTTAAATTTTCTTTTCTAGTTTCACATATAACCACCGAAATAGCAGCTGGCATCCAAAACCTGCACACAATCAGCACCTTAAAATATTAGAGGCATATCAGCATATCAAATTGTAAAAATACAAATTTCTAAACTGTGAATACACAGAATTTGATCTAAATCATTGACTGATTTCTTTTTTACATTTTGATCACTTTTCTGAAAGCTGTCTTTTAGAAAAGTGCTCTAAGTATCCCCACTTAACAACATCTCCCTCTTCTGAAAGTGTTAACTGAGAATGTTTTCTCCTTGTTTCCCTTTTTATATTTAATATAATTAAACCAGATGTTCGAGAGAACTGTTTAGGCTCTTATGAGAAAGTCTAGTACCCAAGTGAAACAAATAGGGAATTGGAGCAGGTTGTAAACTTGTGAAGCTCCTAAACTGCTGTCTGTAGTTGACTGACAGACGTGCAAGTTTACACAACATAAGTTCACCCCTTCAGCTGATGCCACACTTCAGCAAAATGCAAATTACTGTTGCTGTAGTACTCAAATGCAGCAGTTTATTGCAGAAACAAATGAACAGCTGAATACTAACAAAGTCAGTGAGAGTCTTGATTCCAGCCTCTAACCACCATTCCCGTACCAGATAACATGTCATCATCCATAAGTAAATGAGTTAATCAATTTAATGAGGATTCAGACAAATCGGCTGCCTAATAAGCACTCAAACTGATGTGGCAAGGGTTATGCTCCAGTGCTGACAAAATCAGTTTGATGAAACTGTGACAAAAGCAGCAAAGCACTGTTCCTTCAGCACATTCTCCTGCATCTTATTAACATGAAATTATAATCGCTATTTGCAAACTGTATAGGGAGACTATTTATTGTGGAAGCCATGTAAACATGTGCTGTATCTACTCCTCTCTCCAGCAAACCTGTGAAGATTGTTGGAATTCAGGATAGTAATTATTCAGGTTTTTTTGAAAAGAGCAGTCAGATAGAGTTGTTTAAAGTAATTTAGATGGAATGCGCCAAGAGAACTTCCAAAGATGCTACATGGTATGATTTTTCATTTTCTGAACATGACATTTGGCAATAAATATAAATTTTAAAAAAACTAAAATAAATCAAAATATTATGCAGCTCTGCAAACCATTCAGAAAACTAACACTAGAATCTCTTTCAAAAGCAAATTCAAAAAAACTGGCTCCAGTTTTCAGATGATTGATAGAGCTTGTATGATGATTTCCAAACTCCATAATGCTACGAAGCAACAAACACAGGCCGAAGAAAGAAATTAACCTAATTAGTATATTATTACTTTATCAAAATCTTTTTATCAGGGCTCCTGTAAGACCTTTCTAGCAGTATTAACTAGTTATGTCAAGGTTCAAAGTACAGGGCCAAGGACTAGAACACTAGACCTGAAAATACTTCAAAATTAAAAATCTGAAAGTTAAAAAAAACCCCAAAACAATAACCATAATTTTTAAAAAGTATAAGTTAACTCTTACTTTCCAAGTATTACCTGTCCAGAACACTTTCTCCAGAGAAGGAAAAACATCTCTGCACCATGTTGCTTAAATGCAAGAGATACGAAGACATTAAAGAAATTTTACATGTAATTAGCATAATTAAAGCAGTTTCTAAATAGCAGTGGTGCACCTGCAGCCATAGAGATCATATAGCCCTTCACTAAGATTACAGGAATGAAGTTCAGGATGCTATCAGAGACTCAGTAAAAGTTCAATATTTACAAACTAATACCTTTTAATACCTTCCCTTACTCAAGGGGGAAGCGTCATACCAGTAATATCTGATTATTATCCTGCAAGGACTACATGGAGAAGGTTGGGAAGTGGTAGAAAACACAACTTTTGCCCAGGAACATGGAACAGAGCAGCTTTAACACTTTAGTGTTAAGTTAGAACAACCAACTTCCACATAAGGACACAATTTGAGATATCAATGAGCTTGTATTCTCTGGAGTATGAATCCTTGGCTTTAGGATCTGTGTTTGAAAAGCAATCCAGAGACAATTTACAAATGATGTTGCATCCAACATATACAGAAAGATGTCAAACTGCCAAAAGAGTAACTAGTATCATTCCCAAAACAACAAACACATATGTGTATTTTTTTACAAAACCCAGAAAAATATTACATTAAAACAGCAGTAGAAATCAGTGGCAGTTGACAATACTAATATATATATATATATCTATCTTACTCTATTTTAACACCAGACATTTTCTTCCCAAAGGACATCATTCTTGATAACAAGGTTATTTACCTCTGCAAGGGCTGAACTCTCCACTTTCTCAATTCTTGTCAGAACACACTCCATTTAAGTTTCCAACTGATTTAAAGGACCTCAATTAAAATCCAAATCCAGCAGTTAACATTTGACTACAGGTGGAGTTTATGGCTATGGCTCCACAGCAGGTGGCAGCCATGAGAATGGCATGGCCTGCTCCAAACTGTATGGTCCTGCTGCCTTCTTTCTCCTGCCATTAACATTCCTATGGGCCCAGAGATAGATGACTCAGGGAATCACCCTTGCAAAAATTCATGTAAGAAAAGGTCACTTCCTGTTAGGTCAGTTCCCTAACTTGACTTCTCAGATAAATCACAGAATGCATTGGGTTGGAAAGCACCTTTATGGACATGGCAGTCAGTGCCATGCCCTAGTTGACAAAGTGTTGATCAGTCAAAGGTCGGATTTGATGATCTTGAAGGTTCCTTCCAACCTAAAAGATTCTGTAATTCTATAATTAAACATCACCTGCTTCCAAACCCATTGTTGGTAGGGATGCCACCCACTAGGTCAGTTTGCTCAGGGCCCTATCCAGCGTTGCCTTGAACACTGGCATGGGCATCCACCACTTCTCTGGGCAACCTGTTCAAGTGCCTCATTATCCTCTGAGTAAAGATTTTTTTTTTTCCTAGATTAGCATCTAATCTATAGCTTTCCTCTTATCATTTAAAATTGATCCTCATTCTTTCAATCTCCCTCCTTTTTCAAGCCCTCTTTAGGTGCAAGAAGGCTGTTCTAAAGTCTCCCTGGAACATTCCCTTCTCCAGGCTGAACAGCCCCAAATCTCAGCCTGTTTTCCTCCATCTCTCTGATCATTGTCACAGCCCTCCTCTGGACCTGCTCCCAAAGAACCACATCCTTCCTGTGCTGAGGACTCCAGACCTGGACACAGTACTCCAGGTGAGGTCTTACAAGGCTAGAGCAGACGGGAGAATCACCTCCCTCAACCTGCTGGTCACAACTTTTTTTAATGCAGTCCAGGATGTTGGAAGAAATGACTGAAGAGCCCCAAATCAATTCTTTCAGTATCAGATCCCACTAATGGGGTGGTGGAACTCTCCTCTCACTTTAAGGAACCACTGTGTGCTTTTGTGCCTCTGAAAATATCTTTGCCACTGCACAGGTGTTTTCCAGCACGGTTGCTCTTTGCAGCTACAGGAATACACTGCAGAAGAAACAACTCAGTTTGTTAATTCTGCTTCATAATAATTTCCAAGAATTATCCAGCTGCAAAGATTAAACATCTCTGGGATAAAAAACACCCCAGAATAAACAAATTTTAATATAATAAAATGTGTACTCCAATATTGCTGTGTTCTTTAGTGACAAAAAGAATATGAATTGCAAATCCAAGTGCCTCTGCAATGTCTTTCACAAAATGCTTATATCTACCGAAGCAGGTAATTTCTCTTATACTAGAAGCAGAGAGCATCTATTGTTTCATTCTAGGACCATTCTTAGGTCAACAAATTTCATGTCAGTTTTCTACCTGAAGCAAATGGATATCACTGTAATTTGCTGAAAAGTTACAAATATTGACAAAATCCTAGTTATTAAAATATTTTAGTTACACATCCCAGTAGACAGATTTTGTGAAGGCAGGTAATTATCATTACTCTTCAACATACTTAACTGTTAGAGAAAAAGCACAAAATAAAAAAGAGAGATGTTGTACATGTGATGCTTGGAAAAAACTTTTGTCTCATGCCAAAACCAATTGAGACTGTTGGCCTAATTCCACAATACTAGAAGGAAGTATTCAAAACCAAAAGCACCAAAATCATGCAAATACTTAATTTTAAAAAAGTTACCTTCCTTCTCCTTAAAGGAGAGTCTCCTTAAATATCCTTAGAGGATATACACTTCATGACATGGGTTTACTTCTCCCAATTAAGGGCTCTCAGTGAAAGATCTGTGAAGACTCCTGCTTTATATACAATTAACAATCAAACTGTAACACAAATTACATGTCAGCCTTATCAGAGTTTACACATTGAACTCCTGTATCTTTTGCCAGCAGGCAGCCCTGTCTATCTGGGGAATATCATCATGAATTTGTTCACTCTCTCAGCACAAAATCTCACCCCAAAAGGTGGTTTGCCATCCCTTCTGTGTCAGAAGCACATGGAGCTCTATCACACCATTTATTCCATACAGCCTCCAAGCAGGTTTTGTGCCCACTGCCCCAAAAGCCAGGCCAGTCTGCCTTTTCTAGGGACTCATCTCAGAGCAAATTTCCATGTCATACCATCCAAACAAAGATGTGAGCTAGCACCTCTTTCTCATCCCTCCCTGTATTTAAAGACAGTGACACGTAATTCTTAGTAAAACACCCAGTTGCAGAACTGCTTTTGCTATCCAAGGCTATCTTAAATCACATATGCTAATTACATTCTTTAAAAATTGCTCTCCAAATACACTAAATCTCATTCCTTCCTGTGATCAGATCAAAATTAAAACTAATATGGAAAGGATGGTTATGAGGTAACACAATGAGATCACTGCTATCAAAGTTCACTTCAGGGTTGGGGGTATATCTAACAGGATATGACATATTCATATCATCAGAAGTGTATATAATTAATTAGATATT
Source organism: Parus major (assembly GCF_001522545.3). Taxonomy (NCBI): domain Eukaryota; kingdom Metazoa; phylum Chordata; class Aves; order Passeriformes; family Paridae; genus Parus; species Parus major. The sequence goes on along the minus strand of NC_031771.1, from coordinate 10,679,202 downwards.
TCTAGCAAAGTAATGGAAAAACACTTCCTAAGCTATGCTATGCACTGCTCAGAACTTTATGTTTTTATTTTTAGAGCTATGACCTTGCATTTAAAGAAGCTTCAAGAATGACCTGCTCTTTTCCCTATTCCTCCCATGCCTGGAATGCTACTTATTTTCTCCTTTTTTTTCCTAGTTACACACTTTTTTACTTTACATTTGAATATATTCCATTCCTCTTATCAAAATAGTTACAGAGACAAAATTGCAGTTAGTATTAAAGCATTAAAAATTAATTTCTTGATTTTCTCGTTTGGTCTAATTTTTGAAATATGAGCACAGACAGCCTCTTCTTCAATATGAAGAATTTGAATGCAATACTATGTTCTGCAAATCTTCCTTAATCTTTAATGCATTTTGAGTATGATAAGTGATTATCCTTGGGTTTTTGTTTGCCTTCTAAGAGGAGGATAAATAAAAGTCCTTAGCAGTTTACTACATATTTTATAAATATCCTTGCATTTTGCATATATTCACATAAAATATATTCCTATGTTTCTCTCTCAAGAAACACACTCTAATGAACATATAGGTTATATATTATCTTACAATATACTAATTCACAAACATTTCAAATTTAAATTGAGGTACTCATCTGACCAATTTTCATGAATATTCAATCAACTGGAGCCTCTATGTTGCTTTTAGCTTCTTTATGTATAACAAACAGTATTCAAATGGTGAACAATCGCAATGTTTAGTATCATATTTAAAACCACCATTCAAACCTTTTCTTAATGCTATTATCAGTTTTTCTTTTGCAACAATTTTGTGTATAAAAATAAAAGCACTGGATTTTTATTGGTGCTGCCCTCTTTGTTTTGTTCCACTCTGCAAAGCCCTTTTGGGACACTAAGCCAGCATTTACCATAATACGGATTAAACTCTCTTTGTCCCATTGCACAGTGTTTGTTAGCAGGTTAGTCTTTTTACATTCTTCACAGCCTGCCTGCAGCTTACCCTTTAGGCCTCACAAAATACTTCTGTGGATTTACAAAAATGCCAGAGTGGTCTCGGGGTTAATTGGAAGAAAAGTGAAGCCTTTAACGCATTGACTCATTAAACATTTAGCCCACTACAATCCACTATGGTAGGCAAAGAAAAAAGCTCTGTAGAGACCTTGGCAATAATAAGGTAGCAAAGTAGCTGAAAATAATGACTACTCGTTGTTCTACAAAATGGAGAAGGCTTAATTTATCCGCCCCCCTCTTTCCAAAAAAGAGGGGAAAAAAGGGAGAAAGGTTTGATGGCACAAAGCGGCATTCCTTGTTCAACCACCTAACTTCGTTTTCTGGAAAAAGAGAGTGGTCTTACCAGTTTGCTGACTACTGGCACTGCTTAATGTGGCTAGAGGATCCTTTCAGAGACATGCAAAGTATACAATTCAAAGTGTAATTCTGAGGAATTTGCACCATCTCAACTCTACAGTAAAACCATTTGTTTGGGACCTAACCTGTAAAGTGAGGTGACAGGCAAGGCACTGAACAGGAAACACAACTTTCATGTCAATACTATTTTTTTAATTGCACTTAATATGTTTATTACGCATCAAACAAGATTCTAATACTGTATTTTCTGGTTTACATAATATTTTTGAGGTTTGTTTTTAACCTTGACCATCTCACTCAAAAAAACCTCTCAAGTAAGTTTGTTATTTGTCACAGGGATAATTAAATGGCAGTTCTCCTAAAAACCTAATTGAAACGTGTTGTACAAACTTTGATACTTAACTACTTTCATAATACAGCAGATTAACTTTGTCATCAACTTTGTCATCAGCTCCTTGCTTTCCTGCATTTCTCCTCAGCTCCCCACGAAAGAAAACACTACAAAAGTCTCCTACTCTGGGGACTTAAAGTAAAGGATTAGGTGGCATTTGTGCAAGATGCAGATAACAAAAGCAAGAGTGAAGAAAATTGAAGAGACAGGCAAACTCCAGCAACAAAATGGTTAAAGAATCTGAATCATTGTTCTACGCATTTTGAGAGTCTGCTATATTGTGAACAGCGCAAACATCAGACAAGTTAAGATTACTGACCATTATCTCCTTAATTTTCTCCGCTTTCCTTCACATTCCCTCTTGCTATCAACGCACTATTTTTCCAAAGCTGCACTTCTGCTAAGAAGTAAACTTTCCCTAATCCGTCTATTATTGAGCCTTTAATTGGATTGGAAGCAGGGTGGTGTATAAAATAGCCCCTATTCACTCAAAAGGACTGTAGTTTTAGGGACTTAAAGGAGAAAGGTATTGTGAAAGAAAATCCACAGGGAATCAAGGATTAAAAGGTGGCTCTACTGAACTCATCAGCTCCACGACACATAATGAATTGTTTCCTTAAACAGGTAACTTTCTAAATAAATACACACTGCCTTGAGATATAACTCATCTATCTAACAGAAAGCAAAGTAAAAATAAAATTTGGTTTAGAAGAAAAAAAAGCAGTACATGATGCTGTTCTTCTGCCCAGTACTTTATCTCTAATAAATACCCCTTTTTCCCATCCCAGAGATAGCTGAATGCACAGGACAGAGCAGTGAAATACACATTAAAGGGTAAAAATACCCTTCAAGCTAATTCCTCCACTATGTGTATATTGTGAAACTTTTCCAAGTTAGTTAATATTTACAACCACCAGGAAATATTTAATTTTTTAAGCTTTTATCCCTCTTAAAGCCACACAAAGAAGTAAAGTATATGTAAAGCAAGTTTTGCTCTGTAACTTACGTCATTACATGTGAGTAATGTAATGAGATGTCAGCACAAAGAGTAACTGCTGCCACTCATGAGTGGCTTTACTCAGAAGTGGAAAAACTTTATCCTCATTATGATGGCTGGCAAGAGACAAATCCTTAACAGAAAAATGCGGAAGAGACAGATGCCTAAAGAACTTTTGTGGAAGGTGCAGTGGATAGCAAAATGTCTTCAACAGATGTTATAGGAAAGGTGCATCTTAATTTCTGCAGAATTTCTATTTGCCCTGTGATGGAAATAACTACCTAAAGTTTAACAGCATGGTACTTATCCCTCTGAAAAAAGTCAGTTCCCCAGCTACTTTTACAGGAAAGTTAGAACAGGTGAAATAGAGGTACAAACTCCTTTTGAACGACATTAATGAACACCACTTTTAAATATCCACAAAGCAAATACACAGTGCTGAGCAGTGGAGTGCAAATAGATACCAAACCTCTTCATGCCCCCTCTAGCCCACACTTTATTAACTGTGAATTGTCCTGTTGAAGACAATGAGGATACTCAAGGAAAATGCTCACTTATGTAGTGCCAACATTTCGTAAGATTAAATATGGACTGAAGTAGGTATAGCATAGCCTCTGGGCTGTGACAACAAAGTCTCTTGCCATTGAAGCTCATATAGTGGATCTGTGTATCACTCTTATTCACCAAGCTTCACACCAAAGACATGCCTGGGGGACAATCAAATGTTTGCCTCTTACCTAGAATGAAGTACAGTACCCTGTAGGAAATTATCTTTGCTTTCAATCTGTGTATTTAAGCCAAAGGAACCATTTGATAGCAAACTGAACTGTTGTTTCAGCAGCTGACATGCTCTTTAGCCACACTGTCATCTCACATATGCTGTCAGAAAACACTGACTTGGTCCCTGCTGTATAGCATCCATACAGCACCAGCAATCCAGCTTGAAAGGATTCATTCCCGTGCCCACCAAATCCAGCTATGAAACATTTTCAAGAATCCTGGGGCTCCAAATGTGTTTCCCACCACTTTACTGCATGCCAAAGATTCGTCTTGGTTACTCCAGGTCACTGGAAGGCATTTCTTCAATCTGCAGGTTTCCTTCTATGGATCCAGCTGACTTGCTGAAGATGATTTCCTGACATATGCATATGTGGTAATGATTCCTTTATTGCATTCTCTGTGCCTCAAGTCACAGTCAACCAAAAGACTGCATCCATGAGAGAGAATCTTTCTGACTTAATCTCAGTGGTACAGGGATCTTCTATTTTATTTCTTCGCCTCTACTTTTTTATAAATGTACTTAAGTGCATTTTCCGTTCTGAAAGTGGTAAAGAAATGTTTTTATTTCTGTTTTATCCTAGCCTGGATTGAGTTAAGGATGATTTCAAGATAATAGGATACATCAAGGCATTGCTCTCCCAGGAGCATAATAAATCTGTAAACTAGGGTACTAGGGCACATTAGTGCATGCCTCAATTCTCCTCCATGTTCTTCAGAGTATCCAAAGGGTGACAGAACACATGTCCAAAAAGCTGCAGGGGTTGAAAGCTTGTGTCAGAGGGGTCAAAGGAAGAAGAACAATCTTTTAATAACTCAGAAGGACCAAGAGGAATGCAGCAAAACGGCAGAGCGTTTTGCTTTCATCCAAACATGAAAGATCCTCATTGTCATTTCTAACACGAGACAATTAAAAAAAAAAAAAATTATATCCAAAGTCTCATGTCTATGAAATGCTGAGGGAAAGATGGCTTTACCATTCCAGGTGAAAAACCTGTACCACCTCCTACAATCCAGAGGATGCACAAGAGATCAATGCTTGTGAAAAGAAAGGTTGAGAGCATCAGTTCCACAGCTATTTAAGCAAACATAAATCCAGTCTGCTGCAGTCCCACACTCCTTGCTACCCCAAACATTTCTTCCACTAGCACAAATACCATGGAACTATAGACAGAAAACTTTTTCAGGGAACTCAAACAGCTGAAAACTGGCTCTGTTAGGGTGGGGAGATTCTTCCTTCAAGGGGAACAGCCACTCTGCGTGCACTGCAGAGGAGGGAGGGGAGGGTCACAGCAGCTCACACCAAACTTGCTCCATGCTACCTGAGGGAACATGTAGCTGTACATTGAATTTTACCACCCCCAGACATAATGTCACACAAAGGAAACAGGGTACTCCAAACAACTTGCTGTGTCCCAATCATTTCTTCCTCACCATAGCAGTAGCAACTTTCCATTCTAACAGGACATGGCAAAACAAACACGTTTTCTTTAAGAAGTTTCTGAAGGTTGCAGTAAGGACCAAAAAACCCCAATACTCTACAAAAAAGTTGTAAAAGATCTCCCATTACTGAGGCTCTTTAGATTAAATACTCACAATAATAATTAGAGAAATAACTGCTAATCCAAAACTTTAAGAAACTAATTATATAACCATATAGCTACAAGAGTAAGTTCAGTGACAATGAAGTATGTCAAAGTATAGAATTTTCACACATTCCAAAATAATTTTTTGAATTGTTCTGTGGACCTCTCCATCATGAGGAATGCTTTTGTTGCCTCACATAATTGAAAACTGCATAGCAAAGTACACATGCCTTCTTTTTAAATGGCATAAGAACCTGATATTTCATTCTGAAGAGTATAAAAGCATAAAAAGCATTAAAAAAAAAGCTTTAAATAGCTCTTAAGGCATTGAGAATACCTGTTTTGTACTGCTGACTAATATTTTAACCACTGCAAGGTGGAAGTGCAAGCTTAAGGGGCATGGAAGGTTGCACATGGTACATTAACTGTATTTTTCTGTGCAACATACAATGCACCCATACAAATAAAAAATGTTTCCTTGCTGACATAATCACTACCCTTTCAACAGCATTAGGAAAGTAACTACCATGGAGGCAGCTTCCCTACTGGAGTCAATCACAGCTGCAGCAACTTCCTGCTGTTCCCTAGAGACCAGAAAGAGTTTTCCTAGGTATTATAATCAAGAAAAATACAAGCAGTTTACCAAAAAAATTATCAAATCAGTTTTCTCTGTGGAAAATTACCTGTCTTGAGTTTCTGTGGCTCATCCTAACTCACACACTGAGTTAATGTAACAATCCAGCCTTTTTGCCTAGGGAATGCTGCTGGGGTCCAGAATAAAATGGGACGGGAAGGGAATAATGTGACCAAAGACTGTCAAGACATGCCTCACAAAGAAAATCCCTTAGAAAAGTGTCCAGGGTCTCCAGTAAAGTCTTCCAGGTACTGCTCTAAACTGAAGAATGGACTGCTTTAAAACAGAATTAACAGCTCATCCAATGATCCAAAGCGTGCCGTATGTGAACACACACGATGTTCCTGTGTCTAAACAATGACAAAAGACATGCCCATGCTCCACCTGTTTATGCATACGTAAGTATTTATGGTTTTTATTAAAATTGAGGGTAGAATGAGTACCATTTTCTCCCAGCAGAAATTTACAGGAGCAAATTCCTAGCAAATACTTGTCAGATTTGGATAGATGTTAGAGATCCACCCTTGCATTTTTTCACTAGCCTACCTTCCTTCTGCAGTGAAGCATAAATTTTCTTTTAAATATACTGCACAGTAGTAAACACTGCTCATGAATATAAGATTTATAGCACATTAATAAAATCATATAGGCTCACTGGCCTTAAATATATGAGGCACACAATTTAAGTTTTCATGACTACCTCAAAAGAGACCTAGAGTTGCCATGCAGCATGTTTAAATCTACAGAGTATTTACACCTACACATCATTCACCTCTTACCTATCTCTAATTAATTATTTTCTTCAGCACAGGACAAACTTTTGAAAGATTAATACTATACACCAGGTGTGATATTTACTTTATTAGTTTAGGATTCTTGAAAAAAAGCAAAGCAACACCTACAAGAAACAGAGAACACATGCTCTTAGCATTTGTTTCACATTTAAGAGAAATAAAAAAAATTAAGGTTAAACATGATGCTTTAAAATAATGATAGCTAGGAGGCAGAACAATGAAAATATCTAGAATCCAGACTCCAACAAACAACAGAAAAATATCTGCAAGTAACTTGGCAGGTGCCCTTGAAAAATATCTTTGACACAATATACAAGTGCTAAAGCATAGAGAGAGTAAAAAATATCTGAACTTCAATTTTCATTTAGATAGATAGACAGATAGATACATAGATTTATATATACATACATATATAGATCGATCGATCAATCTCCATTCACTGCTGGAATTTTATATCAAATTTTTGTATATCAACTCAAGTAGAAATCACTCATAACAAATATTACTAGCTATTTTATTAATCAAACCCAACGCTGTGTGAAGGAAAGGTTTCAAATCCATTCTCAAAGAGAATGAAAAGTTTATGTTTTCAAACAAAACAAGCCTTTTGCTTCTAAAAGTGGTTTTGACTGCTTAGTTACATTTTGGAAGCTAGTGATTATTGCTTTATATTATTATCATCCCCTCCAGAAGTGCTAGGTGATTGATACTTACAGCCAATGGGTCAAAATTTAAAAAAAAAATAAAATAAAATAAAATAAGTTAACTTTACTCTTTCTTTTTTTTTTTCCTTAATACCACTAGTTCACATATATTTTTTTGAAATTTTGACTTTGATTCCAGAGGCAGCAGCAACAACAACAAATCTTAAAATTGATATAATGGGAAAATAGTTTCTTCCTGACTCTGCTGAGATCTTCTTTGTTTTTCTAACAGTGTAATACAAATCATTTAAATGAGTTATTGTGGACTTAGATCAGCACAGCTAAGATTATAAGCCAGAACAAGAGTAACAGGAGGTAGATCTTTAATAGTTTCAAGGTTACCTCTGATTGCCAGAACTTCACAAGTAATGACAAGTCTTCCCTAAATGGGCAACTGAAGACACCTGGATACAAGGAAAATCTTAGACAAAGCCGATACAATCACACTTTCACCAGCTTTTCCTCCACCTGCCTCAAGCATAAGACTAACCAGAGATATTTTTGGAATGGGTAAGGTGAGTAGGACAAGCTGGTCAGAACAACTCTGTTTTGTAATAGTCATTACAAAAGCCAGTAAAAGTCAAAGCGGCCACCCGGCTGCTCTCACTTGCACTGAATTCTAAGTTTCCTGCACTGAAAATTTCCTATTTCAATCTGTCTCCCAAATCAGAAGACTGATTTATGTCTACAGTCATATGCAAGTCAACTCTATTGTGCAAGCCTAAGGGAAAAATCAGCAACAGTTCTAATTCTTGAATCCCAAACACAGCCCCCCTCACATAAAAAGATGGCTCCCAAATATAACAATATACAAGATATCTTGCGTATGCACACAAATACACATAGCAACAGGAAGATAAAAATTAGTGTTTGAGATCCTATGCTCCTCAGCTTTTATTTGCATCATTTATACAAGTTCCAAGTAGCTACAACTCCATGTGAAGCACCAATAATGCATTCAGTTCTATAAAAGATAACAGAGGAATAGCAATGGATGCCCCATATACACATAAAAAGCTAATCCATGCTGGTGTAACTTTTTATCAATTTTATCAGCTATTACACAACCAAATGACAGAGCTGTACACTCCTAAAAAACACAATCTGAAAGTTTTAAGTTCATCTTAACACATATGAGAATTTCTTCCAAATATTGCTGCAACATACACATACACAAACACACACACACACACACACACACACACATATATATATATACACTATATATATACATAAACACTATGTACTTAAATCCATTACTTTAAAATAATAACTCTTTGGAAGAATGAAAATTAATTTTGTACATTTGTACATTATCTAACAAATTCAGTCCTGACTTCACTGGCACAAGCTTGATACAAACATTAAAGTGATCATAATGCAACTTTCCGTGCAGTAGAATTAGATAATGTACACAATGCATTGCATGCTATTGATTCTAAAATGACATTGTGGAAGAGACTCGTACTTGAGTGTGCCACAGTCTCCAAAAGATTTTACCCTTATCACAGCCAAAATTCAGTCATTTTCAGAATTTCCTTATCAGCATTCTTAAGCCAAATGTTATACTCTGAACTGTATACAACATTTTCACATTTGCAATATTTGATGCAATATGCTTTGTTGCAAGAGACAAAAGAAAAGGATTCTGATTCTTAATAAGCCCCTTGAAGTATCTCTGTACACTTGCAAAATAGAAATAACGGAAGTGTTAGAGTATTTGAGATTTCTAGTGTGAATGGGTAAACCATCGTTAAACAGCACAACAGTCTAAGATACGCCTTTTGTCAAATGATGCTTTAATTTTGTTCTAAATGGTTTAAGTGGGTGGAGGGACATTTCTAACTTTTACATTAGTTTGTTTGCAACTAATTTTTGAGACTTTTTTTTTCTTTGTAGCCTTCTGGAGGGGTTCAGTCAAAATGCTAAACTGATTGTAATGTATCACTAACATCTGTAACATATTGATCATTTTACTCCCAAATCCTTCAAACATTTGCTGATCCACAGCTGCTTCCAGACTGGGCCTATACAATGAAGCACAAAATTACATACAGAAAAGTATTTTCTGTGCTCTGGTATTATCATACAATTAAATTCAGAAGTCTCCACATAATCTGCATTTCAGTATCCAGAATTTGGGTATTTTTTCCTTTTTTTACAGCTACACAAAGTGTCTTCATAAAAATAAACTGATTTAAAACTACTAGTCTGCTAGTCTATGTCAAAACTTACTGAAGAACCAGTGTATGTTGCTTCTGTGAATTAACCTTCTTACTACAAGAAATTGTGTTTCAGGTTTAACACCTGCCTTCTCCCATTTAAAAATTATGGCTGTCTTAAAATGCAGTGTGCTTCAAAATTAAAATTAAAGTATCAAGTCTCAAGCAAATTTGTTAAAACCCAAAAATTCTACAGTAAAACTGAACAGATACAAGCCAATATTCACATGTTTTGTATCTTTGGCTTTCATTGTACTCAGCATATTACAATGTAACATGTGCTTCGAATGACTTACATTAGAAAGACGATAGAACAACTTTGAAGTATATTTGCAGTATATGTGCCATCCTCACAGGGGGTTTTATTCAGGTATATTTGACATGGCAAACTTTAATTCTTTATGCCCATTTTAAAACCCAACAAACCCTAACCCTTAAGACTTTTATTTACTAATGCCATTTACTCCTGAACTGCTTGAAAATAACTTGACAAAGCTGACATCCCAAACAAAGACCACACTTCCTGTTCTTACAGGGAATCTGGAACACCATCAATGTTTTGTTCAGCTTGCATAAGTCACAACTGATTGGCCACAGTCCCTGTGGGCATGCCATTTCATCCAGACTGGACGGTTCATTAGTCATAATTACTATAACTGTACAGCAGAGACTGCAGTTTTATCTCATCATACATCTTTGATAAAGCTGCTTCTATTTCTGCTTCATCAGCATGTGAAGTTACATTATTGGAGCTTTCATTTTCCAATCTGTGATTAACATCGGTTGTTCTGCTTATAAAACACGCACCAAAATTCAAGATAACACACAAAGTAAGGCCACGGCATGACCACTGTTTGAACTTTGCATTAGAAATCCTGCAGCAGTTACTGCTGCAGAGGAAGAAGAGACTTTGAAATGACAGAGTTGCTAAGACAATTTAACCGAGGAAGTACCAACAATGCAGTGTGTAAGAGAATAAAATGAGGCTGCTGGTTTCTAATGTGAACTGTGACATAGAAAAATCTCTGTTTGGTACAAAGGTTAGAGGCAGGAAATTTCTGACAACTGCTGGGTCAATCAGCATTTTTCAGGTAAGTGTTTATGCAATTGCAGAAAATGAAAGCCTGCCACATAAAGAACCAGGGTGAACACTGACAGCCACCGTGCTGCACTCCAGTTAGCAAACACATGCTAAAACACTTAAACCTAATAAGGACTGTGAATGCAATCTTTAGCAAAATGCATGTAGAAGTCTCCCATTAAGGCATTTCCTTGTTGTGATGCTTGTTGCTGATTTTTCCACCTTATTGTGTGATAATAGGGAACACAAAGGCTGGTGGCACCATCTGAATGTGCATCGTGTACCCATGATGGGCCACATAAACAGTCATAATCGACAGCTACACGCAGGCACTGAGGCTGCAAAAATCCCAGAGTAATTAGTGTTGTCTGAATGCAATGACATCTGTTTTCTCATGGTCCTCTAGACTTGTCAGGCCAATAAGACATATATGAAAAAATATGACAAGCATTGCAAATGCCCTTCGGAAAGGTCTCACTTCGGGAAAAGCTGAAAGAATGACACGTGCCACCTCTTTTTTTGCCCATATACCTAAAAGCCAAAGCTTGAAGATTTGAAAAATGGCTTTTGAGTCATTTTACATTTGACTATGGAAGGTTTATTCTGAACAGAGCGCTGTGCTTAGGTAAGAATATATTGCAGCAGCTTTTGTTCTTTCAGAAAAGCAAGCTTTGTTAAGAGAGGAGTAAATGTGACTATTTATTTCTGACCAGAGTGCTTACACATCTGTGTCATCACCATCTCCTTTTTTAATTAAAGCAGCAGACACCACATAAACCACAATAGTGTATGTATATATACATTTTTAATATTATTATTATTTATTATTATTATTATTTTGCTTAATGAGTGCAACAAGAATAGTTCCATAGCCATGCCTTCTTGACATTGCAAAAACACTGTACTCTTTTCATCTAAAGACCTAAGCTTTTGTTTCAGGATTCACAGCCTTTTTCCTTAATATGCCTATTCCCCCATTCTTTTTCTGTGGCATGTTTGAGCATGCGTTTTCTCCAAGAAAGACATTAGTCATCATTAACAGAAGGCCTGACACCAAGTCTAAGTGCCTCTCCACAATGACCAAGTGGCAATCATCTTTCTCTTACCCTGTCACTGCTGATTAGGGGGTTCTTTCATGAAAATTTAATTTGCTGCCTTTCTACAGCTCCTTTTTACATTTCTGCCATAACAGAGCATGCCAGCAACACTAAAAATACAGAAATACAGTAACAGAGGCTGGACCTGTTTATAAGAAAAGGTAAGATTCAGACTGCATGGCTGTACGTTCTACCTAGTTTAACAAATAAAAAATAAAAAAAATAAAAAGAAATAAAAAAAAAAAGAGGAAAATATAAGGATAAAGAAAACAACTGACAGAAGAAAAACTCCCACTAAATACGGAACTACTCAAACAATCTGGCAGACTTTTGATACAACTAAATGAAATTTTTTTCCTCTAGAAGACAGCTAGCCAGCCCCTCTTCCAAAGCTTTGTTCAACAGGAAAATAGGTAAATGTAATATCTAAACAGATTTTTACAACTAATTAATTTTATAACTGCTCCAAGTGTACAGGTATCCAGATTTTTTAGCTTATATAAATATTTATTAAAGGATTTCATAATCCAGTGATAAATTTCAACCTCACTTCTTGAGTTTGTGTCAACATTGCCCTTGCAGTTAAAGAGTCAGCCACGAAGAAAACAGCTTTAGCTGCCACAGACAGATGAAAGTTTCAGTCACAGATGATACTTTGCAGCTATTCAACACACACAGTCTCAGATTCCTGCTCTGTGTAACATTACAAACATTGTTGAACAAGATACCATAGCAATGAGTTATTTTAAGGAAGTTTTTCAAAACATTTACTCTCCTGCTTTATTTCAATTTGTCTAAGGATTTTTTTAATTATAAGCATATGCTATTTTGTTAACATCTGTGCACAGCATAAAACCTGACTGAATTCCAACTTCTGAAAAAATGCAGATAACCTACATCCCTCAAATAAAGTAACAATATTAGAAACCTTCATGAAATTCAGATTAAGATGCATGCATTCATTTAACTGATTTTCCATACAGGTATATTTAAAAAAAAAAAATCAAACCACCACTTATTACAATTTTTATGTTCTCCCAATATCTTTCAGAATTTAATTAAGTGCAAAGCTAAAATATTGATTTACCTCTATTAAATTCAGAAACCACAGCTAGTAAAATCCAAGTCATAAAAACTTAATTCAGCTTCCTAAAGTATTGGTCCTCCACTGCTGACCCAAAACAGCATTGGTAGTCAGAACAGAAACTCTATGTATTTCTAACACTTTGGATTTATAAGAAACCTCCAATATCTTTAAATAGTCTCCATATATGAAATTTAAGAAGAGGAAACTAGGAATTAAAAGTGGATTTTGAATGGCAGACTGTGATTGTTGTACTGCTATGGCAGTATAACCTTGATTAAATGCAGAGCAATACTAAAGTAAAAACACAGCCCTGCCATGGTAACCTAAATTAACTACTGAACCAGATCATGCTGACAAAGAAAGCTGGTGTTTTAAGCTATTTCACTCGAATTCAAGAAAATATTTGACTTTCTAGAGGGCACAAAATAAAGTTAACCTTCCGTGGCTGCACAGCTCCTATTGTTCTGTTCCCCGCATTCTCCTCGGCTCCTTGCCTGATGAGCCAGGAACGCAGACATCGAGATCCTTGCTCTGCATCCATGTCAAGTTCAAGTACAGGAAGTTTAGCTCTTTGACTCCCCCGCTCCCCACATCCAAGTCACTTGTCAGTAAAAGGTTGGGCGATTTATTGACCAGTGCAGGACGCCTACTGTCAGTGCTGAAGGAAATATGAGCAGGGGCTGTCGCTACTGTTCTGGAGCTCATTGATAATGACATACCTGCCTCTGTCACCCATTACCCATACTACAAACTACTTAGACCTAACTGAAAAATCAATAGCCTACTTGCACTGGTTCCTGTGGCTGCCTCCTTTGATTGTCAGCTCCTGTCTAGGGTCAGCACTTACATGAAAGGGGCTGTGACTGCCTGATGCTTTCAGGACAACCTAACGTTATGAAACTAGCCAACAGAACAGTAAATTCTGTCCCCCTGCCCTCCTCATCAATTAGGCTTTGACTAGGCTTGCCTGTAGAAACCTGACCTTTTAAGTTTAGGTGAATATGGAACTAGCTGAACACGCCATTGCCCTCAGCACTGAGCCAGGAAATCCACTGACAGGTTAAACAAAACAGAAGGTTGTAACTGTCATAATTTGCATTGCACTTTCACGCCAACAAGGGTGTTATCAGTGGGGGCAAGCCCTGGAACACACAACGCAAGCACCCTAAGTCACTCTCCTCATAAATTTTCAAGTGAAAGGAGATAAAACATAAATTCACAAATGACTGCACATTTCAAGTCCCACTTTCTTTCAAGTTCGCACTCTGGAAGCCCCCAAAGTACACAAACAATTCCCCTTTGGAGGCGTGCTGGCATGCAGATGCCAGTCAGAATGAACCTCCAGGACAGATGATGGATGGGGAAAAGCCACCTGCCTCTGCCTCTAATAGACCTATACTAGGTCTATTCTCCGTTGAGTATTTATATGCATCAATATGAAACATTAATGGAAAATACACAGGCACACACCTGTATTTCAGAGCAGCAGGTAGCCATAAATTATTTAAAAATCCCCAGCGAGCCCTAACTGGCACTTCTGAGTAGTATCCACTTGTACATCCTGCATCTTGGAAATCCATTACCAACTTCTAAATATCCCTGTGACTACAACTAAATGATAAATGTTATACTTTAATGTGTGTGCCCTCCTCCAAAGGATACTGACAACCATGAAGCAAAGAACTAAAGCAAGAAATCTCAGATCTAAAGTAAACGCTGAACTATAATCTGAAGTTTAATACAACAGTTTTTGTAACTATACTTTCTTAAAAAGTTAATAGCTAAATGCCTTGCTCCTCCTTTCTTCCAAAATAAATAAATATTAAAACCAAATGAAAGTACTTTTAAAGTCTCTGATTAGTGCTCCTTTCTTATATACTAATTTTCAATCAAGAATTACTTTGTGTCCTTTTATGCCCCTGCTTCCATGGGCCTGACATACACTGTATAAACATTAACAGAAAATGCAGACAGAATGAGTGATCCAAAGAATTTATATAATTTGAACACCCAAACTTCTTCATTCCATGAAAGAACTGCCTACATCTATGAATTGTAGTTAATACCAATTTATTGAAACTCTGAGAAGGCTAGGAATTTTCAGTGAACTTTATTCAGTGCGTACAGTTAACAACTGTTAATGTAAATATACAAATTACTTCTAGAAATCCCAGGCAAGATTCAGAACAATAATTTAAGTAATGCTTTTTACTCTGCAGCTGGACTTTTTTAACTCATGCACCCTCGATATCCTTCTTGCACAAAACAGACACAAGCATGAGCTCTTGGTAAATAAGTGAGAGGAAAAATGCTGCCACTTAGTTTTCTGCATTTAAGACTCAGTTCCAAAACTCCAGATACCTTTGTATGTTTTACTTCTGAATCCTGCCTCAATATATGCCAGCTGCTGCATTTAGGTTATTTCAAATGCGCTTTTTGAAACTGGAATTGAGAAAGGGAAACTGCTGAATTACAAAAAGACAAAAACTTTTTTCATTTAAGCCTCAGAAAATGTTACACTGCAATATTTATTACATTGTAACAAACATACAATGTTCTACATAGACACAAACAGCTTAAATGCAGAGAACACTCCTCAGAAATGAAAGCATAGAACTGTGTTAAAGCCCTTTTAGATAAACAGAATGGCAGTTAGAATTAATACTCAGCTCCAAACAAACTACAGAGCAAACACTACTTAAAAATGGTAGACCTAATTGAGTCTGGATGGTTCCCTTTACAGACCTAATGCAATGATTAACTATGCATCTGGTAGCATGTCAAGTCCTTTTTGTGTGCCTATCTGATAGTGAAGTGAAAGGGCATGGACAGTGTCCAGTCCCAGCAAGCAAATCATTTGGAAGCAGTCATAGCCATAGATCAAAGATTTTTCACTCTATCCAGAGTCTATTTAAACACACCAACCCAGCCCCTTGTTGCAGACAAAACCAGTTAGAAAATAAGAAAGACTCCTTGGGATACAAAGATAATAAAGGAAGATAGAAGTAGAAAATGAAGAAAAGAAACAGACTGGCAGAACCTTGATTTCCATAGGCCAAGACAGCTGGTTTACATCCTAGTTTTATTTCAGATGGTTAAAGAAAAGGAACAATTTCCATCTCTTAGATCACCAAATATTATTTCAATTAAGCTATGCAGATGGCTTCTATACATTATTTGAGCCAATGCAGTTTCCCCTTTCCAGCAGTGGTAGATGGTGCCTTGAACTATTTTACACACGAATTTTACCTAATTAATAAGAAAATTAAAAGAGAGCAGCATATTAATATGGAGAAGTTATTCTGAAATAAGATATGCACAGCAAGATAGAAAATAGGATTAGCTATGATTTGATTCTCTCATTAGAAGTAGCAACAAAACTCCTGTGATGGTTTTAAAAGTCGTAGTTTACTACTTTTATGTCAACATAGTACTTTCAAAGGATAAAAATTCAAAACTATGAAGTACAGTGCACACAAAAGTAGATGGTCCTAACTGTGCATTTAATTTGAATGAGGGAACAGTGAGAAGACTGCTCAAACGGGAATTTCTTTTAAATGAAATACAAATTGCATGCTTTTTCTATCAGTTTGTTTTTCCAAAGTCAAAACAAAAATCAGTCTTAAAATACAGGGAGGAGAGACAGAGAGAGAGACTCAATATGTTCTGTGCTGGTCACCAGTGCTATTGAGAAGATTGAGCCCCCTCTGTTCCCTCCTCTCACTACACATTTTCCCTTTATAGGTTGCCCTCACAGAAATTCTCTGATAGGTTATAAGCAGTACAGTGGCTGGTGAGGAGAAGAGGATTTCATGCTGCTATATGTTGTACTTGAAAAAGTACTTTTTAAAGCATAAGCTTATAAACGAGGAGCTTTTGCTTCTGGACCTAGAAATAGACATTTTAAAAGAGTGTAACTTAGACAATTTTAGGTTAACTTATACATATGTTTTGTCTTGACAAGGCTTCATGGAGATTTTGATCTCTAAAATAACTGTCTAACCAGTAAAACCACACAGGCTATTGTTTGTTGGCACCATTATGCATATGCACAGAGATGGCAACATCTAAGGCAATAAACAGAGCAATCACCTGCAGCTACTGACAAAAAAAAAGTCAAAAGTCTGCAAATTAAACTTTTTTTCATTTCCAAAATTTTGATTTTGCTTATAACATCTTTGTATTTTTCATATTTTTAAAAGATGTGCTGATTCAGCCTCACAGCATTTTTAAGAACCAGACATAATCTCTGCAGCCCATCCCATATTTCTCAAGAAAATAAGTGTTAATGCATTCAATTGGAGGTGAAGCTGAGAAAATCCTGGCATGTTACACGCTCTCACTTCTTGAAAGTGACATTTTTAATATAATTAATCAGTTATTATTAATAAAGACCAGCCAACACACATTAATTTGGTTATTTCTAGTGGATGAAACAGCATGCACCCACCCCAACTGCATCCAAACAAAAGGCCCCCAAGACGTTTTAACAAGAACAAAATTTTACAAAAGCACTAGAATTGTTCCTTTTGGATATGTCTGATTTTCCATGATTGGAAACTTATTAAAATAAACTTACAAAACAGTATTTAGCATTCAAACCAGTCTCCTGCTAAAAGAAGTCACCATTAGTCACCATGAGAAAAGAGAAGATTCCACCTTTAATACAAAGTTCAAAGCGTTAGAGAAAGTCCCTCAGCAGCAGATTGCTTATGGTTAAACACCAGATTACAAACATACTCACATTTTAAGGCCAAACAGGAAAGCAGAAATAAGCTACTTAAAGGAGTAGCTGAAACCAACCCCTTTCCCACTGAAGAAACGAAAGCCAGGGGAGACTCAGAAACATGTACACATTCTTTAATTGCCATACCACTCAATCTTCACAGGATAAAAAAGGTACAACATTTATACAACACTTTAGACTGATGAGATACATTAATGATATTTGTAAAAATTAAATCATCCTTTCTCCTTCGGTGTGTGCCATCAACTAACTTCATACACACAGACCTTAGAACAGATCAGCAGATACTAAAACCAAGCACGACTCCCAAAAAGAGGAACGCACAGTACACCATCAAGTGCAAAAGGAATTTTATCCCTCAAACCCAGTGCAGTTTTGGCTGTAACTATTAGCCCATTTCTGCTATGGAGAAACATAACGTGCATTACTGAATCATTTCTTTTCAAATCCATACATTCCCTGCAGCAGTTCAAGCTTCATCAGCAGTGCAGGAATGTAAGAAAATGACAGGCAAAGGGCACTAGCTCTTTTCCCATACAGTTCTTCTATAAATGGAAGCAGAGTCCTACAAAGCACTTAAAGCTGAGAATGTTGGAAGACTGATCTCCAGGAAAAAATAACACAATGCTAGGTTCCAGAAGCAGATTAATTATTCCATTTTCTGCACAACTGTTTCCATTAAATAAAAGGACAGAGAGGAGACCAACTACTAGAAAATAATGGAATGCTAGCTGGGTCTCATCAGCAAAGCTGCCATGAACAAAGCATATACAAACACATACATTTTTCATATGCTATTCTTAAAAATACTTCTCAGCCCTTTTGGGAGCACCTGCTCCTGAATTCACTTTTCCCTCTGCATCTCAGCAAGGGAGAGAAAAAGGACAGGCTTGGCAGAAATCTTTCAAGAGCCCTAAGTCACTTTGATTAAAATTCGATTTACCTTAAAAATGATACCTTATATCAGTAGTACGTTATAGAAACTTTAAAATACACCAGTCATAATTAAAATACTCTGAAATATTTAACGTTGATAAGCTGGTTAGGCAATCAAATGAAAGTATGCTATATCATAACACAGCAAGAAACTTGCATGCTTATTGCTAGAAGTCTGAGCTGTTTTCCAGCTTTCTTCTTTTGTTGTTTTAGCGGTTAACATAAATACATAGTGTTCTCTTGAAGGAAAAAAAAAAAAAAACAAAACCAAAAACCGTCTAATGGCAGCCCTTCGCTGCTTCTTTTTTGCCATCCTGAGTGTGAAGAAAATACCGTGGCACATCCCTTGCCTGCACGGCTGGATTTACACCCGCCGGAGCTCCCTGCCATACGAGCGGGAGGGGGCAGGAGGAGCCAAGGCAAGAGCAAACACTGCACACCGCGTCCCCTTCCCAGTATCTTTTAACAGAAGCCCTCGCTAACAAAACACTATAGCTCCAGGCAGCGGCATGCTGATGTTGGCACTGCTTAAACCAAACAAACACGATGTTTAACAGTCAAATAAAATGTCCCGCAGCCTCCCTAATGAATTTGTCAAGGACCATCAGATCACCCCCGCCCCTGCCTCATTAACTCAAGTATGATGAGACGGATTATAACGAGAGAATACAGATCAATCGGTCTGAAGACTTCAAGTGGCTTTTAGCCCTGAGAGTTTCCCTCTCTGCAGCACACACACGCACACGGTCTTTTTTAATGGAATACAGTATCTCCTGCTGCTGGAGGGGATGCCACTTCGTTTTATACACCATCAAGGAGCTGCTGATGGACTTCTACACTAACATACATAAAAGCAGAGGTGACAAGGGCTCTTCAATTATAGCCTCCTCGGATCCTGTTCCCCCTTCAATTATTCATCCCTGAGAGAGCAAATTCCGCCACAGATGAAGCTGGTCTTAATGCAGTGCGGCCACAAACACCCAGACACAGGAGAGAAGGGTTTCACGTGCATTATTTGCTGGAAGTGTTTAAGTTTATTGCTCAAATGATGTTTCTAATTAGCGTTCGGGCAATAAATTAAAGTCAGCTTTTGTTTAGCTGATTTATTATTTACTACGGCTTCAACCTCAGGCAGGAAAATTGGTAATGAATTGTTTTAAATCTGAACACTGCTAACGCTACATAATTAGGCACCTTTTCAGAGGGGTGGGAAGGGAATCGCCTCCTGCTTTTACCCTAAAAAAATAGGGAACGCGTGTGCCCCCGCCTTTGCCTGGGCCGCCTGAAGGTTCCGGCAGTTTCCTCCGCGCCCAGGACACGGTAACACCTAGGCTCGGCACTCTCTGCGGGAAGCGAGACCCCGCGGAGCCCGCCTGCCCACCTCTGCTCGGAGGGCGGGTGTGCAGAGCCCTCGCCGGAGCGGAGAGCGGTGCCAGCCCGGCAGCGAGTGTGCCCCGTGCCGCCTCGGGAGTTCCGACGGCGGCGTGTGAAATGGACCCCCAGCCCTAACTAACTCTTTCCTTTGCCGGAGGGCAGCGGGAGGCGAGGTGTGGGACCCTGGCTGCTCCGCCGGGCCAGCCGAGCCGCGCAAGCGAAGCGCAGCGATGCCCGCCCGCCCCTACGGAGCCTCCGAGCGCCCCGGGCGGGTGCGGCCGCGGCGAGGGGGCAGCTCCGCCGGCACTTACCCGCGCCCCGGGACGGAGAGTCCCGCTCCAGCCTGCGCAGCCCCGGGACACCCAGGGACCGTGCGAGCAGCGGCACCAGCGCCCTGGCGAGCCATGGACTCCGCTCTCGTGGGAGCCTGCCCTCTCTCCCCCACCCCTCGGAAGCTGCTCGCCTCGAGCCTTCCCTAGGTTCGTCTCCCTCCCGGCGGGGCCGGGCCCGGCGGGGACACCTGACACCGCCGCCAGCACCGGGCACCGCGGGCCGCCGGGCCGGCCCCCACATCCCCGGGCGTAGTGTGCCCCGGCGGCAGGCAGGGAAGCAGGCAGGGAAGCAAGGAGCCGATCCTCTCATCGCGGAGGACGGAGCCGCACCGGCGCCGGGCACGTCCGTACTTACTACTTCCAGCGGTACGGTCGGCACCAGACATGTTTCTAATTTAAAGGCACACAGAAAACAGACGGCGGTATTTTCTTTATTAAAATCAGCCAGCTGCAGTGAAAGGAGGAGAGCCCAAGGAACCGAGCCCAAACGCTGCGAGCGGGTTACCGGCAGGCTCTGCACGGAGGAGAGCACCGCGTCCCCGCACGGCCCCGCTCCCGGCGGGGCGCCCGGGCGGCCGCAGCCGCCCCGCACCGCGGGACTGCACGGCCCAGCGGAGGGCAAAGCACCTACGCAGCCTTGCTCTCTTGCTACGAGACTGGAGGTGCGGAAATTGCTCTCCCTTCCATCCCAAGTTCCCGCAGGAGAAGAGGATCTGTCTGCTCTGCAGCAGGTACCGCCCCGGGAATCCCTCCGACCCGACACCACGGAGCTACGGCTTTATGTCCGAACTATTCCATACTCTTAATACAAACTTGCATAAAATATCGTTTCCCTTCTAATAACTCAATCCTGCGCTTTAGGAGGATGAGAATAACTTTATGGCACAAAATTTATCTAAATTAAGGTGACTGGGAGCAGTAAAACAAAGTGTGTGCCACGCTACTCCGGTGACGGTCTCACTTTCACTGCTGCAGCCCGGCATTAAGCGAAATAAGATTTATGCCTGCGGGGAAGCTCCGGTCCGCCTCTCCCCTTTCTCCGCACACACCGGCACTGCCGCCGGGCCCCCTCGCAGCGAGCGGGAGGGAGCAGCGAGCTCACGTCGCCCTTCACCGGCCGCCACGGCGAAGTTATAGCGATTTTGGGGGTTTTCTCCCCCCTCACACACCGCGCCGGGTGGCGGGACGCTCCGAGCCTCCCTCGCGGCTGCCCCGCTGCCCATCCCGGCTCCGAGCCCCGCCGCGCAGCGGACGCGGGGCCGGGGGCGGGAGCGCAGGCGCGTGTGCGCGCGCCGGGTACCGCCATTGGCCGCGGCGCTGACAGCTCGGCGGCGATTGGCGGCGCGGCCCCGCCCCGCGCCCGCGCGCGGCCCCATTCATAAACTACAGGGCCCGGCGGCAGCGCCGCGAGAGGGACGAGGGCACACGGCGCTGCAGGAGCGGAGCGAGAGGCGCGGACACCGGGAGCCTCGGCGCGCACTTCCAGGGGTGGGGAGGGGGAGGAGAAGCCATCCCGGGCACGGCAGCTACGCCCTCTTCCCGCTCAGGATAAAACACAGTCTGTGCAAAGAAAACAAACAAACAAACAAAAAAACCAACAACTCCTCTCCATACAGTCTCTCTCACAACAATCTATGTAGGACCTGCAGGACGGGAATGAGAGATCACAGACCAAGTGCACCCGTCTGCGCGTAAAGATAGAGACAGCCACAGAGCCGGGTTCAGCCAACGCCTCCAGCAGGAAAAGGGAAATCAACAACACCCCCTGACAGTCTGAGAGCGGCAGCCAAACGCATGCACATCTCTGGCGGTGCCACGGACTGAAAGAGAGAGAGAGAGGCAGACAGACAGACAGACACAGAGTTCACTCTTCCGCTGAGGGCATTGCTCGCATTCTTCTCCTCCTCTCGTACCGTGTGCGGTTTTAAACTTCGCCGCCGACCGGCTTTTCTGCGGGGACCTTCTGCGAGTCCTGGGAAAGTTTGTTTGCTGTTTTGGGGTTTTTTTTCCATGAACTATTGAAACGGCATTTTTGTCGCTGCGCGGGGGGGTGGGCGCCTGAGCGCAGAGGCAGCCCAGACTTCCCTGCCCCCATCGCCATCCAAAACTTTGCGCTCCGGGAGCCCGCGGGGACTGCCCGCCGCTCCGGCACCGGCTCCAGCATCACCAGCACCGCCGCCGCCGCCCAGCCCGCACCGTCCCGCTCCTCCTCGTCGCCGGGGCAGCGCTGGGCTTCGCTCCTTTGTGCTTCGCCGCCCTCCCCGATTTCTTTAATTTCTCTCACTGGCGCGCCGCTGCCGCCTTCTTCCCGGAGGCGGTGGGGGTCTGCGATTTGGCTGGTGCCCTCCGCAAAGCTGCAGCCACCGCTAAAGCATTGGATCCCTCAACGTACTGCGAGAGCCCGGTGTACAGCCCGGACCTGTGCCCCAACATGATCGCCGCGCAGGCCAAGCTGGTCTACCAGCTCAACAAATACTACACGGAGCGCTGCCAGGCGCGCAAGGCGGCCATCGCAAAGACCATCCGGGAGGTGTGCAAGGTCGTGTCGGACGTGCTGAAGGAGGTGGAGGTGCAGGAACCGCGCTTCATCAGCTCCCTAAGCGAGATCGACGCCCGCTACGAGGGGCTGGAGGTGATCTCGCCCACCGAGTTCGAGGTGGTGCTCTACCTCAACCAGATGGGCGTCTTCAACTTCGTGGACGACGGCTCCCTGCCGGGCTGCGCCGTGCTCAAGCTGAGCGACGGCCGCAAGCGCAGCATGTCCCTCTGGGTGGAGTTCATCACCGCCTCGGGCTACCTGTCCGCCCGCAAGATCCGCTCCCGATTCCAGACGCTGGTGGCCCAGGCCGTGGACAAGTGCAGCTACCGAGACGTGGTGAAGATGATCGCGGACACCAGCGAGGTGAAGCTCCGCATCCGGGAGCGGTACGTGGTGCAGATCACGCCCGCCTTCAAGTGCACCGGGATCTGGCCGCGCAGCGCGGCGCAGTGGCCCATGCCCCACATCCCCTGGCCCGGCCCCAACCGGGTGGCGGAGGTGAAGGCGGAGGGCTTCAACCTGCTCTCCAAGGAGTGCTACTCGCTGACGGGCAAGCAGAGCTCGGCCGAGAGCGACGCGTGGGTGCTGCAGTTCGGCGAGGCCGAGAACCGGCTGCTGATGGGCGGCTGCCGGAACAAGTGCCTGTCGGTGCTGAAGACGCTCCGCGACCGGCACCTGGAGCTGCCCGGGCAGCCCCTCAACAACTACCACATGAAGACGCTGCTGCTGTACGAGTGCGAGAAGCACCCGCGGGAGACCGACTGGGATGAGGCGTGCCTGGGCGACCGGCTGAACGGCATCCTCCTGCAGCTCATCTCCTGCCTGCAGTGCCGGCGCTGCCCCCACTACTTCCTGCCCAACCTAGACCTCTTTCAGGGCAAACCCCACTCGGCCCTGGAAAGCGCTGCCAAACAGACCTGGAGGCTAGCCAGAGAAATCCTCACCAATCCCAAAAGCCTCGACAAGCTATAGGGTTAACACCCCCGCGCACAAAAACTCGCCCTCCGTAAACAACAACAGCGCCTAAAAAACTTTTTATTTAACGCGAACGACGACGGAAAGAGGCGGCGAAAGACACGCGCCCCCGCCACCCCCCACCCACCTGCAGTTCGGCCTTTAAAAACTTGCCGACGGTTTTCCCGGCATAAACTCTCACCGCCTTGTACGGAAGAAGGGAAGAGCCTCTCTCCTCCTGTCCTCCAATGTGAATTTTTAAAAGATCACAAAAAGAAGCGATCGGACTTTTGCAACTTCAAAACGAAACCCGAAAGGTACATTTTCCAATCCATGTATAGTCCTTTTCTTATGCTCTCTTGTTTGCCTGAATGTTGTCACCAAGTGAAAAAATTATTTAACTATATGTACAAATCTCCCTTTAAAAAAGTTTTACTGATGTTAAATGTATTTCAGTGCCAAGGTCAGATTATGTGCCCCACAACTGACTTGTTGCAAATAGTAATAAAAATATTACTTTAACTTTACGTTGACTTTTTGTGAATGGTTCTTAAATTCAGGCAAGTAGATTCTTTCTGAAGGATTTTTTTTTTAAATAATCTAAACTACGAGATGTAAATATAGGCTAAACACAACACCTAGTCCAAGCCTTAGCTCAGCATATTGGCTGATGTTTTCTAAACCTCCTTCTAGTTTCCATTAAAAAGAAAAAGTGCATCCAAGAAAAAAAATTTTATATATTCTGTAGTTCAGCATGAGACAACATCTGCTATATTTCTATTACTCTAAGGTTCTGTTCTAAATCTTGGAATATATGGAGCATCGCACAGGAGCTCGCTACAGTTTAGTCAGAATTACAGCATGCCTTTTCCTACCCTACAGTCGTTTTTTTCCTTTTATTTTTTTTCCTTATGGCATCCCTTGCTTTTATTTTCTCCAGTAAATCTCGAGCGCTGCATTTTGTTTTAAAAACCCATTGCTGTTTGCTTTCGCTTCCCAGAGCGAACACGCTATCCATTTGACTTTGACACGAAGGAAGTATAGATCTACCCTGAATAATTAATGCGATTTAGAGCAACCGGTCGATATTTTTTTTAAACAAACATTTGTTTTTGCCCAGATTTTTAAATACAGCATAAAATCGCACTGCAGATTAGTCAGACGGAGAGATAAGCAGGAGCCCGTCAGGAAACCACCCGATCCTACACCAGCACCCGGGCGCTCTCTGCCGATCTCCTTCCCCCTCTCCCAAAGCGAAGCTCTGCCTGATTCCCCGTAGCTATTTCCGCTTTAAGCTTGCTCGGGACGACTGAGAAATACTGGCAGGATTTTTATCGGGAACGCATTCGTAAGATTTTAAAACGTTAGCGTTACCCGCTGAAGCTGCCCGAAAGATTGCAGCGCCAGCTCGGAGCATTTCGAGCAACTTTTCGTATCCTTTCGTAGGCAGGGGGGAGGTAAAAAAAGAACTCAAGTTCTTGCCCCAAAAGACTATTTTCGTTTCTTTTTGGACGGAGACGGAAAGAAATAACCATTATAACTTGAGCTGCTTTTGCCTTTAAGTTTAAAAACGAAATCCTCGATGGCGGCAGCAGCCGGGGCGATGGAACGGGGTGCGCGGCGCACCCTGCCCGGCGGAGCGGGCACAGCCCGGCCCCGGCCCCGCCGCGCCGTCCGCAGCCCCTCCATCCTCGGCTGAGCTCCACAAGTCTTTTGTGGAGCCATCTGAGCGCTTCCCACAGCGCTGGATCCCGGAGCAGCCGGCAGAACGGGCTCAGCCCGCGGGGCTACCCTTTCCTTCCCAAAACAGCCCGGAGCCGCGTATAAACTCTGATCATATCTCTGTCGATGCTATCGCTACCTAAGGCAGGTTTTACTTCAGGAACTTGTCACAATATTTTCTTTTCAGTAGTTTAGACAAATATACAGGGATCTTAAATTTATCTAACAGATGAAGCCTCATTAATTAAGCAGGTTTGCTGAGTTTACAGCGGATTAGTTGTTGAGGGTTTTGTTTTTTTTCCAAGGGACATTTTCTACAGCAGCTAGCCACCGCTATCAAGGTACATTGACTTCGGCACAGGGTGGGGCAGGGAGGCGTTAATGCTTGAAAAGATGCTGTTTTAAGATTACTTAGTCTTTAAAATAAAATTATTCCGATCTGATTTTTAGCTTCCCCCCACCCCTGAGACATTATAAAAAGTCGATTTTTTAATTTTAAGATCTCCAGTTAAAGTAACATCGCAAGCAGAATGTAAGAGGTGCAGCCAGTATTTCATGTAACCAACCTCTCCTGTTATAAGAACTCTAAGAAAATCTCTTAGATAAAGAGTAAACCATAATACCTGCTCACAGTTAAGAAAGCAACCTCTAACAAATACTGGGAAGCAGGAGAAAAGGAGGTTAACTATATGTGTCAGTGTTCCCACAAAACAAGTAACAAGAATGGTAAGAATTAACAACTGTACTCAAAGACCCTACGTGCTGAACATGAAAACCAAAAATGCAGAATAATGCAGATCTGTAAGACTTTTCTTATGCTAATACAATACAAAGCAAAACATTTTAGATGGAAAATGCAATATAGGAATATATCAAACTAGTTTTAATTTCAAATTTATATTCTTTTCATCATTAAATGGTGTTTTTTAGTTATATGTGGAGGGATTAGTGAAACATAATAGAAGAAGTAAGCATATAAAAATTTTAACCACTATCTCATACTTAAAATAATTTCTAATATATTTCAAAAATCATTCAGGATCAAAAGAAAAGTTAAATCTCATTTATGATATCACATAAAATCACAATTCTAGTTAATTGCTTATACTAAAATCTAGCTCTAACAATTTGAGGGCAGTGCTTTTCAAAATAAATTTTTTGCCTGACAGTATTTGATAATTCCAGCTTTCAGATCCACCGATGCTATTTTTAATACCGACAAGACCAATTTACTCAATAGGAACAAAGAACTAAACCGGTGCTTAACACACAAGGTATTCTCTCCACAGACAAGCAGAAAACCACTACTTCTTTGAGCAGTACTCTTCCCAAAGAAATTATTACCCAGTTTAACATTAGGTAGGTATTCAAAAAAACAAGAGCCATGAGTATGCTTGTGAGACTATATACCAGTTGTGTCCTACTTTTGAAATCTTGCTGTAACACTGCAGAAAATATTCAAGTGCAACATTATTAAGCAAATTGCACTATATGCTCCCTTTGAAATTGTCTTTTTATTAAAGGTTACTAGTTTTAACCAAAACACAAGTAATCAAGCAACTCAGAGCAAATAAAGTTTGTGGAAATTACCAAGTCAGCTCAGAAACATCTTTTAGAACAGCAATTATGTTTTATGCTTAGGCACAATAAATAATAACAGGCCCTGTAAAATGTGTTATAGAGTAATATGACAGGAGCACTGCAAACTTAGTAGTGTGGGAAGTTCAGTGCTGTTTTACACTTATATTTGCTAAAATCAGGAAAGTAAAACAAAGTATTTGGGCTAAAAGCCTCGCTGAACTTCCCCATATTCACACAGCCCTGTGATTCAAGATGTCTTTATTTCAGACATATCTCCCTAGAGCTTTATTTGCAGCAATCTAATTAACATTCAAGTAGGGTCAAATTATGGGAGAGGGAGAAAAAGGAGCAGGAAAGGAGGTGTCACCTATGTGAAGTTCAGCAACATATATGGTCAGTGGCAAAGTTATTAAAGCAGAAACACTGTCGCCCAATAGAGGTAAAGGAAGTCAAGTGAAGAATTAAAGGTCTTGGGTAATTTGTCATCATCTCTCAGACCTCAGGGTCAATGATCTCTTACCTTTGGGTCGATTTTCTTAAAACTAGGATCTTCTTCATCCACCTCAAAGTAGAGCTCAGAAACAGTGATGGAGAGGGTGCCCTTCACTACCACGGACGGTGCCACAAGCTGAGCTGGTGTGCTGAGGGACACTGGACCTGCCAAAGCAGGAAAACACCAACAGTGTTCAAACTGAAAAGAATGCGAGTACAAATTATTTGCTTTTCAGGCCAAGGACATTAAAATAAAGCAAAGATCACCGCTCTTCCTTAAAGAGCAAACCCCTTTTTGTCCCAGAAAAGAACATATGTAACAGATTTGCAGTGTCTCTGTGCTGCCGAACACTGAAGCAGCTTCAATTGCAAACTGCTGCATACATTACAGAGCTGGCTTTAGCATGGCAGCCTTCAGCTTTTACTCAGACGTGTTTTCTGTCCAAGAAAGTCCAAGAGTTGCACATGTTCTGTTACATGAAACATAGAAAGTGCACATATGAACTTGAAATCTTACTCTTTGATGTGTTCTTTAGTTGCTGGGAAGTTTTGATAGCATTTCACAAAGATGAACCAAGTAGTCAAGGCTCAAAGTTGTCTAACTGCAAAGTGCTCCCTCATGAATTCTGGATATCTACTGTTAAGGTTGCACAATATTACAGAGCCCAAAGTAAAATGTTTTAAAGATGCTTTTGATTCCATGTTAAATATTGTCCAAGCACTCCATGCAGTGTTAGTGTAGCTTGGGGACTGTGGGAGTAAACAGCTGGAGGGTTGGTTTCCAACTGAATGAATTTTTATTGGAATAATCACTTCTCCACAGGGCTTATCACGGCGACAAATCAGACTACTACTGAAAACAGTAGGTTCAGCATTATATAAACTAACACATACAGAAAGAAAACAGGTTAGGTTTGTCATCCAGCTGATTAAGAGGCAAGGAAATGAAGTTACATTGCTGCAGTATTATCTGACTTTTGTAAAACAGTGGAAGATATTAAAGTGACATAAACAATTTTGTTTTAATAAAGCATCTATAAATGAGGTACACACGTTCAGGTAATCAACGTGAGAATAACTGACAAAAAATTCAGATGAATTGTCATTTCCATCGATTGTTAGGAGGGTGATGGTCCTTAATCTCGCATCAATCTCAATGTGTGCCACTAGGACAAAAGAAGAGATGCTCTGCTGAGATCAGAGCAGCTTTGCCCTCTATTCCCAATGTACAAATACATTGTGTCTGCAGATGGGCATGAGATAGCTGCGGAACTGCCATGATTTCCCAAAGCTCACCCACACAAATGGATGAAATAAGCAGCTATGTGTTCTTTTGCTGTCTCCCTTTGCCCCCTGTACATTAGCATGTAATCCAGAGGAGAAATAACATTTTTTCAATCACTCGCAGACATTCAATTACAGGGCAGGCAGACAGATGCAGAAGCTGGGGCAGCCCAGGTCCTGTAGAAGACCCCTGACAATTTCCACTTCATTTCTAACCCACACCACTTTATTAGTGAGGATTACTTCTTAATCCTATTGCCATTGTCAAGATTACATAATTAAACTCCCCTTTCACCTCTATTACAGTATGAATGTATTACTCAAACCAATGAATGAATAATAGAAGGAAACATGGAAAAGGCTGTTGAGAAGGAAGCTCATAGTAGAAAGGGAAAAATGAAAGATTCATATATTCAAAATAAAGATTCAATAGAGAAATTCCTTTGTATCATTCTCCCATGATTTTACTTTACTCTTCCTATGCAGGTTTTCTTTTTCCTTATGCTGCATTTTTAACTTTGCGCTTTTTTTTTTTTTTTTTTCATGAAAAAGAGTGGAATGCAGTTCAGGGATAAGCAAAATGCCAATAAATAATCATTTCCAGCATTTTCAGTGAATTATCATATGCATGATCCATATCAATGTAAGATTATACTACCAGCTTCTCAGGGAACCAGAATTACCGAATAAACGATGTTTTTTTCTAAATTAAGTGTACATGGAATGCCAGATGAGAAGCAAAAGAACACAGAGAAGTTTGCATTTTCCCTGTAAAACCCATGTTCCTCAAATAGCAATTGAGACACTTTAACTCCCAGTCTTTGAACCACTGGTTATGCCGGCTTTACATTTTGAGCTGTACAGAAATGGACCCACTCCTCTGAGATTGCAACATCAGCAAAGGCTGCATTTGATTATGTAAAATTAATTAAGTTGAATGATTTGAAGTACTATTTCTTCAGAAAAAAAAATAAAAAAAAAAACAAAAACAAACAAACAAACAAACAAAAAGGCTTAATGAGACCATGGTCTATGGAGAAAGAACTTCAGTGGAGGAATTGAAGTGAAGGGGTTTAAAGGAGTTAAACACAGTGAGTAAAATCCTTTACATGCAAGTAAATAACAAGTATGTAAAATTTTATAGACTTAGGAAAAAAATTAAAGGTCTCCAAAGCCCTAAATTATAGACAGCTTGCCTAATTGTCCACTAGGCCTAATGATTTGAGTGGAACAAGGTCGAGAAAACAAAAGAAGCCCTTTTCAAGGTAGAGCTATATAAGGAAGCCTTCCTTTTCTATAAGGAAGGTTTTCTAGAATAGACATCTACTGCAAAAGCAAAAAAGGCTGAGAAAGAAAACGCACAACTCTCCTCAAATAAACCTTCAGTATCTGAGGTGAACAGAAAATAATCTTAATGAAGCAGTTACGGGAAGTGTGTTAATTATCAGCGTGTATCCCAAACCATGATTCACTGCAGAGATGGGGAGATCAGAACTTCAACAGTAAAAAAGCTGAGGAGAAAATTAGATAGGTGATGTTACCTGTCAAGTTCTCCACTTCTCTTTCCTCCATGAATGACATGATATCGTCATCACCTTCCAAGAGAATCTCACTTTCTGAGTTCTGGTTTCCTAAAACTTGACTCTTGATGGACTGCTTCCCTTTGACAAGTATATCCTCCTCGGGAGCTGAAATGAGACAAGGTGCTGTCTGTCAGGTCTCAGTGACAAAGGAATGTAATTTTATTTTTTTTAAATGTAAGTCCAGGAAGAAAACTGCTTAGGGACTAGCTGTGGGAAGTACCTGTCTTAATCCTCTAATGTTAGGACACATCTAGTTTTAATCCTATTAAGCCTGCTCAAAATTATCCAGTGCTCTCCACAGTGTTCAACTCTATTTTGAGTGTTACTACAGAGGGGAAGAGGATAGAGCAGACTCCCTTTCCCTGCAGCCTTCCTTGGGAAGTGGAGCCGGAGAAGGGTCCCAGCTGCCCGGTGTGTCACCCTGAACCCAAGCTGCAGCCAAGGACACGGGACCGCCGCAGCGACAGCCCCGAGCACGGTGCTGGGAACGGGAGGCGCAGGACGGGGCCAGGAGCGGCGGGACCAGCGCAGGAGGCGGCCCGGGCCCTCAGTCCCCCGGCACCGGGGCTGCTCCTGCCGCGTCCCGCCGGGACGGCCTGGCAGCGGGGACAAGGCGGAGCGGCGCTGGAGCTGCCGCCCCTCATCCTTCCCGCTCCCGTTGGCGGCAAGCCGAGCTCGTGAGGCAGAGAAACCCGCACCCCTCCATGCCAGGGCGTGAGGGGGCGAATCTGCCCCGGGATGGCGGCTGGCACCTGCTCCCAGGGGGCACGGCCACCCGCCACCCCGGCCTCCCACGGGGCATTTCTGGGCTCACGATGGGATTTTCGGGATGGAAGGGAAGTGGCCAAGCACGCTTGGAGCCATGTTCCGCCCCGCACACGGTCACCGGGCCGGTGAATGTGTCCCCGCCGTGCCCGGGCAGTGACATTCCCGTCCCGCACGGCCTCGGGAGCGCTCCCATCGCCTTCCGGCACTGCCGCCACGAAATCTGCTTTATTTAAATCACCGGCTCAAAGCAGCAACGGAAAAAGGAAAAAAAAATTAAAAGGGGAGCAAAAATAAATAAATAAATACATAAATAAGGGAAAGAAAGGTAATGACTCCCTCTACACCTACGTTTAGCTGTGGTAATGCCAAAACACAACGGTGTGTGTGTCCAGGTTTTGTTGTTGTTGTTGTCGTCTTGGGTTTTTTAAGTTGAAAATAAAAACACTGTTTCTTAAAAGATACACTGAGAACACCCGTGGCACAGCTGTGTTTGAAAAACATTCACCAAACACATAAGGACCAACTAAGTTCAACACGCTGGTGGCTGCTTGCTCTGATTGCTGCCACACTTCAGCTGAAGTTGTACGGGCTCCCTCTGAAAATATGCTAATCTGCAAACATTTACAGAAGGCAGCGACTCCCTGGTGTCAATATATAAAGTTTAAATTGTTAAAGAAAATACATGCACATAAATTGCAAATAATAAAACTTTTCAGTTCAGTGAAAAAGTAAAAATGAAATCCACTCACCAGAATGGGAAAAAAAAAAACACCACAAAAAAACAAAAAAAACCACCAAAACAAACCAAAAACACAAACACCCAACACCCCCCCACCCCACCCCCCCCAAGTATAAAAACTCTATCACAACAGCAACAAACTCCAAATGACCTAATACTGGTTTCAGTTTAGGCCTTGACCTTACAAAAAAACCCAAACAACAACAAAAAGCAAACACAAACTTCCACCTCAAACCAACCAACCAAAAACCAAAATGAAAGGGAATGTAAGTCACCATACAAAATAAAATGCAATTTATACATGAACCTTTTGCCCTAGAAACAGCTGTTGCTTGTAAGAAAGCCTTAAAAAAATTACTGCAAAGCTTTAACTGCATTGTACAAACACAAATTTTCCTTTCTTGCAAAATATGCTCATGTAAATAATGATAACTCAGATTGTGGAGATGTTCAATGTGAGTTGAAAAACCTTCTTGTCAAGGAAAATATGCGGCTGATATTTAGGAAGGTTTTCCTGTAATTAACTCCCCCTTGAGGATTTTCAGTTAGCAGCAGTAAAATTACCATCAGTGTACTAACACACACCACATGCACTCCTAGTCATTGCCCTACAAGAACTCTCTTGAAGATCAAAAAAAGTAAAATAGAACAAAACCACCTCAAGATGAAGTCCATGATAATAAATTATTTTCTTTTTTTTCTTTCTTTTTGGTCTTTTTTTTTTTTTTTCTTTTAATGCAGGCAAACTATATTTGTTGTTTGAAAAACCTCATCTGCACGGTACATACCTGCCATTTTTTTGCTTCCTGTACTAGAATCAGTATTATACTGAAGATGCTAATTTCAAGCTAGCTCTCTACGTATTCTTATTTAAGACTGAATTGAGAGCCAAGATCAAAGGTTAATACTTTTATACTTAACACAACTTGTCTAAAATGTCACCATGTCCTTCAGTCTTTAAGAAACAAAAATAAAAAAAAATCAGTACAGCAGCTTCCAAACCAAAGATGACTGGAAAACAGAAATATTGCCCTATCTGTTTCACTTACTCAGGTTTTAATTATTTCCCCAACTACTGATATTCTGCTGATTCAAAACCATACATCCTATGTATGTGCCTTTTTTTAATAGAAGATTTTGGACACTGAATTATTTTAGTCCATTTTTGCAAACTTTTGTCATCTCTGCATATGATGTTAGCTACCAATATTTCCTGACATGCATGAAACACATGTTAAAGTTAAATACAGCATAAACATGGGCACTGGACGATGCCTGTCTACACACCTGCAGACCAGCAAGTGGAAGGCAATGAGACATCATACTCTAAACCAGAAAGTGCTTTTTCTGTACTGATGTAAATAAAGCAAATCTGCCTTTCTTGTACTGACATGCATAAAGCACTACATCTGCAACCAACACTTTCATGCTTACATGTGTATGTGCACAGAACAGAATATATTCCACATGGATGCACCTATTCTTCTGTAGATAAATGCACTGTTGTAGGGAGGCCATGGTCTAGTTCTCTTTATAAATTTACTGGTTAGAGAGATGTATGATAGAGCATGACATCACACAACAAACTCCAATCCCACATAAGCACAGAGTTCAATTATACCGGATTTCATACTTCAGGTCACAAACCCTGCTCTATCTTCTCTAAACATTCTACCAGGCCTGCTTATGTTGGTGTGACCAGATCCTCTGGCTCCAACCATGCACCTCTAAGCATCAACTCCCACACACCTTTCCAAGATCAAGATCTCCAGGCATGGCCTATGTATTGCTCTGAACACAGTCTATTAGCACACAATTTAATTTTCTTTTTTTTTTTTTTTCTTTTTTTTTTCTTTTTTTTTAACTGGTAATTATACCAGGAAAAGCAACTCAAGGAAAAGGTGCATTAAAAACCCCCCCTTACTATGAATTTATTTATTTTTTTTTACAAAGGGCTCCCAAAAGCTTCCTCCTACTCTCCTTATTTCTTTAAAAACGTAACAGTGGAAAAACCAATCACTTTCAAACCAAATTTTTAAAACATTATCCTTAAGACTTCTTTTTCATCCTTCTAGCTGAGGCAAAGCAAACTAACGAGTCGACTGCAGTACTGGAGATGATCACCTGCTGGTCCCTTGCAGCCACAAAGTCCTGAACTCCATCTATTGCCTTGATGGAAATGTTACTGACTGTTTTAATCCCCCATCCTAAAATTTTTAACAAACATCAATTAGAAACCCCAATAAATCACTTGTTAAAAAGCTTGATAAAGTATTTCTAGCAGCTAAAGATTCCCTCACAAATACTGCATTTTGAGGTCAATTTCAAAATACCAATAGGTTTTCTCTTTTTTTTTTCCTCCACATGTATACAAGAAATTTTGGTTCCATTTCTACACAGTAGGTGACAGGAAGAATAGAAAAGAGTTAACTCCTTACATCCCAAATTTTCTACCACAGCACCCTCACCTCTCCTCCCTTTCCCCACAGCACACCATTAGATTGACTTTTATAAATAGCCAGTTTGGAAGGATCCTTTTTTTTCCCCTTTTCCCTTTGAAAAATTACCTAAAGCCTTTTTTTCCCAAGCAAGTTAATGTGAACTTGGGAATGGCAATTAAATTGTCAGAATTAAAAAATTTGTTTTTAACTAGAAGGTAGCCAGAAGTATAGTCATGGGGCTGGTATTGATTGTCTGAACAGAGAACATTAGTCTTCAGGTATTTATTCTGCCACCTCTGCACCAGAGGTTCTCCTTCAAATCAAATCAATCCTTGGAAAAGATTGGTTTTTGCTCCTAAGACACATAACTGGGCTGCAACACAGCTGATTGTTGTTGTTCTCTCAAGGTTTTTCTGAACAATATCTAGGCTTCCAATTGTTTCTGAATCATTTTCACAGCTGCAAATTGGGATGATTCTTAAACTGTGAGTTCTCTGGGGTGGAGAATACATCTGGTTGTATTTGAAAGACACCAAGCAGTTGATAATGTGTATCTTCTAATGAAAGTGAGCTAAAATCCATGTTATCAAGCGTGGTTACTGCTTGTACTGTTCCATTATTTATGCGTTATTTTCCCCTGCCTCCCTTTCAGCAAAATCCCTTATGTCCAATTTCAGATTTTGGTCTGTGATGTTTTGAAAAAACTTAAACAGGCAGTAGGGAACCTTTTATACATTACCTAAAAATGCTCTTAATTCAGAGGCATGTAAAATTAATTGAAATGGAATAATTAATGATAAATTATTGGTAAGAAATCATAACATACTGGGGAAAATACTCTGTAAATCCTAGGGATATCTACATCATGCAAGTCTGGTTCCAAGAAATCTGAGAACAATTGGAATTTCTGATATGAAATTTGTTAATATTAGAAGTTTATAAACACAATTCAGAAAGAAATGGATCAAGTGGCCACTCCAGTTGATCTTTTTGACAACAGCACCTTCTAAAACTCAAGGAAAAAAAATACTCAAAACAAACTAAAAACAACACAAAAAACAAAAAAAGCCAAATCCAAAATGAAACAATAAAAATCCCAACTTCTTTGCACTCCTATACATTCTATATGGTTTCTAGTCGAACTTGAATTTGTACTTTGGTCATTTGTTTTACACCTTGCCAGTGGAAGTTCTTGGAAAAAGACAGTTGCATGCGTACACACACTCAGGCAGGTAACAACTATAATTTCAGAAATCACATTAAATAATGACTTTGGGTAAACCAAAATATTCACTGGATAAAGAAACAGAAGGACAACAGATAACAAAGGCAGTATGAAAATTCAGAATAAAACAACATCAGGAAATTAAACAAAATAGAAGACTGTTAAGGATGTTAAAATCTGAAGAGAAAGGCAGACAGAAAACAATTTGGTCTGTTTAAATGACGAGATTTAGTTACCAGCTGTGCTTATTAGCTACTTCTGAAATAGGGCTACTTTTATTTATTCTTCCTTTATATTGACAAAAATTGTTCTCCTGTCAATTACAAACTGATTATAAGCCACAGCCCTTGAAATACAGCATGGATTAGTAAAAATATCAATTAGTATGAAATATGAATAATTGCATTACTGTGTCTTTACTTGTGGAAGAATTAGTTACACAAATTTAAATGGTTGCATTAAATATTTTTCAGTAAGAATAAAGGTATTTTTTAAATTTTGATAAACAGCATAAAGATTAAATATGAAAATACAACTAGAATACATCAAACTGTGATAAGATCTATTTAACTTAAAATACACATAATATTAAAGGGGGGCGGGGGGGAAGAAGTTGTTGCTCATCCGTGGAGTATTAAACAGAAAAGACCTTAGTGCTCTGAAGTCCATGGTATAAGAACAACATGTAGTATCAAGAACAACAACCCCAAAGCAAAAGGTGGGTTAATTAATTCTACATCTTGCTCTTCTTTCTATAGTCAAAGATGTAGGGCTCT
The DNA here is from genome assembly GCF_001522545.3 of Parus major. NCBI lineage: Eukaryota > Metazoa > Chordata > Aves > Passeriformes > Paridae > Parus > Parus major. Next base: position 10,642,972 of record NC_031771.1, on the reverse strand, counting down.
ACAAACATTGCTTTCAGATCACTTTATTGACTATTCTCTGTATGGTCATTTATTTCGGAGAACTGATGTCACATTTGGCACTATATCAGCTGACATATTGTAGACATTTTCTCCCAGAAATGGCTCTTTAAGGCTGAGTGCAAGAGGTTAAGATGCCTGACAGAAACCAACTTTATGACAGTGATGTTCTTCTACATTCATACAATGCTCTTAACAATCTAAAATCAGCATAAAATCTATCCCCACACACAATTTGTGTGGTCATACATATGCACATATGTATGTAGTAATTCACAAGCTAAAAAACAGAAGCAAAAAAAAAAAAAAAAAAACCCAAAAAAAACCCCATAACAAAAAAACTTCCAAATTTAAATTATTTGCTCCATGACTTGTGCCTTCAAGGTGAAGGGTACTCAGCTTTAATTATAAGCTAATTATTTTTAAGTACAAGACTTTCCTACCTTATTAGTGTACCCTCAGTAGATAGCAAAGACACAAAATTCTGTACTAAACCCCAAAGTTCATTTGCTTTGGGTGTGGTTTTGTTTGCTTGTTTATATTTTGATTTACTATAGAATTCTCAAACTGACTATTGTATTCATTTGGTAAATACATTCCCCTCTAGAATGGACATAGCACCTTGTGTCTGACTGATCCCAGGTTATGAAACAAGAAGTAATAACTGCAAAAAAAAGCAATCTCCTTTTTTTAAAATCACCAGGTAGAAATGTTCATTACCATTCTGCTGCTTGAAACACTTTGCACATCAGCATTTGCTACTCTTTATTCCATATGAAATTTTTGCAGAAAAACTTGAGGACTTAAGCAAAGGTACAGTTTAGCTTATAGAAGCGCTATTTCTCTTTTAATATACCTGTAACAATAGGCAGATATATGCTAACTGAAATAACTGGTGTGGATTTTGAACCAGAAAAATTCTTCTTCTGCAGTTACTAAAGTATAAACAGATAATTTAGACGGAAGTCTGTCCCGGGATTAATGGCAAAATTGCATCCACTTTTCTTCTGTCTAGTTGGGGCTGTGCTGTAATTGTTGTATGCAAGGTATGCACAACGTGCCAGCCCAGCTGAGATGGAAAGAAGAGGCTGAGCAAACACCAGTGCTGCTGCTGTGAGGGAACGGCCAGGTTATCTCTGTACGGAAAACACGCCTGAAATGCAAAGCCAAGAGCCTTTGCTTTGGGACCATTTGCTAGCATCCTACAAGGAAGAACATCCAGCCTTTCCCACCACATCCTGTAACCTGCTGCTGGTGGCAGGAGGAAGATTTTACACTGACCATGTTCTCCGGCTGCCCTGAGTGTCGCTTCAGGATGTGTCGATCCGAGGGGGTTACGCACAAATCGTCGCCGGCGCCGCAAGTCATCTTCCCAGTAGTCGAGGCGCCAGAACTCATGAGGACGACTACAATGAAACAGAGGAGCCACATATGTTAGCAATTATCAACCAGCATGGTAGCGCTGAATTTCTGCATAAAGCTCTCCTTGTTTGCGCTGCTTTCACCTTTTTTTTCCTAACCTCCCCCCCTTTCTGCAATCTTTTACTTAGGTATGTCCTTGAAAATAACAATATCACCTTCCAGTCTAAGGAACTCCTTTCCCTTTTTTCTTGGAAGGTGAAATGAGCACTAAATACATCATTTTGAAATGAATTGCTGACAGTGTGATCAGTTTCCCCACACTCTAGTGGCATGTGCTCCGATTTCAGCCTCATTTCAGCCTCAGCAGGGCACCTTTCTCAGTGACTGCATTTATAAACCAGAATAGGGAAAAGGCTATTATAAATATGGTATAGCATTACCTATATTAATCAAAGTCTGTCCCCCTTCATTTTTCTTCCTAATTTGTGCCTTTTTGCACAAGGTCAGTAAATCATGCCATGAATTCTTGGTCCAGAAAGTGTTAACTTTAATGAATACCTCAGTTACATGGTTATGTATGTGATAATAAAATATTACTCTGTTTAGATGTGCAGGAATTTAATTAAAATAATCTCTTAAAATATTCATTACATTTAGCCCCTGAGGCTTAGAACAACATGAGGAAATGCATTTCTTTTCCATTTACTGTTTTTAAATAAACCATTCCAGGAGAGTGAAACAGCAATCTATTTTTGAGCAAATCAGATTGCATTTCTGGTTTATGTAGTTGTGTTTTTACATTTAACTAAAAACTACATGTTATGATGTGTAATAATGGCTACATAGCATACTTTAAAAAATTACATCTAGAAAAGGTTATATCAAATTCATTATTTTCCATTTTACACTCCAAATACACGTAGATCTTTTTAATACAGTCATATATAAGTGCCAGTTACTATCTGTTTAGATGATCATGAGTGAATACCACTGTAAAACAGTATTTTAGGCCAGAGAATGTACAAAAGGACAATTTCAGGTATGGAATAAAAACAAACAGAAAATACCTGAGGCACAGAATAGCCATGATACCCCAAAAACGTGTACATCCAGATTAAAAAACCTGGACTTTGTTTCTTTACAGAATAATTAATACAGTTGTATTAAAACAATAGATGAAAATGCAGATGTATAATCCATTTCTGATCCAGGAGCTAACAGAAAGTATACCTGTCAACACTGACAAATGAATAGGCATAACTAATTTGCAGATCACAACATTAAGAACACTTCGTAGTTCTGATGTTTAAAGGCAGAGATTAGCTTTAGTCAAGGTAAATCAAGGTTTCAAACAAATGTAGTAACAAAAGCCAGTAAGATTTGCATAACACTACTCTCAAACATGATTTATAGATATTAAAAACTTCTACTGAAAATAATTTTATCAAAATGGAGACTGTCTTTGCATTCTTCATTAAAATTCTATGCCTATTTCTAACACCAGAGAAAAGGCAGTGCTAGTCTTCATCTTCCTAATTGTTTAATTTCAGAAAAATATTAAAGTATTGGAATCAAATTCCCCAGTATCTTATTTTCACACTTGTCTGTATTACAGTCATGCTAAAATTGGGCTGCTCTGATTATAAGACCCAATGTTTTTGGAATAATTAACCAAAGAAAAACTACAAAATACAGTAAGATACGGGTTTATTCAAAGGTCGATTAATAACTTAAAATTCCCCATTAGTGATTATAGAAAAAAGGCAGAACACAGCTGGCTATGTGCATGCCTTTGATAGTCGTAGAGCATGGATAAGCACTTCATCATTCTGCCTTCCTACATTTATCTGTTAAAATTATTATCAAATATCAGCCAGGATGCAGTCGTGAATCACAGCCTGCTCCTCGTCTTCAGGGGAATGATACAATGAGGGTCTATTCATCAGGGTGGCAATCGGCACAAGTAATTAGTTCCCTGGACTGGGATCTCCTACAAAGCTTATTTCAGTCGGCACCACAAACATATGACAATGAAAAGCTAATGGAAGCTGCTAAAATTTGTTAACCTCTTCTGCCATCAATCCTTCTGGTGTTCTGGTGTTCTGCAGTATTATGCAAAGATAGTAAATTATTAATTTGTCATCCATCTACCTCGCCACAGTTTGAGAGAATTAAGTGATGCCATTCTTCTGGATAACAAATACAATTATAGCACATTACAAAACTGTGCTAAAATTATTAAGAAAATAGGTAACAATGATCAGGCATGAAGTATTGTCCTGAAACATAATATATCTTTAGTCCCTTGCTTTTATTTTCAGTTCTGCATATGAAATTTGCATAGGATCCTATCTCCTTCAGTGTTGGTGTTCACACACAACTACATAACCAATATTAAACTGTATTTTCGTATTTGTAAGTATTGGCAACCACTGCCTTACGAAGGGAAAAAAATAATAATTATCTACTCTTTGCACATAGAAAAACACCCAACAAAACTCTGCAAAGCCAAAAATAAACACCAGTGTTGACTAATTGCTACAAATGAGCCATTTTTGAGAGCAGCTACTAGAAAAAAATGCATTTTTGAACCAATATAAACCAGTTTCTATTAGAACCAATATATCACACAGCTACTCCAGCACTGCCTTATTAGTAAGTGCAATCAGCCACTGAAGTCCCATCCCCAAAAGGCAATGCTGTACCATGCTTTGTACAATGCTGTACCATGCTTTGTACCTCTGCAACCAGGCAGAGACAGACAGAAATACTGCTCTGATTTGGGCAGAACTGACTGCTGGCAGACAGAAGGAGTGTGAAGCAAAGGGCCAAGGAGGCAGATTTTGGGGATACTACAGTGTCTACAGGGGACATTTGACAACAAGAGCTCCTGTTAGTTAGGTTCTGCAGTAAAGGCTGCCATACGGACTAAAGGTGCTATATGGACTGGATCGATGAACCTAAGTACTCAATTAGTCTAAGTGCAAGAGCAACATCACTCAGGGGATCAGGGATTTATGAATTATAAATCATATCATTTGCATGGATTTGTCAGAGCCCCTACCAACATGATACACAGTAATTAGTGGTTCCTTAGTAACGATATTGACTGAATGGAAACAAAGATATTATATTAATTGTTTTATTCAAACAGCATAACAATTATATTGCTTTATTTTTCCAACGGTTTCCCAAATTACCAGACTATGCACTCAGAATTGAGTACTCTCATTCCCATGCATCCAATTTAATTGCTAAAATTGCACAGAGATGAGACCAAATTTTAAATGACCAATATAACCCGTTTCCTCAGGACTTTGTGACGTGAAAAAAAATAAGTCATTTCACTTTGGGCACTGAGGAAAAGTCTAAATGCTCATTTATCCCCACTCTCAGAACAAGAAACCTGTATTTCCTACCAGTTTCAAAGATTAGGACAATTAGAGACAAATACCAACTGCTACACTAGTTTTATTATGGTATCATAGCAAAGGTATTTTAGGCATAAATTAGGAAACTACCTATTTGCCCTCATATCCTTATAGATTTAAACTGAACCTATGCCATGCCAGATAATATTGAGAGTATCATGCAATTGCTGAAGAATTACACCATGTATTTTGACATACTCTGCTATCCCAGAAAAGAAACAAGTCAACACACCAGTGTGGGTGGTAAAGGGACTGTGTGAGGTAAGGAAGAGAAAAGAAAATGAAAACCTACAAAAGCAACATTTTGAGAGGTCTTAGAGCTGTAGTCAAGCTACCAGCTAAGTGAGAATGGATTTCAGCACACCACAGAAGCCCCCCTTCAGATTCTTAGACAAGCAAAGTAGCAAATAAACAAATACAGAACATAAAAGAGAAACAAAGAAATTTAAAGAAAGGCAAAAGAGCAAAAGAGTGTTACAGATATCTTCAGAGACAGAGGATGGCTAGAGCTCTAAAAGACCTATCTAGAAAGCTTTTTAACCTTAAAGGCAAGAAAACTTCCACAAAAGGCAATCACAACAAACTTTATTAAAAGCAGAGAAGGCTGGATGAAGATACCAAGATAAATTTTGCGATTATACACTCCTTGTCAGAACTCTAACTGAAGAGCTAAGCAGGTGAGTCAATCTCCACACCTAATCAATCCTTGGTCTCTTCACTAAGATTGTCAGCAAAGCAATCAATCAGTGGTGAAAATTTCTAAGTTGTAGATGCTCAAACACAGAGACTTAGGCTAAATTAGTTTCATAGACAGCCAAAAACAGTGGCAACACCGCTCATGCATCAGGAACAACAGTTCAGATCTGAAAGAAAATGTAAAAGAAGGCAGCTCCACGATTTCTTCATCACCAACTGCATGTCTACTCCAAGTTATGGTTATTATTTATTACACACTTCGGTTGTAATGGCTCATCAAATGCAGAATATCAGGTGCTCCTTCTAAGTTACACAAAAAAGCAATCAAAGAACACAAATAGTGGTGCCCATCTTTAAAGGAAAGATAAACCAGATTATTTTAACACTGTTCAGGAATGCTTCTTGGTCTACATCTAGGTAACTTCAGCTTCCACGTAAAATGTTTCAAGAAGTCAAACCAGATATCTTCTGCAATACACACAAACATTTTTTTCTCCAAAAAGCCAAAAAATAAAAACAAAGCTAAAAAAAATAAAATAAATAAAATCTAACAATAAGCATTTGCACTTGAATCACAGAACCATAGAACTGTTTGGGTTGGAAGGGACCCTAAGGATAATCCAGTTCCAAACTCCCTGCCATGAGCAGGGACACCTCCCACTAGACCACATTGCTCAGGGCCCCATCCAACCTGGCTCTGACCATTTCCTGGATGGGGAATCCACAATTTCTCTGAGAAACCTGTACCAATGCCTCACCACTCTCATAGTGAAGAATTTTCTCTCAATATCTAATCTATACCTGCCCTCTTATTGTGAAGCCACAGACCCTTGTCCTGTCATTACATGTTATTGTAGAAAGACCCCCTTCATCTTTCTTGTAGCCCTTTTAGGTACTGGAATGTGCTGTAAGATTTCCCTGAGCTCTTCTCCAGGCTGAACAGCCTCAACTCTCTCAGCCTATCCTCACAGGAGAGGTGCTTGAGCCCTCTGATCATCTTCCTGGCTCTCTGGACTCACTCCAACCAGGCACATGTTGAGGACACCAGAGCCAGATGCAGAACTGCAGGGGGGCTCTCACCAGAGCAGAGAGGAAGAATCCCCTCCTTGCCCTGCTGCCCATGCTGCTTTGGATGCAGCCCAGAACATGTTTGGCTTTCTGGGCTGTGAGTGCACACTGATGGGTCATGCCCAGCCTCTCCTCCACCAGCATCTTCAAGTCCTTCTGGGCAGAGCTGCCCTCAGTCTGTTCATCTCTCAGCATTGATTTGATTGTTAATCTAAAGGTAAAAGTGCTTAGGTTTTGGAAAATACTGCAAAACCTTTGGTAGAGTATCTCCAGCAGACTGCAGGGCTTCTTGTAATATAAGAGGCTGCCTGATCTTGCAAATTGAAATCTATTAGATTTCCATTGCATTCAGATGGATGTCCAGAATATTAACTAAAAACTCTCATATTTTGTATGCAATAGTAAAATGCAAGGTATATTCCACTGATTCGATAAAATGTAATTTCAGAAAGCAAGTGAAACATTTTCTGAAGCAATTCAATACTCTTGTAATAAGCTTTCACAGATTGATCTAAAAAACCAAGTTACACCAGACCACACAAGGAGCATACTACTAGCCACATGTCACTAAACATTTATCCAAAAAATGTTTTGTACATATCTAGATATATTACTGACTTGTAACATAACCAAAAATATATAACATACTTTGGAAAATAAAACATTGACCTTGATGATGGCAAAGCAACTGCTAACAATGTTAACAGGCAAGTTTCTCAGCAGCATTACCAAGTTCCAAATTTCATGCAGAGATCCCATGCACAAGTGTTTGCCATGTGGCAAATCAGACTACTGATGCAGTAGGAAATATTACTTTTTCTGTAAATCAGTATTGAGTCAAAGTTGCAGCTAAAATATTACTCAGCCAGCTACACTCTGTGTGTATTTCATAGCATTTCACTGATAATGTATCTACTTCAGGATTAATTAATTAATTAAAGATTAATTAAATCCCAGTAAGTGCACTGAGATTTTCAGAAATGCTGCCTACATTACCTATACTTTCTTCAATGGCACAACCTGTTACAGTTCAACACTCTCTCCCTCTCTCAGCTGCGTTCACACAAGCATTTGTGTGGCCACTCTAAACCAAACCACAGTAACCAGCTGAGATTATTAGAGCTCATTGTTTTTATTCTGTTCTATATCAGTGACTTGTTCACCCTGCAGCCTCACCAGCTACTATGTGACTAAAATTAAGGGAAAGAGATGTGCAGGTGAGAGAAAAGAATGAAAGGATGAGGAAGAATATAAAAAAGACATATTATGTTATCGTACGCTAATACTAACAGAGTGTCTGCCTTTTCATGTTATCTTCATTTTCCTCACACACAGACATTCATATTCCATAGTTTCAGGATACAGACCTTCACAAATGGAAAAAACTGGGAATCCTTAAGCGAAAAAACCTCATGTGCAGGCAGGCTGTTAATCTCTGCCACAGTTACTGCTGCAGTAACAGGAACTGGTCATAACAAAGGCCCTAGGCTCTGAGTATAACTTCCTTGGCATAATATCAATTATGCAGAACACTAATGTAATCCATTAAATCAGCATAGTCTGTTTACTTCTTCTAACCCTTCTCCAAGAAAACATTTGGCCTTGTCTCTAAAGGACTTTTTTTTTTCCTAAAGGGACCTTTGCCTTTATCTGAGCTTCAGTTTTATCAAAAGGTGAGTGTGGAGGGGGGTTTCCTGAAGAGAGACTAGTGTCATTCTTCTTTGAGTCTTTGAGAAGAAAGAGATGTGAAAAGCAGACTATGAACTTTAGGCACAAAATGTGCATGGAATTAGCACAGAACTCTGAGGACTCAGCACAGTTTACTGGTGTTAAACTTTGTACAGTTTAAACCTCAGGTGCTTCCAGCGTAGAGGAAAAGGTGGCAACATCAGCAAGGGAAGCCTGTCATAACAGATGATTCATGCTATTTCCCCATATAAACGTGACAGTACAAACAGCACAAATCTGTTATTCCTAGATTTTACATTTTAAAAACTGGTAGAAATGCTGTTAGTATGCTTCTATACAGCAAATAGGAGATTATCTCTTTGTCTCACCCATTAGGCACCTCAGCTAAAACTCCTTGCCTAGAACTCCCAATTTCTGTGTTTTCATGGAATTGTACCAAAAATCCATTCCCACCTAACTAGCATGCAAACAAAACCAGAACAACAATGCCACTTTCAGATACCACAGAGACTCTTCTCTGCACTGACAAGCTTTGAATTCCTCATTTAAAAAGCAATCAAGAAAAAATGTTGACTATAAACGTTTCAGTCTCTTTTTACGCATTATAAAGCACCATGTCAGGGAAGACAAGCCCACCTTTAAGGTGTTGCTGTCCTAGATAATGGTATTATTAACCTCCAGTTTAAAAACAGTTCTGTTTATGTATGAGTTTATGTATGCTCTTCTTTGATCTTTATTAACCCCTTGGTAGCTAACCACAGTCCCAGCTTTTTGGAGCATTCTTTGAAGTGCTGGCATTCCAGTGCACACTGATACTTCAAAGAGGGCTCACTTAAGTACACGGTGCAGTTCTAATCATGTATTCTGCAATCACTATCTTATCTTGGGCTGATCATATTATGATCAGTCTAAAATAAAGCTGCATTCCGAAGATGTCACCATGAGACACAGTTCAACCCATGTTCCATTTCTGTCAAGATTAATTATAAATTAACTGAAATGAAAACTACTCCACTCTTCTACCAGAAGTTAACATGAAAACTTTCTTCTGGCTTTCAGCAAAATTAATTCAGATGTGATTTAGACATGGAAGAATGAATGTATAGCAAATTTGCAGCTGGATGCTTTGGCTCTGTTGTTCATAAATCTCTGCAAATCTCGCACATCCTACACCCAACTGCAGTCAACATTTGTTTTGCCAAGTAACTACAGCTCATACAGACCCTGTAAACTTCTATTCAAATTGAAAATAACAGTAATTCCCACAATATACAAAAAATAGGTACACTGCATCTTGCTGGAGGCTTTTTGCTGTTTGTCTGATAATGTGGAATTTTAGTCTGCCATACTTGGTCACCCCTTCCTTGCCAAAATGAGCAATGGATCGTAAGAATAAATGTTGAAAGATACAACATGACAAAGGAGCCATCTCAATCTTAGCCATTCCTCTTGGTTCTGATGCTTTCACCTTAAGCACATACATAGGAAGTACCTATTTATTTTCCCACTAATTACAGCAACAGCAGGTTTTCTGTGAGAAATAATGTACTTTGAAATATTATTATTAAGATTAATTCTTTACAGTAGCTTGGAATTTGACATCACCATCTTTCAGCATTTGTGGATATAATACAGATCAACTTTTGACCAAAACAAGAAAATCTGGTCAGTTCTATGATATTGTTTGTACATTGTTCTGACCCCAAAAGTATTAAACACGGGAATTACAGTATCACTTTTCCCAAAACTCTTAGATTTGACCTGCTGCAAACATTTCATCTCTTCCAGAAGAAACAGGATGAAATCACACTCCCATATATTTACACTTTAAGAGCTATGGCTAACCTGTATCTTTTTTTTTATTGCTCTCTTAACAGCTGGATACTTTTCTTGCTTCCATAAAAATGTAATAGTGCACCCCTCTGATTCAATAAATACTTTTCTGCACTATGTTCTTCTACAGGAAGTTTGGGCTTTTTTTCTCTTTTGTATATATTTTTTCTGAGTCCTCTGACAGAAAGGTCTAAAGTAATGGGGGTTTTATTTGATTTTTTTGAGGGATTTTTTTCTTTTCTTTTGGTTGTTTGATTTGGTTTGGGTTTTTTGAAGTTAAAATTACTATCTATTAACCAAATTAACTCAGCAATTCAACAACTACCACAGAGAGGAACAACAAAGATGACTGAGACTTGGGTACAACTTTTTCTTTTTTCTTTAACATACAATAATAAAGAGAGGACAAACCTCCCTGAGGTCTCCAAATGCCTAAATATTAAAAATATATTAATTTTATCTTTTTATTGTGGACAGAATTTGAGTGCACATAGGGACAAAGGAAACTCCCCCTGCAACCTCTTGCATAAGCAGAAATGAATTTAAATATCCTTGCACCTCTGCTTAAAATTATGGAAAGGGGAGTAAGCAACTCTCAAAGGTTCACAGCACATTTGGCTACTGTTAAACAGCACCTTGGGAAAGGAATTCTCAATTCAGATTGCAGGTTAGGATACTGACGCCTTAGAGACACCCAACTTCAATATCACCTGCATTTCTACTACTTTCTGATACAATCAAAATCAAAGTTAAAAAAAAAAAAGATCCCAATCAAAATCAAATAAAATGAAGTATGATTTAATTTAAAGGTTAACACTTCCGTCTGAGATTTAATTCAGGATTTAAAATCTGAGGAGACCAAAATCTGGGAAATGACTTCATTGTGTGATGATTGCAGGAACACATGTAAGAGAGAGTTGAAGTAACTGCAAACATTGTACTGCGCTCTGAAACAGGAAACAATAAGCACAAGGCAGCAAGACCACTGAGAAGCACATGGAGCAAGACTCCTGTTTCCATACTAGCTCAGCATCCATAGGAAACAGCAACAGGACTCAATTCCCTTTAAAAAAGGTGTAACTTATCAAATAAATTTCTCCCTTGAAAGCCTTGCAAACCATCTCTAAAAAAAAAACAACACAGCACTGAATTAAGATGAAGCACCATTTCCTGGACTACACAGAGAATTCTGTATTTAATGAAGGTTTAAATAAAGGAAATGGCAGCCTGCAAACACACTTTCTCTTCTGTTATATGTGATCAACAAAGCAGGAGACAAAAGGTTGGCAATTCATAGGTGCTGCAGAGGGGACCAAGTTCAAAACTGTTACTTGACAGGATCCTATCAAAACTATTTAAGCTACTGAACAGACTCTGGAGATCCACTGGAAGGTTGTGAAGCCCTCATGACATTCACAAAACAGAAGTGGGGAAGCCATCCTTATCAATGTTACAAAACCTACCAAAGGACTACCTGGAGTAAAGAATGAGCAATGTTAAAAGTGCTAAACCACCCAAGAGGTTCCTTTGATAGAATAATCCAAGGGTTTAGCCCAGGATAAAACCTTGTACACTGATACATCAGAAACTGCTAACTGAGAAGATGCAAATTCCTTTTCACAGGTATGCCAAGAGAGAAATGTAGTAACAGAAAACTTCGTAACAAACACTTGGACCAATCAATACAAGAGATAGTGTAATACTCTTTCCTCCACATATTCTAACTTTATCCTCAAGACTAAAACTAAATGTTAAATCCAACATTATAAAACAGCATTGATAAAAGGACTGGAAAATCAAAGCTTAAGAAGCAACAAACCAGGACATGTTTCCTGTTTCATTTGGGGGATTTAAACATGAGTATAACAACTTCTTTCCCTCTCTGCATTAGCATCCCTAGAGACACATGTTTAAAAGAATGAAATTTCTTCTTCAGGGTAGTTATTACCTTTCTTGGAAAGGCTTCCAGCTTCTCTCTTCATCTAGCAACACTTTTATTTAAGACAAATTCACCAAAAATAAAAATAAAAAAAATAAATAATAAATAATAATAAAAAAAAAAACCAACAACCAAACAACGACCCACACAAACTCACAAAACAGTAGGAAAACCAACATACCTTTTTAGGTTCTTTCCTAACATTGAAACAACTTTCTCAATATTAAGCTGTTCTTCTCAAACACAGCAATCCCATCACAGAGGGGAATGAAATGGAAACAGCACTGTCACTCCCAATGGGAAACAACTCAGCACCACCAAGAAACTCCCCATCAAAGAGGAGAGCCAGGGGCTCAGCTGTAACTCACACAGGGCTGCAGACAAACCCCATCAATGCAGTGCTACCATCAACCACTCAACGGGCTCCTTGTCCCTGCAGAAGAGGGACATGAATGCACTCAGAGGACAGAAAGAGCACAGGAATGTCTGTACATTTTCTCACCAAAGGTCTAACCTGATTCTGCATCCCAAAATGCCAGTGGTGCCTTAAGGAAAAGCAAGATCAATCCAATCATGTACAACTTCTCCCCAAGCACTCTGCCAGTTTCCAACTATTTTCAGCTCAGGGGATTTCCTAAGTCTAATGTGGCTTGTCTATTTATACACCTTCCTCCTCCTAACGTATTTCTCTTCCAAGTACTCATCCACAGCAACTTCAAATAAATCCAAATATCAGTGGCCTTCAATCCCCCAGCTTGGGAAGAATTACTGCAGTGAAAAACAACAAGGTGGACCTGTGCACATTTCTGGGAATGTTCTAAAGTGTCCCTTCAACACCCAGATAAAGAGTTCTCCAGGAATCTTCATTTTTGGACTATATAATTCCACCTGTGTGTTAATAAACCAAGTATCTGCGTAGTATGTGATACTGCTAATGTTCACAAAAAACTACAGTTGGGACACTGAAAAGAAAAATCCCTTAGGTATTAAAGAAACTCCTAACAAAACGATAAACTTCCTATTTAAAATCTGGAATGCAAATGTAAGAACAGAACAGTTCTCTGAAATAAACATACAATTCTCCACATTTTTGGCAGGAGATGTTAATTCTTGTTTTATGCAAATTCTTCAAGGAAGATTATTTAAGACCACACCACTCTCAAATTATGGTACAGATACTTAAAAGCATCATTTAAGTGTACTGGACTATAATGCACATTTTCTTCCTTGAACATAATCTCCCTCCTGCATATATAAACTGTATCTATAATTATCTCTAGTCACACCTTTCTCCATTATTCATCTTTAGAAATAACCATGTATTGTCCCTGCTAAACTTATTGTTTAAGTAGTCAATGATGAAAAAATTAAAGAACTCAAACATTTTGATATAGTTTGTAACACAACGTTTTCACAAAACCTTGTTTACCAAGCATATTAAATCCATCACAGAAAACATTCATAAAGAGAAGTTTCGGCAACAGACTCGAAATGCATGGCTTTTTTGCAATTAGCTTCTCTCCTGACAGAAGAGTCAATTCAGACTGACACTCAAAATCAAGAAAACACTGTTTCATTTCATCATGAAAATTGAATGTTTTCACTTTCCTTTTCAGAATAAAAAGCCTGTATAGTTTGTAAGAGATTTCAAGGATAAGATAAAATGAAATGTTTTCCATTGCCATAAAAACATTAGTGTTTTCATGAATAGAGCCCTAGAAAGAATAAAAAAACATTAATTTACACACAAACCAGTTCAGGTTTTTTAAAATGACTTAGGAATTTTAATTTGGACTATCTCAAGTACAGAACATACACAAAGCTACTTGTACTACAGTTTGCAACTAAAAATTAAAGATACAGTAATGCAAACAATGGCAGGAGGACTCAAATAAAACCTGATCTTCTGCTACAACTTCCCAAGGTCACAGGATTCATTTTCAGTATCATGCACCATTAAAATTTACTTTGTTGTACCAGTCACTAAGAGGGATAGAGAATATGGTTTTCACAAAAGGGATGGCTTTCATCTAGACTTTCACCCTCTTTATAGGGAATAACTTTGCTTAACTTTGGAAATGAAATACATGTGTGAAGCTATGCGGGCAAGCAGCAAATCACAGCAATAGCTACACATTACTTACCAAACCGTGTGATAGAAGTAACCAATCTTCGATACTAATCGCTGCAAGATGGTATTTTCTCCCAAAATTTCCCATGAGGGAAAGGGGCAGTAAGGGGAACAGAGACAGACTTGCAATCATCACTAAGATTACAGTGCATGGGATTTAGATGAGAAATTTTAATTTCTCTTTGCTATATTTTAATAATTGGTAATAAAATTTGTCAAGTCAAAGTCAGCTATGTTAAGAGAACTTCATTTAATTTTTCACATAGAAGCTGCTGTCCAAAGTATGTCTTTGGTTGTTTCTGTACAAAGCTGGCAAACGTGGCCCTGCTAAAGGCTTTGGAAGTCCATAGTCTGTGCACAATCAGTAGTATTAGCTGATGGAAAAACACCTTTGAAGATGCTGTCCATCTTTCCCTGGGTTGTGCCTCTCAGGCTGCCCCCCATCACACCCACTGTGACCTCAAACGCATCAAAAGCCCACCAAGAACAGTCTTGGGTTCTGTCCACAACACACAGGCACTATCCCAAAGACCAACTAAGAACAACTCCTCTCGTCCAGAATTTTATCTACTACAAATAAATAGTAACACCAATAATAAGAAAAAAAAGTCTCTGAAATATTCTTTCCCTCTCTAAAAAAAATTCTCTTGAGTGGCTGCTCCAGAAAGATCGAGACAAAGAAAGTTGCAGTTATCTTTCATTGGTGCTATCTCCCCAACAACCTAAGCAGCACAAAGAAGAAAATTATTTCACCAGTGCAGGAGGGACAAAGAGCCTATGAGGCACCAAAGAAAGCATCTTGATGTGGAAGTCATGGAAGATAAACATGTGAGAGGGGAGGGACTATGCATCTGCTGTGGATCAAGCAGAGAAAAGAGGACAGAGTTGAGAATCAGCTGGAAAAGAGAGTACGGGGGACAAAACCCAGGTGTGGCTGGACAAAAACCTGGGAAAAGTAATAGGTCAGAAAAGAAATCTAATAAATAATGAGGACGGAACATGCAGTCAGACAAGAACTGAAAGAAAGCTGGGGGGTGGGGGGAGAAATATTTCTTCTATAATGTCTGTATTAAGACAGTGTCATACAAGTGATCCTGTTTCTATTGCTCCCTGAAAAATTGGACCTCAGTCCTGTCCTACAATATTAGGCTGGTGCTCCTTTGTTATTTTTCAGAAGAGAAGTGTGTGTATGTGAATAATGAACACAGCATTTCCACTTACAAAATTTCCCTGCTATGAAGTAATCTTGCAGCTGCTCCTTAAAACAGCAAAGATCTCAATCATACCAGTCATGTCTCACCTACCTTATCAATAAAAAAAAATACCTAAAATAAATATAACATCACTCAGCTAAAATCACATCTTAGTATCTTCAGCAGCAGCAGCAAAGGCTTCATGGAAGTTAACAAATTAATTAATACAAAATGCTTCTTAATGATGTCACTATGAGGTTCTTTAGGCAAGGACAGGTTACACTGCTTATGCTGCCTTTTAATGTTTGAATCAGGAGCCTGCTGCCTTAATCTGACACACACTACAGTACGGCAAAGCTAGACAGTGTTTTCAGGAGCACAATGCAGAAATACAAAAAAACCCCAAACCAACCTAACATAAAAACCCTTTAAAAAGAGTGATGAGGGCCACAAAGCACATTAGTGTAGATATTGGATAAAACTGCAGGCCCTGGTTCAGTTTTGATATCACCTTTCTTTCATCTGTCCTTAAAATGACAATCCCTCAAATATTTACTTTAAAGGGTGCATCAAGGACTAGTAAACATTCAGGTTGAATCCTGCAGTTTTCTTATTCTTTAAAAGCTTAAGAACAAAAAATATTTGCCTTCCTAGGGTAGACAGGGTGCTCATGCAGCTTATTTGGTGTTCTCATAATTTTGAAAATATTGTTTCAGGCATCAAATTTTAACACAGCTATTTAGAACCAGAGAACATTACAGATGTATAACAAACACCACAAATACAAATGACATAAAATAAATCCAGTGATTAACTCTTTGGGGTTTCACTGTTTTAATTTTCTTTGTTTGTTTATATATACATAAAAATTGTATGTTCATTTATTTTAAAAGAGAAGGTATTCTTGAATTGCAAGCATTACTGTATAGTGTAACAGTGTTTCTCCCTTTAACACACCATTACCCACAGCCATATGCTTTGTGTTTCTATGTATCATTAATAAGGAAGTTGCCTTAAAGCCCATTCAAGTAACGGGTCAATATTCCTACATCTGACATACAAAAGGACTTCTAAAACCAAGCTTGTCAATTTTTTTTTTTGTTGTTTATTTTATATCTATTTTCTGCTCTTGTTCGCCCTCCTTTGAAGTTAGTCTTCAAAGCTTCAATATCAATAGGAATGCAGCATTAAGGATTTTACGACACTGTGCTACTTAAACTTTTATTGTTTTGTTGCAAAATCATAATCAGAAGGATTAGACTCTTCTATTTGGCTTTTTGTTTCTCTCTTTTTTTGTAATTCACTCTTTTTTTTTTTAATTCCAATTCCAGCATGCCATAAATCTGTAGCATGCCCCTTTCAGTCCTCCCACATTGACAAAATAATGCACTTTACACTTAAACATGCTCAAGAAAAAAAATTAACATTCTTTATCATTTTCTAGCAGAGACAGTTAATACTCTCAGGCTACATTAATAGAATCTTTCTGCCATTGTAGAAAGTTTGATAGCACTCTTATTTCAATGTCTGAATTTTTCTCCTTTTTTTGACAAAGACAAATGATTGCCATCAATCAAGATCCAATCGGGTATACACAGAGTCAAGCAAATGCATCACTCTTTACTGGTTTTCCTGCTATTTGTGCAGGCTTTGCTTCATATTATTTTATAGAATGATCAAAAAAGCAGCCATAAGATAGATCATTCACACCCACTGTAAAATTAACTTTCATGAATAATGAGAGTTTTAAACCTCAGATAATGTATATGTTATACAGAAGATATTGCTGGAGTTCATTTCTGGCTGGAGATTATGTAAATGATACTATATGACCTTTATCATTACAAACAGGACATGCAAAACACATATTATTTCATACATCATTCTAAAGTAAGTCAGAACCTAAAGGAGAATCAGTCATTTATAACGTTCATGTTGAAGTGCTAAGGTTGCAAGAAAATTATATGAAGTACCTGTGATGTTTTTGACTACTCCTCCTTTGATCCTGTTACTTATGTGCTCTAAGCATACTAGAAATAACAAAAATGAAGCTTACCCCCTTTGTCTCTTATAAAGAAAGTCAGTACTTTATTTCCTGATGAAACCATTTATTCCAAGACTAAACTACACTGATAATAACCACTCATGTCAATCAAAGTCAATGATACTGAATTAATAGTAATACATACAGTTATATTTATATAATGAATGGATAAGTAGTTCCTTTTTTTTTTTGCACGAAGCTATATTTTAAATCACTTTCCTTATATTACTTCCTTATTACTGAACAATAAGCTGAGTAAAGTTAAATTGCTTAAAGATTTCCTAAAGATAAAAGGTACCATTCACCATGAAGGCTGGACAGTTGATACACATATGGAATCAATGATGAACTCTAAAGAGGAAAGATCCAGCAAACCAAGAAACCCTCTGACTGCATTCAATGCTCCACACTTTTCTGCCCCAATGAGGAACAAAAAGAATATGAAATGTGGTTTAAATTTTGAGGCTTACATAGCTCTTAAATATGTAAAGACCTTTATAAAAATATCTAAATAAATCTATTTATACAAAATTATACATAATTATTTATATTTATATACATTGTGAAATCTCAAATAGCCATCAAAGAAACTCCTATTGCCAAAACATCAAGTCTTTGGTACCAGCAAGCAATGAAGTGGAAAATTCAGTTAATATTTTTAATAATTAATAATATTTATTTGGTTAATTTAAATACAGTGGTGGCACAGAGTTGACCAGTATCTTTCTCACTTTCGAACCTTCTGTCTACCACTTCTTTCATCTAATCCTAACAGAGTCCCATCCTTCTGACAAAGAGGTTCAGTAGCTTCTGCTGATCTGCTGGATCACAGCACAGCTTGAGACACTCATCACACACCACTCTTTACACAACAAGCAGAGATTAACGCTCACCCCTGATTTATTTCACACTCTGGTAGAGCTTCCCCTGTGGAAGTACACTTGTAACACTTGTCCTTCAATCTCCACATTCTACAAACAGTGTAAAATAGTAGAAATTAACTATTAGCTGGAAAATCACAGGTATTTTAGATTTCGTAGAAATCACCACCAAAAAAAATCAGCTTTTAAAAAAAACATAAGCTTCTGGTTCAATGAATTTTACCACTGAACACTTGCTGCCTGTACAAGGGAACAGTTGCCTGCAGCCATCCTGATGTTTGCATGTTGCATTTTTTAAAACAAATTTGTACAGCAATTTTCTTCTAAAGGGCCAGTGCAGGGCAGATAAGGCTGTATGATACTCAGAATTTCAGAACTGCAGCTGAACTGCTGTGGCCCCTCTACCACACATTCTGAAAGGCCAACATCTATACTGAGCTCACCTGAGAATCACTGAGAAATTCTGTCCTAAAGGACTTCCCAACAGCATCACCAACATACATACACAGCCACAATGCAATTCAGCAAAAACTACACGAAAGAACATTTATATGTCAAAGTACTCTGAAGCCTTATCACATGAAAGCTTACAGCTGCATCTTCAGGCTGATACACAAAATTTATACCTGCATAACTAGAACAATTTTAGTATTCATATTTATTATTTATATTATATGCCCAAATGCAGATAGTTATCCTTCTCCCTTTCCTTCATTGACAGGTACAATTGGATACAGGTATGCCTCTCTGCACCTTTTCCTGAAGCCATTGCTTTCATCAGCTGCAGCTCTACAGCTCTCTGTTATCTTCACCTCCATTTCATATCCTCCATTCCCCTCTTGGTCAAGAGTTTTTTTGCCATCTTCATGTCCCTTTCCATCAAGAAGGGAATGCTTTAATGCACTTCTTCCCACTTTTCTTGCCATTTCTTTTTAAGCTCTAAAATTGCACCGTGAAGCTGAATAGCCAAGGCAAGTGAGTGTGGAAACATGGTATTTATGTTGTCATTGACTACTTTTCTGCTAGGGCTTTAGTAGGTTATTTGATGCCCACACATTGGGTAATGAGACCCCAGAAGTCCCACTCTTTCACCTCTCTCTAGTTTTCTAATTACTTCAGAAATATTACTGTTCTAATTAGTCATGGTTGTCACACTTCTCCATAAAGCAACTTCAGCCATTCTACCAGAGCTGCACTTGAATCCGTGGCAACATCATATACTTTGACCACAGCAAGCAACAACAAACCCAAGGAAAGAAGAACAGAAAACTCCCTTCAGTGCTAAAAAGCAGGGACAAATTACAACAGATCAAACAGTGAGAACTGCACTACATAGTGTAAATATATTTTAATTCAACATCTGAGAAACAATCAACCTGTTTATGTCTTCCTTCTCCACGTTCTGAATTTGTGTCTTCAATGCACAAAGCACTAACCTAAACTGGGTATTAACCTTCACTTCTCACATGCAATTCCAAGAAATTGTCCTGTTTACATTAGCTAGAAAAAATGCAAATATGCCCTCAAAGATGGAGATATTAATAATTTTCTAATTTATGCACCTGGGGGGAAAAAAAAAGGAAACTAAAACAAAAGATGGTATGCAAAAGACAAAAGAAGTAGAAGAAAACATTCTGTTTTAGTTTTGAGCTGTTTTTTTTCCTATTTTTTTATCTCTAGCATCCTAAATCTTCAGTGGACTTTCAGATGATTTCTTAATATATTAAATGCCTCCTAACTGCACATATATTTACTAACATGTCATTGGGTAATTTACTTAATAGAAGTTGTGCAGAATTTACCTTGTGTCCTGGGGTGACTTTATGATACTGGTATCCCCAATCGTCTGGTTTATGTTATATATTAAGTTCTGCACATTTAAGACTGGCTTTGAGAGCAAGGGGGGGGAAGAAGCAGCACACAGTTATAAACTCAAACTCAGTACAATAAGAGATAATTATTTTTCTGTTTTGTCTTTAAATTGTATCAAAACAGCCCAGCCCCTCAAACTGAACAGATATAGGGATCAGATATTCCAGTGTAAGATAAAAACATGCCACATTTAAAAGTACAGTTGTCTGAAACAAAATTGGCCACACAGCATGAAACAAATTAATGATGTCATGTCATGACGGTATGCTCCAGCCAATTTACTACTTTTTTCTCTTTGAAGGCTTGCCTTCTACTGCTTAAAGAAAAAAAAAATTTGTACTGTCATCAGTTCTCTTGAAAAAAACCCCAAAAAACAAACCTGCAAAGCCTAGGTCTTTACACAAAAAAAATCCTCCACTAAAATAGTTTACATAGTAAAATATAACATACTTGCAGGAGCAACTGATGGCAAAAGTTACCTTGGTCAGGGAGAAAGGCATGGGAGGTCAATGTCTGCCTTGTTCTTCGACCTAAACAACTCTGAGATTGATGTCTAACAGCACATTCTACATACAGTAAGAACAGCAGTTTATATTTCTCAGTGCTTGCTTGCTTCCTTGTTTATATATTTCAGATTTTTGACCAAACAGAAGACATGTAATGACTTAATCCCAAAAACACTTCTCAAATGGTACTATGTGTATATCTTGTAATTGAATCAATAAATTTTCATGGTCCAGTGTTTACCTTTTGCTGCAGAATGAACTGAAGTACAAGAACTGGCTACAGCCATTATACTGCTAATGTGGCAAATACCGTGGAGTCAGTTTGAGTAAACTCTACAAGGTTACAAGGTCAAAATAAAAGACTGCATAATTTATCAGATCAGGAAAATCATTCTGAAAGTACAGAGTTAAGTGCGGCATTAGCCCGAGATCACTGCCTTTCATGAATAAAGGTTGGATTCCGTGTTTATTCAGTCATACTATAGATGGCATGTCCTGTATAAACTTCATTCATTTAAAGAAACCCTGACACTGTCATTATTTAAAACAGTGGAAAATAATATATGTTGTTCTTTAAGGATTGCTATCCCAAACCATCTAACATTGTTGATCTTTCAAAATAACAAGTCCTAGATACCTAAGGAATAACCTCAAGCAACACTACTGATTGCAGTCTTTTTCTCACACAGTTTTGTGACAAATTTAGTCACAAAACCTGCAAAACTACAATACTTTCTTTTTAATACACACTTACTAAAATATGCTGCTCATATCTTTTCATGGCATATAAACAAGTGAAAAAATAAAGGAGGTCACCTAAGCCCCATGATATTCCTGATTTTTTGTTGCAAAATTTTACTGCCAGTTTCAATTTTGGACCACTTTTAGTTTTGTCATCAGCATTATAACATTCAAGTCTTCCTACTGCTGTGCACCAGTTAAAAATTCAGCATAATTCTAACAAGATTAGGTATTAGGTGTAATGGAAAATGTAAAAAGCAAGATAAAATCAATTACAACTCTGAGACTAGATCCTGGGAGTGCACAGAGGCTACCCTGTTTTCAACTACTGGGGCTGTTTTCATGACTGGTGGTTAGCTGAAGGTATGCAAGCAGAAGGTCAGTGGCACTTGAACTAGTATTTTATCCCCAAATTTATTAGAAAGGAAATCTATGGAGAATGTTTAAATGTTTACAGGTTAAAAGGTGGAAATGGAAGGAAAAAAGTGTTTGGGCATGAGAATAGGAAAATATTTCTAAAAATAAGTAGCAATACTAGGGAGACTGACATGACAACTCCATATCTACAGGGAGAACATTAATCAGCCTCTGTTCCGCAGTCAAAGCAGTTTGTATTCACTTAGGAAGAGAAAATTCAAGGGCATTTATACTGTGCAGAGGCATCCCCTTCATGGAGCAGCAGAAACCCACACATCACTCAATTCCCCACTCTCCTGAATGCAGCACTCAGCTCCTGAAGAAATTCTCTTTTGGGGAACACTGCTGTAATCAAACTTACATGAAGAAAGGAGCCACTCTGGCAACGCCTAAGTAAATTACAACTCATGTTTTGGTTGGTACTCAAGCATTTATCCTGATTGTCTATTTGTGGTTTAACCAGTCCTTCACATGTGTGGGTAAAAAGAGTTACCTGCCAAAATTCAATACTGACAAATGACTGAAAATTATCGGATACCAAACAATGTTGAAACAATGTTATTGTTACTTTTAATAACAAAAAGACTGTTCTTCAAATGGAGCTATATATAGCTATAGTCCAGAGCATCAGGCTGTGTTTACAATTACCTTTGAAAACACACAGTAGGAAAACTCAGCTAAAAATGGCACCAGTGAGCAAACTCCTACCTACATCATAAAGCTAATGCAATCTCAAAAATACCTTGCTTGCATTTTTTTCCTGAAGTTCTCCTCCTCTAATTACACATGTGAAAATCGTATTTTTCAAGAGAAAATAGGAGGTGCCAGAAGAAAAGAAATTATGGCTATTTGCATAGAAAGATTTTACAAGATGTAATAAACTGCTCTTATGAGAGCTTACCAGAAGAATTAGGGAAGAAAGAAATCTTGTTTGTTACGTTACAATAGAAAAATAAATAATTTCAAACATATAGAAAATGGATGTATTAAATGAGTGTATTTGGTGATTTTAACATACAGAACCATATTATCTCTGAGATAGTCTCAGTTACAGTTTTCTACTTGTTGAGAGAATAATGATTAATTGTGCAAGAAAGTTGAACAAATAAAAAAGGAAAGGGAACACTAAAAATAGGAGAAGATAAGAAGTAAAAGAAGAAATTAATCAAAGAATGACACAGTATCACAGTCTGAAGAATGACCAGTCCCAGAAAGTTTCCCTGTACCTCTTCAAGTACACTAATATGAACTGTGGGAGGAAAAAGACATTCAGGGAATATGACGAAAATGTGGTGTTGGCAAACGACTCATAGCTACAGCAGACAGATGTATCAGAAGACTAAGAAATAACCAAGTTCAAAAGAAACCCAATGGGATTAAGGATATGGGTCAAAGAGGGAAAAAGGGATTAAAGAAGAAACATGCCAGAAAGAAAACGTTTACAGTGAGCAGCAACAGAAGCAAGGAAAGAGAACATGCCCCTGAGCAACATTGCTTAGCTGCCTGAAAAGAAAACCAGCTTCATTCGTCTGGGATTTCCTCTCATCAGATAAAAGTGACAGTAGCAGTGCAATCTGATTTCTGTATATAAAGGCACTCCAAAGATAACTATGCAAAGGAGAAACATCTGCTCAGCATGCAGCAGACCACCTCTGCTCCAGCAGGGGAAAGGTATGATGGGCAAAGGACAAGAACATCAGCAACAGCTGCGCTCACTGCAGACTGGAGAGGCTCAATTATCTCTCTTCTAATCACTGTCTCACCCCTGCTAACAGGAATTGTGTGACGGGCAAGGGCCTATAGGTAAGAGGTTACATACAGGCAACGTCGCTAAGGCTATTATTTAATAGTTTGGAAAAACATTTCAGCAGTCACAGTACAGCCCACATATAGATGGAATACACAGATCTAGTGAAGAGAAATTAAGTGTAAATCCTGCTCTTCCACCAGGCTGTTCACAAGTAATAAAAAAACCCTCAGGGCAAGGAGGGGAGACAATATTTGAGATTTGCCAGAAATATAAGCTTTCAGGTCAGTTTGTGATGAGTTCAAAAGAATACTGACAAGTCCCAAGCACTTTTAATAAAAAGCTTGAAATAAGAATGAACATAAACACATCCTTTGATTGTTACTGTAAAACATTTTTTAAATTTTTTTTCATTTACTTTTAAGTTAACTTTTTACATTCCTCCCAAGACTGATACAAAACACAAAAATAATTTTACTGAGCAATTGATCCCTAAGCATGAATGTTTTTCAGGTTTTCATAAACTAGCAAAAGCAACTGACCAAAGCAAAAAGGGGGAAAAAAAAAAGAGTTAATGCTTTTAAAATGTACATACAACACAGCTGCATGAACTGTGTACTTACAGTGAGTCTCAAATATTCTCTGGTCTATTTTAACTTCACTTGCAAGCTGTTTGGGATACAAAATAGATCTTCATATTTTGCCCACTGTGACCACAAGGTAGCTGGAATGCTGAATAAATGACTGGAAAGAATTCTTTTGAAACCACTCATTACTTTAAATGGGCAGAAACCAAAGTAGTTGTTGTTGTTGTTGTTGTTATTATTATTATTATTTTAAAAATTCCAGAAATTTCTAGAATGGAATAGAATTTTGTTTATTAAAAAAACACTTCCTGAAAAAAAAAAAAAAAAATTCTGTTCAAAACAGTGGAATCAATCTCCTCGACATGCTCGCAGAAAACAAAACAAAACAAAAAGCAGTAAAAAAGTAACAATCCACAAACTATTTCAAAATCAAAATAAACATTCCATTCCAAGAATACAAGAACTATATGCTTAATTACATCAGCAAGATGATTCTTTGTCTTTTGCAACAAAAAAACCCTGCAATCTGTAGAAATACCTTTGCTACATTCACTGAGGCTTGTGGTTGATCTTTCAGGGCTGTGATGATATCAATGATCAAATGATTTTCATTTAGAATTAATTCTGTACTGCTAAAATAATGCTTTGAAGTAACCATAATACAATTGTAATGCATTTAAGTCAATTCAAATTTCTCCATAAAATATTCTGAACACCTTGCAGTGCTACCACATTGACTTACTTCAAGTAATACCAAATTTCTTAGTGTTTTGTCCTAGGAAGAGAAAGGCATGAAATAGGTCAGAATAAATCCCATACTAGAAATGTTTTAAGACAAAGAACCACCTCTTCCACTGAGCTGAATGGACAAATAAAGGGGAACAGAAGGAAACCTGGAAAGAAAGTCAACCCAGTGCTGATAAGGTAGTCTCTGCATTTTTTCCTTCCAAGTGTTTTTTTATTCTCTTTTTCTTTTAATCCTTCGCACAAGTCTCACCAGACAGATACTTGGTCTAGTTGTACAAGGCAAAAAGAGATACACATACACATATGCAGGAATGTTCCTTCCATCACAAACTTCTGTTGTCCTAATAGAACACTGTAGCAAAACTAACACAGAATTTCTGCTGTATGGGTCAAAAAATAAAAGGCAGGAAATGCTAACACATCTATACCATGGAAGGGAAAGCTATGTGATTTCACTTTATTGAAGTTTCTACTCAAAAATATAATTTTGCTATTGTCTAATCAAACTGCATATACACATCATTATGGCAGTTAGACATCATTTTTTAAATAACAGATTGATACAAGCAATTGATTCATGCAACAGGAAAACTGTATATAATTTATCTGGAACCCCAATGCTAAAATTTCACACATCTATGTCATCAGCCTTTTAATTCTTCTCCTAGATTGACTTGTACAACACACAGTGATGCAGTACAACACACTGACAGCCATAACATAATGAGCCACTACAGTCCTTCATTTAAACTTCTTGATAGTGTGCACAAAGTAACCTTTTTGAACAATTTACTGTATTTTTCTCCTTGTATGATCAATTTTCCATAGCATCTTTAAACATTTCATATAAAACCTCAGAAGGTGGCTGCTGCCCCACCTACTGCTAACAAATTCAGGTGCTATTAGAATGGCCAATCTTGTAATGGACTATTACTTTTTTCCTTCAGGAACATTAAAACCATTACATCTCTCTCTGTTTGCCTTATACCGCACAAACAGCTGCCTTAATTATTCCAATTTACACCTTTACTCTTCGCTTCATAAATATGCACAACTTCTACCAATACATCTTTATCCATAACACCTTAATAAATCAAGAGGTGACAATATTGCACACTCTTTCTGCTATTCAAACTGTTTCACACACAGGAGACAAATAAGTATTTCTTTTGTGTACCCCAGACATGAAAGAGAATGTGAACAGGCCAGTTTTTTAGGACTACATCCAGAAATGTGTCAGAAATAGAACTTTCCTGGGCAGATACTAATTTGCAAAATATCATTTGGTGCTGCTGAAACAGAATGATCTTCATTACCAGAGAAGGATGCAAATTCTACAGTCAGTGTTACTGTGACGACAGAGTCTGCTCTAGCCTATTAGAAGTCAGAGGGAAAATAGTGTACATCCAGGATTAGTAAATCTGACCAACCAAAGGCATGATCATTTCCAAATGACTAAAACTGAAAGAAAACCTTAAAGAAAAAAAATTGTATCTATTACCACTATGCCTAAATAGGATTATTCAACCCTCCTGAGATAAAGTTATGTATTGAGTGTCTAAATACTAAGAAGATTTGTGAGAAGAGAAATGCAAATGGTTTCCTAATTATCTACAGCCTATTAACATGCAATCCTGATTACTAGCAATTAAAATCTCCTTAAATTTTATGACAAAAGTTCATTGAAACGTTGAAAATTATATGCTAATTATTGCACTGTAATGCACATGCATAGTGTGTATTCTGACTTCAGACACAATAAATACCAGAATATTGTACACAGTGTAACTTGAAACTCAACTTAAAAATGCAACATGCTGATTTCATATTGCAAAAATTCTCAAAACACTCATTAAGCCATATTAAAGAGTCCTATAAGAAATAGCAGTTGTCAGTGTTATCCTATTGCAAGGTTATCAGAATACACTAAACAGTATAAGAAAGTCTAAATAAAGAAATTATTATTTAGATCATTAATAATTTTGCCTTTGTCCAATGTCTACAAAAAATTCTCTGTTTACCCAAACAATTAAACATCTTTTGGGAAGGATTTTGGAATAAATATTCATTTCACCTTGAAGAAACAATGTTTTCAGTTACTCCACAGGAATCAAAGATGGTTTGACATTCAGGAATGTACATTTTAAATTAGCACCAGTGTAATTCTTTAGTCTACATCCTGAACAAACACTGAGTAAATTATTAAACCAGAATACCATCCCAGAATAAGACCACTGAAAACTGAGATCTTCTTCAAAATCATTGATCTGCCTCATCCTGCCCCCTTACTAAATCCTGAAATATCACCAAGATCATGTGCTTGCTGGTCCTCACCATCCTTAAAATAATACGATAATATTACCTTAATCAAAATTAATTAGGAAGAACTGTCTCTTGGTGTTTTGCTGAATGGGACCTATCTTTCTCCTATTTCTCCTCTATGTGTCTCACCACCTCCACTTCCGAAGTACTGGTTACTGTATTTTGGAACAACATTTTGGAACCAATCTTGTGGATGAAAAAGTTCTCCCTTGCACATATAGGTAGAAACTTAAGAGAACTATTGAAAATTAGTTTCAAAAGAGCAACACTACTCTAGCAACATCTCTTTGCTCTTTCATGACAATCCATTTTCTTTTTAACACTTCAGATCATTTTTAGATGCCTAAACAGTCTAGACATTAGGGGTGTTGAATAAAGCAAGCAGTCACACCTGTCATTATTTGCATTATTTTCGTAGGTGTAACCTAACCAACATACTCTTAAAATTGCAGGTTATATTCCCTTACAGAAGGCTCTTAGAGAACCTGGAGCACATGAAGATGGAGAACCTACTGGAGGACACACAACAGAATAGAAGGGATTAGAGATAGGGAGGCCAAGAGAAAAAAGTAGGGTCTGAAATAAATTGCTACTTATCTGCACGTATGTGCATGCACACTGCCACTGAAATCTAATTTGGGGAGCAGGAGGTGGGATATTTAGTTTTAGGCTTGCTTTTTTCTACAGGGGGCTCAAAAATACAGCAAATATGCACAAAACTATAATAGATTACACTAACTTCCAGAATAGAGCTCTGTAGAGGACATATGAGAAAAGGCTCCATCAGTAACTTAACAGAAGCCAGAAAATTATTTTCCAAAAAGTATTGTTTAATTTTAAAAATAATTTTAACAAAATACTGAACTGCAGCATAAACTCAAGCATTTAAAATCCATTTGCAACTACCCTTAGAAACTCCTAGCTAATATGCTGGAGTTTGAGATGCAGGTTGAGATGCAAGTAATACATTTGAGATTAGAATGAGGTTGTAGGTCACAAAGCTGTCTAAGCACAGGGTTCAAATATAAACATAGATAAACTGGCTTCCATGCCAGACTGGAGAGATTTAGTACCTTGACATGTTCTGAAAAATATATAGGGACACCAAAAGCAATAAATATAAACCAAAAAGTGGCAATCATATAAAGTCCTGAGAGTTTAATATTAATAGAAGAATCTAAAATTTATACATGTTTTTCCCTCAGTTTAAAACCCAGATTTCATTTTGCTGAAACTTGTTAAGTTACAACAGGAAAAAATCTCTAGATTCCTTTACTGGTTAACAATTATTTTGGTTATGTTATAGCACTTTAGGAAATACAGTAACAACAGGAAAAACTCGGGGTAAGGTACATCCAGAGCCAGTGAAAATGGATCTATGTGTGTTCAGTCAACTCTTTGACTGTCATGTAGCTTTAAGGCTGGGCCCAAGCAGAAATCACTCTTACTGGGACAACAAAGTAACATGGTCAATATACTTTCATTTTATGCTCACCTTAACAAGAATACATGCCCTTTCTAAGTAGAAATAAGCACTAACAATTTTAGGCTGATCTTCCTCTTAAAAACAGTCCTAAGGAAATATAATGAAAGTGGTTACAGAGGCTTTTTCCTTCCTGGCATGTAAATATACAATAAATATACAAACAGGCTTCAAATTTAATCTACAATTTCATGCAAGTTGAAACAACAGTCTCCTTTCTATGCTGAAAGGGAAGAGGGAAGAGGGAAGAGGGAAGAGGGAAGAGGGAAGAGGGAAGAGGGAAGAGGGAAGAGGGAAGAGGGAAGAGGGAAGAGGGAA